>NC_084707.1:26230642-26551476 GCF_033807575.1 Cydia pomonella | reverse complement strand
TCCCTCCCCAGGCGTGTAGAGCTTTATCTGCGGGTCCCCAGCCCGCAGCTCTACTGAGGAATCAAGGCATTGACGAATTGCCTTTGCCTTGTTCCCCTCCGTCTGCGTCGAAGCGGGTGCGCATCAGCTCTCTCTTCCCGCATCCGCTCCGCTTCCTCTTTCTTTCTTATAACTTGTTCGCAGAAGTTATTAAACGCCTCCCAGGATCTCTCACTGACCAAAATTCTTGCTACTATGTTATGCAGCGAGAGATCATCCACGTTCAGGACCAATTCTAGTTCCCGCCTCTCCGGGGCCCATGTAGGGCATTCCACCGTTGTGTGGTGTGCCGTGTCATCCTCGTACCCGCAGTGATGACAGACTGGCGAAGGCTCCCTCTGTATTGTGTACAGGTAATGACCGAAGCAGCCGTGTCCAGTCATTACCTGTACTTGCCTGTAGGTCAAGATCCCACTTTTACGGTCCAGCCAGCTATCGAAGGACGGGAGGAGCGCCCCTATTGTATACGTGCCATATGGCTCGTCCTCTAGCTGGCTTTTCCACCGATCTCTTTCTCTCTTTTTTGCTGCCGCAAGCCGAGCCTCCAGCTCTTGAGGAGCCAGCCGTTCATCGGCGATGCGTAGCTCCATCCTCTGATTATATCTCTCTGCCAATAGTCTGGCGTCTAGGTCCCATGGCAGGATACCGGCGAGAGCGCAGGCGGCTGCGTGTCCTATGGTCGAGTACCCTCTAATTATGCGCCGCGCAATGACCCTCTGAGGCCTTCGGAGGAGGGCCTTTGTTTCGTCATTAAGCCTCCCAGCCCATATCGGTGCCCCGTATAGCGCCATGCTGCGAATGACGTTCGCATATAGGCGTCGACATGGGGCTTGGGGGCCTCCAACATTGGGCAATAGCCGGCTCAGCGCCGAAGCAGCACCAATGAGTCGAGGAACCAGGTTGGTAAAGTGTTCCTTGAATTCCCACTTGTGGTCCAGGATAAGGCCCAAATATTTAATGTGGTCTTTTAAAGGGACCGCCTCACCCCCTACAGTGATCACTTCATCAGGCCGCAGCCTCCAGCCTCTTCCTTTGAAAACCACGGCATCGGTCTTGTTGAGCGATACCGTAAGCCCTAACATATTAATGCGCCCCACCGTGAGCTCGGTTGCCACTGCGGCTCTCCTTAAGGTTTCCCGATACTCTCTTCCCCGTACGGCCACCATTGTGTCATCGGCATAACAAATGGTGACCATACGGGGAAGTTGCTCCCCTCTTATCGCCCAATCAAAACCGATGTTCCAGAGCAGGGGCCCCAGTACCGACCCCTGAGGAACACCACACTCCATTCGTCTTTCTAAGCGTCTGCCTCCTGATTCATAGAGCACTACCCTATCTGAGAGGTAGTGCTCTATTATTGTCCTCAAATAAAGAGGCACACCGTGATACCGGAGCGCCTCTTTTATCACTCCATAAGGGAGAGAGCCAAAGGCATTAGCAATATCTAGGGACACTGCTACGGCTCCCTCCTTTTTCTCTGCTGCCAGATCGCTGAATTTCTTCAACGTGCCTACAGCGTCTATTGTTGACCGCCCCTCGCGGAAGCCGAATTGCCGGTCGCTAATGTTCGGGCCCGTGTCCTCCAGATGCTTAGTAATACGCCTTGCTATGATGCGTTCCAACATCTTTCCAGTTTCATCTAGGAGAACGATGGGGCGGTATCCCGAAGGCGAGTCAGCTGGACGACCCTCCTTTCGCAATAGGCACAATCTACCCTCTTTCCAACAACGAGGGAAAATTCCCTCTTTGAGGCAGTCGTCAAATAACCCTCGAAGTCGGATTCCGAGGTGTTTCAATGCCAGAGAGAGCACTCTCCCTGGCACACCATCCGGCCCCGGAGCCTTTTTGCTGGCTCTCATTCGGTACACCGCTCCCATAATTTCTACATCCGAGATCAAAGGGACGTCAGGAAGGCCCTCCGGTTCCTCCGTTGGGAGAGCCATAACGGGAGGCGCAAAGTACGGTGCCGCCGGGAAGAGGCCCTCTACAACTCTCCTTAGTAGCTCCGGCTCTAAGGAATCCATGGGGGGAGCGTGTTTCATTTTGTTCCTGACTATTTTGTAGGGTCGCCCCCATGGATCCCTATCTAAAGTACTCAGGAATTCCTCTCGGGCCTCATCCTTCCGTTTGGCTATAGCAATTCTTAATGCCAATTTTGCGGCGACAAGGGCGTCCCGGAGTGTCTCCTCCTCTGCCGCCGTGTGTTGACGGCGCCGGCACCTGGTGAATTTTCGGCGTGCAGCATTGGCGGTTACTCGGAGGGCAGCAATTTCCTCCGACCACCAGTAGACCTGTTTTTTGCCAGCTAATTTCTTCGTCCTTGACATGCCAGTATCGCACACCGTGGTTAGAGACGCACGGAACCGGCCTGCCCTTTCTTCAATCCCTAGGTCCACTGGTGGGGGAGCGCACCAAGCCTCTATCAATGCGGCCTCCTCAATCATGTCCCTATCCAGGCTGGCCAAGGACCACCTAGGGAAGCGGCCGTGGGGACGGCGCCTACCTGCTGCTTGCGGCATAGCCTGTAGTGGGGCCGCCAGAGATGGAGAGATCCTCATCCTGATGTAGACGTGGTCGGAGAGAGTTTCCACATCCTCCAGGACACGCCAGTCCTCAATGCGGTTAGCGACAACAGGGGTTGCAAGAGTAACGTCGACAATGGATCCTCCCTGCTGTCGCACACATGTGTAGGCATTACCCTGGTTTACAACCACCAGTCCCATCTCTACCGCCCAGTCCCTAAGGGTTTCGCCCTTCGCATTAGTAACAGGGGAACCCCAGGCTGCGCTTTTAGCATTGAGGTCCCCCATCACGAGTACCGGGGTTGGTGCTGACCTCCTTATTAGCCCTCCCAGATCATCTAAGTAGCCCTCGAACTCCCATAGTGGCCTATTAGGGGAAAAGTAAGTGCCGATTAGTATAAGGTTTCCCCATTTGGCTGCCGCCATTCCGGGACCTTTATGAACCGCTATCAGGGGAGGATAGTCCCCAATAGCCGGTAATACTAGAGCCACTTTCCGATCGGTTGCTCCTACCCAGTTGGGCTGAGGAGGAACGCAATACGGTTCCGCCACCACAGCCGCGCCTATGCCCCACTCCGCTATTACCTGCATGAGCAGGTCTTGGGCACGGGCGCATCTGTTCAAGTTAGTCTGTAGGAGTTCGTAAGGGCGTGGCAACATTACGTATCCATCTCTTGTCCCTCGTCAGCCCCTTGGGCGGATCTCTGTTCGGGCCCCTGGGTCTGGACGGGGCCTACTCTTCCCTTAGTCGGTGGGGGGCAGCATGCTTGGCCTCCCATATAGTGGCCGGCTGGCTTCTTAGCTTGGTGACACGCCGCGCAAAATGGCGCCTCGGTGCAGCCCGACGCCTTATGTCCCGGCTTGCTGCACCGGAAGCACAGGTTCCCTCTCTCTACTTGTGAAGGGCAAGTGGCGCGAGCGTGTCCCGTCCCCATGCATTTATAACAGCGGAGCGGTGCTGGATCTAATATTTGAACTTGTGCACTCGACCACCCCACAAGCAAACGCCTTCCCTCTACTATCTTGTTGGCGGCTGTCACTGGGCATTTAATGAGGGTCGAACCTACCCCATTAAAGCCAGTACGGATTGCGCCCACCTTCACCTCGTCAAGTCTGCAACCACCCTTCGCTGAAATTGCCTCGGCTACTGCCTCCTTGGTTGCACATTCCATGAGTCCTGATACCCTCAAGCCGGCCATTTTTGTTGGCCGGTACACCCTCGCGTCGTTGCCGACCAAGCCTTCCAATTTCTCGCGCAGGATATCGGCTGCCCTGCCATTGTCGGTACCAGGGACCTCAATGATACGCGCCCCATCGGCCGTTTTCCGAACTTTAACGTGGTCTAGCCCCACCTCAGCTAGACCAAAAGAAGTCGTCACCTTGGCGAAGATCCCCGCATATGTAGCCTCAGATTCTGGTTTGAGAGCCACAACAATGCCCGCCGTCGATGGAGCAACCAATTTACGCGGCTTCGGCTTTGGCTTCACAGCCGGTTGGACTGCTGCAGACGCTTTCTTATTAGCTTTCCTCTTTGCTTTACGGCCCAATACTTCTGTCCACGTCTGATTAGCAGTCGTCGGTGGTGGCGGCAGCGCCGTCTGAGTAACCCTCTTCGCTCGGGGAGCGGGGGTGGGTTTTGAAGAATTTCCCGCATGATGGGGAGGAGTCACCTGAGGTACCTGCTTGGTAGCTACTTGTTTCCTCCGCGGCACTTTCGGGCCAGGTGCAGCTCTCGCAGGGGGCATTAGCGTTGACCCAGACGATGCTACAGATTTCTCTACAGATTCCCCAGGGCCAGGCCTCGGGGTAGGAGCGGGGGCAGGAACCGCCAACGGGGTCCAGGGATCATCCGGCAGATCAACCACAGGAAACCGTGTAGGAGAAACCGTCCTAGCGGCAGCCGTAGCTGCCTTTTTTCGGTCCGCCGCTAATGGCGGGCGAACAACCGGCGCTGGAGGGAGACGACTCTTTATGTCGTCTATGCGAGCATTAACCATGTCCCCTAGCGATTTGAAGAGACTCGCCGACAGCTCCTCCCTAAACTCAGACAAGGCATCCGTTACCGCCCCCAGGATCTGGTTAGCCTTTAGACTGCCTGCTGGAGTCTCCTTCTTATTCCGATCGGAAAAGGCCTTTCTGAGCGCCTTCAATTCAGATGTCGCATGAGCTAGCTCTTCCTTCAATCTTTTATTATTTGCCCGAAGGACATGCACCTCCTCATTCTCCTCTCTTGAGTGAATGTTATCCATGGCATTTATTATTTCGCGGCACGCCTTGTTAATGCGACCGCGGATGGTTCCCTTTAAATTCGCTGACTTGCTGACGTCGGCCAGCACCCTCTTGGCTGCCCTGCGGGCCACATCCGCTTCGTCTCCGTCAGCAGCCGGTGACTGACAACCCTCCAGCACCAGGTTGCACTCCATTTCTTGCTCCTCGTCGGAAATGACCTGTTCAGATGTTTGGTTTTTTTCCTTCGTCGAGCAGGACGCCGGCCCGTGAACTTGGGGCGTATGTCTGGCATCCTTATCCGCTTTTTTCCCAGAAGACCCTCGCTCGAGACATATTTTCAGCATGCTTTTGGCCTTGGCTATTCCCACGTATGCCCCAAGGGATTTGGTCTTAGCAATACCCGTGTACGCTCCGCGGGTCTTGCTCTTTCCCCATTTCCCGCCTCGACGTGCTGTATTTATTTTTGGCAGGTTTCCCAGACACGTTTCCTCGTCCGATCCAGTATGGCGCCTTTTTTGGGCCAACTGTCTTTCCACTGACTTCTCGCCAGCCGTCTCATCGTCCTTTGCAAGGTCGTCGGAGTCCGTCGTGTCAGACAGTCGACGTATCCTCCCTGACCGTTCATTTCTGACTCCTCTCGTTCTTGCCTGGGAGTTAGTCCCCAAGTCTGAGTCTGAGTCTGTCGACGCTCTTTGATCCAGCTCCGACACCGCATCAGGCAGGCTCTGGGAAGAGCCGCTTTCATGTTGGCCCTGAGAAGGGCCGTTTTCGTGTTGGCCCTGAGAAGGGCCGTTTTCGTGTTGGCCCTCAAAAGGGCCGTTTTCAGGAGTTTTTTTATTTTTAGTTGCCATTAAATTCCCACGAGTTGGGGAGAACAAATGCTCCACAGAGGCAGAGATCCCCAATACCTAAACTGTGGCCCTATATACGCTGTGAGGTCGGGAGGTATCACAGGTTTGGCCACTAGTGACTGATGAGCACCCCAGCCGCTCTAAGAAGAGCACCCCAGCACGGTGAACCGCCATGCGGGGGATTGTGGATTTTTTATTGAGGTTAACTCCTCTTGACCCGGCCGACCAAGGCAAGGTCCTCGGTCCCATCAAAGGCTGCTAGACATGACAACAACACCTTATCATTTGGGATAACGAGTTTCGGGACGGTGGCCAAGGCCTGTACACCCGGTTTCGGCACCGAAAGCAGGTATACCCGTCCCCCCTGCTCTTGATAGTGTCCCTCTCTCTTCGCCTGCCCGGTATGGGTAGCCCTGTCCGGTATAGCCTAAGAGATCATAGAGACACGCCAAGAGCAACCTACCCCTCCCCTCCCGGGCTATTCCCGGGTGTCGGGTTATTGGCAACACCGGTAAGCAATCCCACGCAGGAGATCACTTACCGTTGCCCCCAGGGCGCACCAGCCATGAGCCATTCCCTTGACTGCGGATCCGCGAGGATCAACAGAAATTGGAATGACCCAGACCCTCGTGGAGGTTACCCGACCTAGCGCCCCAACCTAACTCTGAACCTAACCTAACTCTGAACCTAACCTAACTCTGAACCTAACCTAACTCTGAACCTAACCTAACTCTGAACCTAACCTAACTCTGAACCTAACCTAACTCTGAACCTAACCTAACTCTGAACCTAACCTAACTCTGAACCTAACCTAACTCTGAACCTAACCTAACTCTGAACCTAACCTAACTCTGAACCTAACCTAACTCTGAACCTAACCTAACTCTGAACCTAACCTAACTCTGAACCTAACCTAACTCTGAACCTAACCTAACTCTGAACCTAACCTAACTCTGAACCTAACCTAACTCTGAACCTAACCTAACTCTGAACCTAACCTAACTCTGAACCTAACCTAACTCTGAACCTAACCTAACTCTGAACCTAACCTAACTCTGAACCTAACCTAACTCTGAACCTAACCTAACTCTGAACCTAACCTAACTCTGAACCTAACCTAACTCCGAACCTTACCTAACCTATGTATCGTCCAAATGACGAGGTTGTTTGTGAAAAAATCTTTATAGCGTGATCTATCTTTGATGTTCTCTTGGGTTAGTGCCATCTATCGGATTTTTGCAGTTTGATTTTAGTTTATTTTTTTATTTTATTTACACAACACTTGTTTTTCTTACAGAGATGTGGCAGCAACGAAACGGATTTATAGAGTTAGTGCTAATAAAGTTAAGACTTACCAAGTAAAAGTCTAGGTACCTACTGCGGGATCTGATTACTTGTTAAGTGTAAAAGCTATATGCCATCCGCATTAGCCATGGTCGTCATGGACGTCTTGATAACAATTTACAATTTACCAAGAACTATAAAACTGAAACACGTCCACACAAACAAACTTTAACACACCTACAATTTAAAATCAAAACCCCAGACTAAAACAAATACCTATAAACCCAAAAAAAAGCGGCCATGTGCGAGTCGGACTCGCCCATGAAGGGTTCAGTACCATTTATGACGTATTAAAAAAAAAAAAAAAAACTAAAAAAACTACTTACTAGATCTCGTTCAAACCAATTTTCTGTGGAAGTTTGCATGGTAATGCATATCAATTTTTTTTTGATTTTTCATTCTATTATTTTAGAAGTTACAGGATCTCGTTCAAACCGATTTTCGGTGGAAGTTTGCATGGTAATGCATATCATTTTTTTTTTTTTTTTTTTTTTTCATTCTGTTATGTTAGAAGTTTTTTCACTTTGGAAGTGTCTCTCGCGCAAACTGTTCATTTAAAAAAAAATGATATTCGAAACTAGAGAAATTAACTGGTAAGTACAACGAAAACACCGAAAATCCGAAGAAATTAGTATGAAAATTTCATCCATATTCACGCGCTTACATCACTTCGGTACGGGGCGAGACGGGGATTGGTGGAGGGTTTTCGCGGTACGCATCAAAGCGCGCAGGCAGGGCACACCGCGCGATTGGGCACCGACTGGGTAGGACGTGCCCTGCGCTCCGATTTTAAGAAATAACAACTTTAAATTAGAAGTTTCAGGTCAAATATCTCGTCCATTTTTTTATTCAGAGAAAAGTTTTTCCTACAAAACATGCTTATTTTAACGTATTCTTCATAATAAAATAATAAAAAATTTCTGCTATAATGACATTCATTCATCGAAAATTTTGCAGTCCTAGAATTCTCTCGAATTTCGGATCAAATATCTCGGCCAGTTTAGACTTTAGAGAAAAGTTTTTGTACAAAACATGCTTCTTTTAGCATGATTTATAGGATGCATTAATAAAATTGAGGTGTTATATTGACATAAATTTCGCGACTGAAAATTTTACAAGTCCCGGCCGCAAAAATCATAAACAACAAGTCGGTCTCCAGTGTGTGCACTTCGTATTTTGTCGATAACGATGCCGATCTCGGTCAAGAGATATTAATCGGCGCGAGACGTTATAATTTTTTTAAGCAACTTTTAGTAGAGGTAAGATATGTTATGTTTTTTTAGGCTTCTATTTAATGCAGATGAAAAAAACAACATATTTTTTGTTTGTAAAAAAAACTAAGCAGTTTAATTTTTACAATAAATGAAAATCAAGAAACATAGTCGAAAAATTTGATTATTTGTGATTTGTTTATATAGTTTTTAACTAAATGCAGTTTTTTTTATACCGGAAATGAATTCTACGTTATTGATTTATCCGAAATTGATACCAAACATGACCCCTCCCCCCTCTCTCGGGCCCCAGAGGGGGAGCTTCCGAAGGCTCCCGATCTAAATCATCTTGCTTTGATATAAGGAAGCACTGTGCCAAGTTTCATGCTTTATTCAAGAAAAGTAAGGTTCTGCACTAAACACCCATACTTACTACAACCACCTGCGGCTACCGTGTGCTTCGCTGAGGTAGGTATTTTTTTTTTAAATATGGCTTTTTATTAATTTGCGAGTGTCATGTTGATTTATGTTAACAATAAACAAAAATTTCGGAACGCGAATTCTTATCAGAGCTACAGTTGCTAATCCAAATGAATACGAGTACTCCTGTAAATCAAAAGGGTTAGTCTGGGTTAGAGAAAACAATTCACAACTACTAGGTTAGTAATATTAGATATTAAGAAACATGAGGTAGGTATAAATGTCAACGTCGCGACCTATTTTTTTTAAATAATAATTTATAATAAGTCCCCCACCCCCCTAATAGTATGCGTAGAACAGAACGATACTATTTTATCTGTAACGTAGCTTTCTAAATATAGCATTTGTACCTACAACTATCATACAAATTAATCCAGTTCATTGTTTTTAAAGCCCAATTAAACACTTTGATTAATAATTTTATTTGAAGAATAATAATAATAAGCACGTTTTATACATATAATGGAAAATTATACCTGTTTTGGAATATATTGTATTAGAAAAAGACATATTAGAAATGGTTTCTGAACAGTGTCCTAGTTGAAAATGTTGAATGTCAAATCACAATCTAAAGTGTCAATTTGTCACTACATGTAGCAAGATGGTGTAATGTTTTTGCTCGATTCATTTTCGATTTATTAGAATGGAGTCTAATAATCCCGACGCCGCTATCGGCGACAAGTGTAACTTCAACGGGGGCTGCTCCCCGCCGCTCAAGAAACCGACCATGGACATTAATCACGCCAAAAATATTGATGACATATCTACGCCTTCAGAGTTAAAATTCGATGAAGGTATTGTAAACAACAGATGACTCCACTAACATTACTTTGGGTTTATTACTTCTTATTCAAATAACTTTACGCCTGCGACTGTGTTTATTTGTGTGGTATGGTTGTCATAAAAAATCGAAGTGAAAGTACTGGGATTAATTTTGTGTGACAGATTTTGACTTCGTGGATCCCGATATAACGGAGAAGAGGAGGGAGATAGAGGAGTGCCTGGATCACGTGGACGCGATCAGTCTGGAGCAGTGGCAGAACTTCGCCAAGAGTAAAGGTGGCCTCATCTGTGGTGAGAGTTAACAAGCCTTTAACCTAACCAATAAGTATTGACATCACCCATAGTTATAGTTTGCATCATAACAACAAATAATTATAGCTGCACTGTTTAATGACCAACACTTTAACCAAGTATCATGTTTGAAACCAATTTTACTCTGTTTGTATTAAGTATTCAGAGATGTACAAGATACCCTATAAAAAGTATCTAAAATACAAAATACAAGATACTAGGTAGTCAAGTATCCAAGATATCAGATACAAGATTGGAAAAGGTATTTGAAATACTAGATACAAGATACATATCTTCTAAATACTTTTTTAAGATAAAATACTTTTTGAAACAAAACTCAGTTTTCTTTGTTTTAATGTTTATTTACCTTAATACCTACAATGTATAACGTTTTTCTTAGTTTATAGCACAATCTGAATAGAACAAACCTCGAAATTTCTTGGACAGTCTTGAAATTTGTTATGTATGTAAATTAAAGGCCCCTTATTCATGTCCATACCATTTGACATTTGGGGACCTTGAGGAATCGCAGTCATCTTGGAAAACGTGTACCATCCTGAAGAAATTTGCGTTTTACTCAAAATATATGTTATCTAGATAAATATGTTGAGGGATAACATTAAGGCTTATTAAATTCTTCACAAAAACTCCAAAATATTTTTGTGAAGATATACATCCTGTTAAAGAAAATACTTGCTGAATCTAGGTTTAGCGCTTCAATTCAATTCAAATATACTTTATTCATGTAGGCCTAGCAACAAGCACTTATGAATAGTAAGACAGTATTACATATAATTATCTTAATCTAATTATCAGAGCAATTTATTGATGTTGTAAATATTATTCCATATATAATACTAATGAATATAATTCATAGATCAAATTTAATACTAAAACTTTCACAAAATACAGTCATACAAAAAAAATGTATAAAGAATACTAGTCTAGATTGTTTCTAGAATAAATTCTAAATGTCAAACAAATATAATAAAAACAACAAAGGCATATCCATTTCATCATCATTATTCAAATATAATAAATAATTAATCATTTCGAATCACAATTAATCCCACGTTGTTTTATCATTCATGTAGTCTTGTGTGGTATAATAAGCTTTAGAAATAAGTTTACGCTTTACATGATTCTTAAATTTATTAATTGGCTTATACACTTCCAGGGGACATTCTTTTAATAGGAAACTCTGAGGGATATGAATTCCACTTTTGTGTGTACATTTGTACGGTCACGTCTGAAAATATCGATGTGAAAAAAGTGCCAATTTTAAGGAACATTAATATGGATCCCAGAGATTGTATGTGTCAAATTTTATTACTGTCACTATTGTTTGAACCCCATTTAAGACACAATATTTAGCCCTAAACACTTTTCCTCTGATCATTTTAGTAATTTTGTATTGCATAGCACTCGTGTATCAATTATGGATCTACTGATGTCTGTTTTATTGAAATCCGTTCAATAATTCAGGTGCTAGAAGAAAAATATGATTTAATATTCTGTGTGCTCTCAAGGCGGCTGTACTGAATTTTCTTTAATAAAACAAGTGTAAACAGGTTGTGAAGGGCATTGCGATATGTCCTTTTTAAGAATCCAGACAGTATCCGAAGCTACAGGATGTAGGGAATCATCAGTACTTAAACCCATAACCCTACTTTCTGGTGAAGTCACAATCAAGTAAAATTAAAAGAATGTCCTGTGGAAGTGTACAAGCGCTAAACCAAGATTCAGCAAGTATTTTCTTTAACAGGATGTATTTTTTTTGCAAAGATATCTTGGATATTTTTGTGTATAATTTAATAATATTTAATGTTACACCATATTTTCCTATATAACGTAGATTTGAGTAAAACGCGAATTTATCCAGGATGTTACACATTTCCAAGATGGCTGCGATTCCTCAAGAACCCTAAATGTCAAATCGAATGGGAATGAGGAGCCTTTAATTTACATATATACCAAGTTTCAGGACTATCCAAGAAATTTCGAGGTTTCTTCTATTCCGATTGTGCTATTAAAGCATTTGACTAATTAGGCATTTAGATCTCGACTTTTTTGTGGATAGACTGTTTGAATCATACCACTTTTTTTATTAAAAAACCAGCCAAAAGCATGTCGGGCCATGCTCAGTGTAGGATTCCGTTTATGTAATTACCAATTTGTCACAATAGGCGGCCTTGAACGGGGGCTAAGCAGGTATTAGGTATCATATACAGCAGTGAGCTGCGAAATTGCAAGAAGAAATTATGAATGAATTCATTGATAATCGATCGCCATGCACTTTGCGGCTGATGGTGCACAACAAGCAATGGTTTGAAAGTCAGAGGGACACATATTTTTTGCTACCGGAGCGATTGATTCTGAAAAAAAATTTTTATCAAAAAATGTTTGTCAAAAACCCTTCTTTGTTTTGGAAGACCTATCCAACGACACATACACCATTGGGTTGAAGCGAAAAAAATATTGTACCCCCATTACGTCAACTACGTGTAAGGGAGGTAGAATTAGACCAAGCTAAGTTGGCAGTGATTCTGATAGCCTAGACGGTGCAGTGCAAGTGTTTTTTTTTTAAAACGTCATAATCTCATTGAAGTTTAACGTTTAAAATAACACTTGCACCGTCTGGGCTATCAAAATCGCTGCCAACTTAGATTGGTCTAACTCTACTCTAGAAATATTTCTTTCTAATATGTATTTTACATTTTTTTTGTCGTCACGATTGATTTTTATATCCATGCCAAATTGGTGATTTCTAGCACTAACAATCACGGAGCATAGCCTCGGACAGACAGACGTACAAACAAACGTACATGGCGAAACTTTAGGAGTCCCTAAAAACCGATACTCTTTGGAAATGAATGAACCCCTAGTAAGTAGGTAATGGCGACGTGGCCACAATGCGACAACAGTAGACAAAACCAACTGTCTGTGGCTTTCCATGACTAATGAGTCCTTATGCTCCATGTGGGCATGTGCATAAGGACCCTGTTCTAATGGAAGCCACGTCTTGCCACTGCAGACTCTTCGCTCTCCGGAACTAGAATTCAAACGAACATAGTTAAAAAGGGTTTTTATTAGTTTATTTTGTGTTATTTGCAATTCTGCAAGAGCAGTTTTACTTGCACTTCCCCATATTTATATAAGGTTGTTTAAATAGTGTTTTTATAAACAATGCAATTGATATTTTGGCTATACATACAAAGTACTAACATTTCTACTACATCCTGCTCGGAAACCCAAATGCGAATCAAAGCTAATCAGACGTCATTTAAATAAATATCACAAATGGATTACAATAAATTATCTTGAATAAACAGATGAGTATAGAAGAAAAATATGGCCACTATTGGTGGGCGTGACCACCGCGGAAATGACTGAACCCCCCCTCTCTGGACGAGCTATCTACACATAGTGAATATAATCAAGTGAGTATTATGTTTCCATTAGTACAAGTTTTATAGTCTAATATTGATTGATATTCAATACTTGCTCTTTGAGCCCCAACTTGTCGATCCCAGAAGTATTTTTTTTGGAACTTATGTACGAAATGTCATTTGATATTTACTTTACTGGTTGTCAGACTAATCCGACAAGACCTAGTTTTCCTTCTGGGTAAAAAGGTCAAATTACAGTACTTTAGTAAAAACTCGTTTTTATTTTTGCCAAGAGCAACTTCTAAAGTGACCATTAGTTGGGGGCGATTTATCTTTGTTATTATCGTGTGCAAGTTGTCA
This sequence comes from Cydia pomonella, assembly GCF_033807575.1. Classification (NCBI taxonomy): domain Eukaryota; kingdom Metazoa; phylum Arthropoda; class Insecta; order Lepidoptera; family Tortricidae; genus Cydia; species Cydia pomonella. The sequence continues at coordinate 26,537,977 of NC_084707.1, read as the reverse complement.
GGGTGTGAAGGTACCATACATTGTCGGTTGGTGTTGGTGGCAGGTGGTGCTGGACGTGAACCGGTCGCTGAAGCGATTCCCGCCCGGCATCCCGTACGAGCAGCGCGTGGCGCTGCAGGACCAGCTCACCGTGCTCATCCTGCGCGTCATCATCCGGCACCCGCACCTCAAGTACTACCAGGTACGTGCCTGTACCTGCCGCTCGCACGGTCAAGGCAAGACAGAGCTTGTCTGATACCTTTATGATATATGGTAATGGACTCATTTCATAACACGTCAAATTCATAACAACAATCAGTTGCTAGTATGACATTGAACCTGTCTTATTATATAAACGCGCTGTGATTTACTGCGGGGCTATCTGATTGCTTGTTAGTTGTAACTTAAGATTAAGTGACAATTAAATAAGTGACAAAAATCTTAGTTTGCAGACTGCTCATGGTAATCGCTTATGGTCGCTCGTATTCGTGTACACGTACAGGACATGTGTTCCAGCAACGTATTATAGGCGGGACATGATGACCTCTTGTAAATTAGAAGTAGAACTGTAGTAATGGAATGCTGCAGGGCTACCACGACGTGGCCATCACGCTGCTGCTGGTGTGCGGCGACCGCGCGTCGTTCCCGCTGCTGTGCCGGCTGTCGCACGGCCCCCGGGCTCCGCTGGCGCCCTTCATGCAGAGCACCATGGCGCCCACGCAGCACCTGCTCAACTACATGCTGCCGGTGCTGCGTCGCGCCGACGACACTACCGCCGGGTGCCTGGAGAAGTGAGTCCCCAATCTTTTTGAGCGCCTCGACCACAGAACTATATCGAGATAGAAGGAAAGAGTGTATTTCCCTCGCGTCGCCACACGGCTCCAATGCTCGCCGCGAACATCAATCGGCTCCCGACCGCTTTCCGCGTGAAACGTCAGGTTTCAAAATCAATATGGCGGTTTGTTCAATAATTAATTCTTCAAACACCACAAATAAAGTTGGAGCTGTTTTTTCTGGTATTTCCTTTCATCGGTAAGTACTCCTTATCCTAAAATATATATTATTTAATTAAAAAACTATTTTTAGTTTGTTGCCGTGTATTATTTTCATGTCAGGAGCTGGCGTGCGTTCAAAACCAGCTATGTAAAAAGTCTAATTTATCATTTTTTTCTTTCAAATGTAAGAATAGTGATGAATTTTCTCTCTCGAGTAGGTAAAATCGATTTTGAAATGAAAGGAAATAATAATTTCATTATTATATTATTATGTACCTACATAATATAGATAGTGAAAAGCAATAGTAGGTACATTGTATTAATAAATCATATAATTAAGGGCGGTAAACTAGATTTACGAACGAGTGGGAATTGAACAAACGAACAAACTTAATAGGTACGAATTCGTAATTCCTGTAACGCCCGTGGCACAATAATGTTTTTCATCACGGCTGTAATTAAACTGAAGGAAATAAATAAAACTTCAGCTTAATTAGAGCAACATTAGGGACGTACCGGACGTACATTAAAGCCCTAGGTCGACATTTATAATTTAGGGGCCGCATCGCCTACAAGGAACCTTTTAAGAGCAAGGGTGATGAAAATATCGTCCCATTTTGTCGCTTGCCATAAGGACGCGACGACGACGAGACGGACGGACGGGACGAGAGTTATATTTATACGAATAACCCTGTCAAAGCGTCTTTCTGGTAAGCGACAAAGTGGGAAGTTTTGTCGGCCTTGGACACATGATTAACAGGCTGGTTATGGTTCGGATTACCGCGTTCTAATTGATGCTTTTAAATCGTTATCACGCGGCTTATGTTTCCTGTCACTAAATGTCACTCATGACGTCAAAGTGTCTTCGCAAAATGTTACACCGAGCGGTCCCCTAACAAATCGATCAACTCTTTTCTTCTATCTCGATATAGTTCTGTGGACGCGACTGTAATCTTTAAATCTTAAGACACACAGACATTTCGTTCATTATTGTCATAAATTAATTATAACCTCTAAATCTCTATCCATTCTTAGCTCTCCCCTATTGTCGCCTACTTTGAGTTTGTAACTTTTGCTTTTCGGTATGGCATTATTCTCTAGGGTTTTTGATCAAATAAAAACTAGAAAAATGTTTGATTTGTGGACTAGGCACATCTCTTTTTAAAATGCTGTCTTGACTTGTAAACAACTAAGTTTAATTATTTTTTAACGATAATTGACAACATTTCATATTTCTGACCCTGTAATTTTATTGCTTCTCTACATTTTAATTGACACGAAGAATACGCTGATAGTTATTTTGTTTCAATGGGACTTGTATTTAATTTATTATTAATTATTTAATGTGTACTTATTCTAAAATGGCGTAAGTCCAGTTCTACGCTAGAAGCTAGTTTTGTCTCGATCGAAAGAAAAACTCATTAACAAGACGTTGTCATTGTCAATGTTTTAAACTGGTCCTTTGTTGTTTTAAAACAATTTTGATTTTGATATAATAACGGATACGTGAAGACGACACCTGGCTTTCATACAACGGACCGACAGATAAACACTAACGAATGTAAGTAAGGTAATTAAATATTTTATTTTTAACAAGCAGAAACGTCTGCGAACGCGAACGTTGCTATTAAGCTTAGAATAAATTTAAAAGTGGAAAAAAATACTGTCTTGGGTGAGACTTATTCAGAGGCCGTTGGTTCAAATTACTGTCTTGGGTGAGACTTATTCAGAGGCCGTGAGTTCAAATTACTGTCTTGGGTGAGACTTATTCAGAGGCCGTGAGTTCAAATTACTGTCTTGGGTGAGACTTATTCAGAGGCCGTGAGTTCAAATTACTGTCTTGGGTGAGACTTATTCAGAGGCCGTGAGTTCAAATTACTGTCTTGGGTGAGACTTATTCAGAGGCCGTGAGTTCAAATTACTGTCTTGGGTGAGACTTATTCAGAGGCCGTGAGTTCAAATTACTGTCTTGGGTGAGACTTATTCAGAGGCCGTGAGTTCAAATTACTGTCTTGGGTGAGACTTATTCAGAGGCCGTGAGTTTAAGTCTCACCCAAAACAGTAATTTTTTCCACTTTTAAATTAAATTAAATATTTATCTGACCAAACCAAAAAGGACGGAGGGGTGAGACCCATTGCGGTGGGGTCTACTTTACGACGTCTGGCATCAAAAATTGCGGTTAGACACTTTAGATCAAAATTGCAGTCCCTTTTTGAACCAGTACAGCTAGGTTTTGGCACGAAAGGTGGGTGCGAGGCAGCCGTCCATGCCCTAAGGACCTACCTTTCATTCGATGATTGTGAAATTGTAGTCAAAATTGACGTTAAAATGCTTTTAATTCGGTTAATAGGGACACTTTGCTGACAGAAGTTAAGGACAAAATTCCGGAACTGTACAATTACCTTTTCTTTTGTTATTCAGACTCGTCTAAATTAATGTACAAATCACATGAATTATCTTCTGAGGTTGGTTGTCAGCAGGGTGACCCTCTCGGGCCAGCAATTTTTAGTTTGGCTATAAATCCAATTATTAAAAATTTAAAATCAAAATTCAACGTCTGGTACTTAGACGACGGAACCCTAGGAGGCGACGTGAATACTGTGCTCTCTGATTTGTCTTTTGTTAGGAGCAGTTTCGAAAATATTGGTTTAGATTTGAATTTCAGCAAATGCGAACTCTTTATTCACAAATCTTCTTGTACTTTGACCGACTTAAAACCCAAATTTGACGATCTGGCTCCTAATATAAAATTGGTAGACAAGGATTCTCTTTGCCTCCTGGGTTCTCCTATATTTGAAGAATCTTTTCCTGATTATGTTTCTAACTCTATATCTAAATTCAAAAGTCACACGAATAGTTTACTCGAAATTAGCCCTCATTATGCTCTTGTGATTCTGAAATTCTGTCTTTTTGTCCCTAAATTTACATATGTGCTCCGCTGCTGTCCTTTTTGGAAACATCAAAATTTATTGTCGCCTATAGACGATTTGATCAAAATTAGTATAGAGACGATTCTAAACATTCAGCTGAGTGAGCCTTCCTGGTCTCAAGCGTCCCTCCCTATTCGGTTCGGAGGTTTAGGAATTCGCAAAATTTCCAGTGTGGCTTCCCCAGCCTTTTTGGCATCCATTAATAGCACGTCTGGTCTCATAGGAAATATCTTAAGGGCTTTGCCCACAAACTATGAGATTACGGGCTTTGAGGATGCTAAAAATGCTTTTAAAATTGCTTGCCCGGGCAAACAATTTCCAGACAACCCAAAATCACAAAGGAGCTGGGATAATATTTACTGTGATTTAACTTACAATACTCTTCTAAACAACTGTACGGGTCCAGATCACGCGAGACTTTTGGCGGTCGGAGCCCGGGAAGCCGGCTACTGGCTACATGCCCATCCTTCACCTAATACTGGTACTTTCTTGGATCCGACCTCCCTAAGACTGGCGACTGGTTTGCGACTCGGGGTTTCGGTATGTACGCCACATATATGCTCTTGTGGCACGGACGTGGACCGACTGGGACACCACGGATTATCTTGTCAAAAAAGTGCAGGTCGTTTTTCAAGACATGCGTCGCTTAATGACATAATCCGTCGATCTCTTGCCACCATCAATGTGCCTGCTCTTCTTGAGCCAACTGGCATTATCAGGGATGATGGCAAGAGGCCTGATGGGGTGTCCTTGGTTCCTTGGAGCTTGGGACGGATGTTAGTGTGGGATGCTACCTGCGTAGACACACTGGCACCGTCCCACCTCCAACGGACTAATGTAAAAGCGGGCGCAGCGGCGGAAAGCGCCGAAATTTTGAAACGTAATAAATATAAGAGCCTCGGTAGAGAGTACCATTTTGTACCTTTTGGCGTTGAAACTCTAGGTCCATGGGGTCCCAGCGCGCACAAGTTTTTTGGAGAAATCGCGAAACGTCTGGTTGACGTAACTGGTGACCGAAGAGCTGGCGGCTTCCTCGCACAACGTATCAGTATTGCGATACAACGAGGAAATGCCGCCAGCATCCTTGGTACAATGCCTCAAGGGCCTCTTTTAGATATAAGCTAGTTATAGTATTCATCTGTATATATCCATTATGTATATTGTTATTGTCAATAAATAGATTTATTATTTTTATCTGATATCTTCGATGAATTATTTTTGCAGTAGGTAACGGAAGAGACAATACTTGGTATACTTTGGAGGAGTATATATGAGTACCTCATCGATTCATAATTAGTGGATAGTAACTTAATTATGTAAATAAATTTCTCTTTGTTTTGAATTTAAATCAATACGTCGCATTTAATTGACAATGTCAAATCCAATATTATGAGTATGACAGTAATTTTTTTCTTGTGGCGAATGGCAAAGGCATTTCACCTAGTGTGCCGTAGAATTGGTAAAATTACAACTTTATTTCTATTCTTTTGTATTTCTTGTAATAAGCGATAATTCATTTTAATTTTTTAATTAAATTTATATAAATATATTGCAGTGTTCAGGAAGTATGTAAATGTATGTAAAATTTCAGGTGTTATAAAAATGAAATGTGGTCAATTATGGATAAAATGATATCCCATCAAAAACATAAATGTGAAATGAGAGCTAAGTTCAATATTAAGAACATGCGTCGTTGTTAAATTGAGACCTATATGTGTGCCAAATTCTAGCTCACTTGGGATGTAATTAAAGTCCAGGATTTGACATGGCTAGTTTTAACATATGTGCTGTATTATGTTTGTCTATGTTACTTTTCAAAAAAATAGTTTTTTTGGTATAAAAACTGAAACCCAATTGAATTAGAACTTGCCACCCATATATATCTCAACTCAATTCTTTTGCCGGCGAAGTCAACAAAAACGCATATTAATAATATTGAAATTAGCTCTCATTACACATTTATGTTTTTGATGGGATATCATTACTTTTTGTACAGAAATTATTTTCATTTGTCATAGTTGATTTCGAAACTAAAATTAATTTTTGCTATTACACAGTCTATAGACGCTTATTGTTATTGTTGTTATCCTACGGCACCCCAGAGGGATACACTACATTTTATATTATAACTTTGAATATAATTAGTTTGATATATCGTCATTTTGAATAACGTAATAAAAAGCATACTGCTATGTTGCCTAATCAACGACATACATAATGTTATTCTTGGTATAATGGTTTTACGGTATATTTATACTTCGTCTAGTATACACTGCCATAATGATTACATATTCTAAATAATGGGTACTTAATGATTCTCCGACAATTAATTCGCAGATTATCGATTCGCAGACAACGATTCGCCGAACATTGTTTCGCAGAGTGATTCATTTGTAGATGTAACTTTTGGTCGACTAACGTTACGCAGACTCTCGGTTCACATACAGTTCAGTTCGCTTCTGTGTAAATTAGCAGAATTATTATTGGACGATTTTCATTTGGCAGAGTACCTAATCTTTTCGTTTAAGGTGTGTTTAGTAAAAAATATTATCCTTTTTTTTACTATATGCGTTAAGCATAGTTTAGGTTTGAATCAATTTTTAACTTAAATATGAACAAAAGCATAGGTATTGTACAAACAGCAACACTCTTAACTGTCCACCGGTGGACCTTATGCCTTTTGTAATAAGGTCCACCGATGGACAGTTAACAGTGTGGGCCATCGTACCTATGCAATATAGGCTTTTAATATCTGGAAGACCGAGCCTTGCTCGGAAAATGTATAAAATTCAAAAATGCGTGTTGTCCCAGAGATACGACCTAGCTAGATCGATTTTTCGCCGCCCGAAAACCCTCATATAGCAAATTTCATCGAAATCGTTAGAGCCGATCCGAGATCCCCGAAATGTTTAAATATATATACCTAGGTGCCCTATTGAGCAGAGCCCAACTGGGGAAGTTCCTCCACCATACAGAAAATCGCAGTCCAATAACACTAGACCTTACTTATAGTGTTGTATTCCTGCCGGTGAGTAAGGCTAAGAGCTCAGAGGTGTTAGGGTCGGCCACGCGCTCATGTAAACCCCTCGAATTGCAGGCGTACATGCGCTACGGAGACTGCTTACCACCAGGAGGGCCGTATGGTTGTTTGCCACCGATGTAGGATAAAAAAGATGACTGGCAAACAATCGTAACGTTTAATGTGTGTGTGAGGCAGAGCGGGTGTGGGCACGATGTTCGCGCTGCCGTGGTACCTGACGTGGTTCGGGCACTCGCTGAACCGCTACGCCGACGTGGTGCGCCTGTACGACTACTTCCTGTGCGCGCCGCCGCTGTTCCCCGTCTACGTCACCGCCGCCGTCGTGCTGCACCGCCGCCGCGAGGTGCACGCCTGCGACGCGGACATGGCCATGCTGCACTGCCTGCTTTCGAGGGTCAGTTATTTCTGCATATTGCACATTGTATAACGTGTCATTCTTTGCATACTTAAGGCCTCCGTTTGCCAAAAAATATTTTGTACGTCTGTTTGTCTTTATTATTTTATTATATTTTGTGAGTCGATTCGATAATTGTGTTGAATTCATTTTGTGGATTCAGTTTTTGTTTCAATTTTCATAACGGTGAGACCATGGGGGTTCGCACGGTCTATATTTTACACGGCCACTAATGACAATAAGTCAAGTGTCGTTTCTGTTTCAGCTGCCGGACGACCTGCCGTTCGAGGAGATCCTGGCGACGGCGAAGACTCTGTACGACGAGAACGACCCCGCCGACCTGGAGCCCGAGGTCGACGCGCTCGAGAGGAGGGAGTGAGTATAGCGCAGGCGGACTCAACTATTTTGTTATACTTACCGGTCGGCCCTCGATGTGGGTCGGAATGTTTGGTACTTTGTTGTATAAATTGAAATGAATAATGAGGTATAAAAAAAGTGGGGGTGCTCAGTGTCCCTTACAATTTCGTCAATACATAATTCCCGTTTTGATCACAGAGAAGAGCAGCGTTTGTTGGACGAGGAGCGCCTGAAGCGGCGCCGCGCCGCCGCCGCCGCCGCGCGGAACCCGACGCTCGCCGTGCGCATACAGGTAGTTCACTGCTCGGACTGTCTGTCGACATCGCCCCGTAGAGTGATGCCATACTTAATGGTAAAACTTACATAAACATAATCAAATGTAGCTTTTATAACCCTCTCGAGACCCAGAAGCGTTTGTTTTGTTTTTGATTTTGGAACCTTTAGTTACTCTATCAAAGTTCAAAGTAGATTTTGGAATATCGTCGGGGATAGTGCAATACCGCGTAACTAACAAATGCAGGGAGGTCCAATTACCTTGGACATTGTTTGAATTTCGAATTCTTTCGACTTTGTTAGTTGCGCGATATTGCACTATCCCCGACGATATGTACAAAAAATTGTACGCGGGGTCTCAAGTTCCGGTTTTCTAGGATAGCGGTGCCCTCGTATAGCGGCCGTAATACGGCGGTGGAACGACGTCACTAGATCGTCGTCCGTGTAAACAGTGGCGCGGTTTCCTAGAGGGCGGTGATTAAAGGAACATGCGTAATATTACGGGCGCTACACGACGGCACCGCCACCCGAGGAGACCGGAGCTCCAGGAGGTTTAACGTGTCGGTGTTCCCCGGCAGCGCACGGTGCGGCGCTACGCGCCGGCGCTGCCGCGGCGCGCGCTGCTGGCCGCGGCCGCCGCGCTGCTCGGCGTCTACGTGCTCTACCGCCCCGACCTCTTCAACAGGTAGCGCCACGCCTATCCCTTCGTCGTGTTCCGGCTCTAGCGCGGCCCCCTCCTTCCCTTTGCGAATGTGAATAATCGAAACTGACGTCCGACTCGAAAACTATTATTTATAATACTATGTTTTTCTCTAGACGACTCACTTTAGGTACGGCAATAATATTTGATCTTATACTATCCGCGAGTTTAGTCCCGTCGATACGATTGACTTGAAGTATTTGTACGCGAAACGAACTGAAAACGCTACGTCCTACATTTCCCTCTCTTCGGCTCGTACTATCGTAAAGTTTGACTTGTCGACGTTTGACGAACCAAACGAGGCGTGTCTGTTAATCTGTCGGGTTATACATACTAATTTCGAAATTCGACTCGATAATTTCTTTGTAATCAACATTTTTGAACAAAACTGATGATTTACAAGTTTTTTATTGATTCCGATTACATCAGTACTGAGGCGAGTGAACCGATCGACTTATGAGAAATACACTTTAACGATGATGTCTAATTTTATTTATTTATTTATGAATACGTTTTTTTTTTGAAAAATTATACTTTTTTGAATATATCGGAAAAAATCCACAACATAACATGTTTCTGGATACACAATTAACGAGAAATATGACGTTTGTAAGTTATTGGTGTCACTTGCTAAGTGCTGAAACAGAATCATGTATCAAACTTTCTAGACTTAAGAGTTTCTTTTCTTGTACATATTGTAACTTGTTATGCTTGTTATGAAGTTTGTACACGGATGACGTTTACAATCGTTGACGAGGGAACTCTATGTTCGTTAATATACACCATCCACACCAATGAAATGTTGAATAATCGCTTCTCGTATACATTTTAAGTTTAGAACACAGAATTAGCCACTTTGACAAAATATAAATGCCTTATAAATATAAGCTTAAAAAATATGCTAATTAGGAATGGTAACGATTACTTACGATACACGAACTGTAAGCATATTGTAAACATGAATCTAAAAAATCTTGCAAATGGGAGAATCAACTTGTTAGCGTCACTCGTTGCCATGGTTACGATTAGTTGTCCAGGGGACAAAAGTTCATTGAAATACTGATTTTATGGTACTTAAATGTATTAAACTTGCGTTTTTGTGGTCGTTATAACCAATGTCCATGGCCCCCTACTAAGCATGTTAATAGAACGACATACAACGTCTCTTCAAACAAACTGTGCAACAAAACAAAAAAAGTTGATTCACCCAAATATGTACTAAACTGTAGTACACATGTTAAAATGATGTGGGTAATTCTGTGATGGAGTTCTGCAGTATAATAATATTATTATATTAAAATAGAATCGTGCTAGTTTCATGTTCATCCATCAGCTAGGTTAAGACTTTACTTATTACTGAGTGTTGAGACCAGGGATCGGAACCGGTTTTTTGCAAAAACATCGAAATAACCATATATTTCGGTTTATTTTATACTCTAAATGTAGGACTCAGTTGTGTTTTCAGATAACGACTTCGTATTATTAGATTGCCTAATTAGAAATGAAGTAATTAACAAAGAACGAAAAAATACCGTTTTCGTTCCCATACAAAAAATACCGGTTTCCGATCCCTGGTTGAGACTTGGCGTCGGTAACGATGCCCGGAGCGGACGACAATTTGATTGTGAATGAAAGGACGTTTTAGTGTATAGTGTAGTGGGGATCATTACAAGTTGGTGGCAAGCTATGCGTAGACGTAAGGCTGGCGATAACAAAGTCATTTCTCGCGCGAAACAGAACGAAGAGAACATTAGGTATAAGAAGTTATAAATAGTTAACAGTTGAACAACTAATGACCCACTGGAAACAATAATGATTGGAGGCTAAAACTGTTACCAAATGAGAATATTGATGTCGAAATTAATTATATTTTGTAGAATATTCCTTGATAATTAGCGATATGAATTTTAAATTTTCCGCTTGTATTGTATTCTATCAACATGTGATATTTAATTTGATACTAATTAGTGATTGTGTAGGGTACCTCACTTAATTTCATTCCTCATTAAATATTTCTTTTAGATATAAATAAATTGAGAAATGTAATTTCGTTAATTGCCGAGAGATAATCAGTGTATAGCTCTCATAACAAAAATTACATTGCTATATAGTCGGTGTATCTGCTATCGCTGTGACAATTCCCTGATCGTTCTTCCACCTTATTCCAACGAGATAAGGTCCACCGACGCGATGGTCAAGAGGGTCAGTTAACGTGAGTTATATTGCTGAAGTGCATTTGTGTATTCAGAATCCAAACCTAATGTGAAACCAGTTTTGCCGTTGTAAGAATTATCTAATAATAAAGTACCATCAAACGTATATTATAAATTATATATTTAGGTATCTATTAAGTAATACTATATGGTAAAATTACCACAGAAGGTAACTTTGCCACGTTTGACGGTAATTCCTGTATACATGGTGTATCAATACCAGCACTGATGTCCATCGGCAGGCCCTATCTTGTTACAATAAGGTTGACATACATATGACTGGTTAGTTGTCGACGACGAATATATATGTCCCATATGTCGTTTTACATTATGTACGGCGCCTAGGGGTAGCGGTTAGTCGGTCGGTCAGGACGCTACTAACGTTACACAAATGCGGTTACTTACAGTGCAGAGGTATTGAGCATTTATTATTTGTAATTACTATTCTAGAATCATTCAAGTTAGATCAGATTGTATTGTATTCATGCGAAGCTTGACCTTGTGTCTTTGCGAATATAACGTGCACGATGTTGATAAATTGTAAGAAAGTATGTTTCAAAATTCATAATGCACTTAGGTTTTAGTACAGGTAAAATAAGACTAAATATGGCAACTTGGCGGCAAAATATGTACATCGATAATAATTTGTTTATGACCTTTATCTTGGCACTAGAAATGAGGATCTGCCGAATCCTATCAAAGTTTAAGGGGTCCGACCCCCTTTTAGGGGGGTATGTGCAGGTATGATTATGGTTTCATTCGATTCAGCGCAAAAAATGACACGGAAATAACGCCTCACTTGCCTAGTTTGTAAAATGTGCATGTTTGAAATGAACCCCCCTTCCACCTACCCACATACCCCCGAAAAGGGGGTCGGACCCCTAAATTATGATAGGACTCGGCAGTTCCTCATTTTTAGTACCAAGATAAAGATACAAAACAAAGTTTCATCTATGTACATATTTTGCCGGCTTTTTCCTGTAGTATTTAAGATGATTTGGGTATTGCACCGCTTATATTTATTTATTATTTCACTCATACTCATAATTTCGTGTAAGTGGAGTTTCGTTTTGTATATAAGGTATGTTATTCCGATATTTATTTCATGAAATGAAAACCCTTGTGATTGAAAGATCTTTTGTGTGTTCGCGGGAATCGTTTAATCTTTAGTTAATTTGTTTGTAAATAATGGGAGTGGATTTAGTTTTAAGTGAGATGTTACCTGTCAGTAAGTAGTGGCCGACATGCTGTGTCGGTGGCATTGAGGTAAATGTGCAAAACGTGAATCCAAACTTTCTCAATTTTTTTTTCAATGACACCGAGTTACGGTATTTCGATTTTCATTCTGTGCGTCGAGTCAAAGTGACACTAGTATAAGGGTCACGAGTCGAATCCTGGCTCTGTTCAAGGATCGAGGCGTTAATTTCAAAGGGTCTAGCAGGCTAAGCGAACAAGAAGTGCCCCCAACGACGGATTTTGTCGATATTTCTGGTAGTGTACTGTTAGGTCCTAAGGACCCTCCATGCTTAACATCAGACCTCGATTCTCTTTTGTTTGCGAGTTATTCAGGATAACGTAAAATAATTAGGGTATCATTGAAAGTGTCATATTTTATAAACGATTCAAGTTACGTGAACCAAACAAAATTATATTTGATAACAATAAAAAAAACTACAAAATGCATATTTTTTACCAGCATCCTGTCCTTAAACTTCATTGCAAAAAATATAAATATTTTTTTCCTTCCAATTTTTTTTTTACTTTTCGCGGAGGTACACCTCCAAAAAAAATATGCATGAGTAGCCACTAATTCCCACTACATACACATATAAAAATATTTGCACAAATGTTCGTGCTTCATGTCAAAAAAAAACGATTCTCCAATAAGTAGTCACTGGCATTATATGTACAGATAGAAGTACATGAACGATGACGTGTCAGCTTTAATAACATCTGACACATAATATTATCTGCATTTGTTTTTTGCATTTTGTAGTGGAAAATGGAAAACATTAAATGCAAGTCTTGTAAAAAAACATTAAAAAATATCCGTGGGAAACAAAAATGCATAGAAACAGAGCAAGAGGCTGATTTATATAGCAAATGCAGTAATATGTTAATTTGCATAAATTATTTATTGTGTGGTAAGTGTCGACTTTTAGTGTATTTATAAACATAAAGCAGTAGGTTGCAAACGCAGAGCCAGCATCGCCAAAACATAAAGCAGTAGGTTGCAAACGCAGAGCCAGCATCGCCAATTGTATTTTAAGTGTAAGTCTCTGGACTTTTATAGTGCTACCTGCAGTGTGCTACTATTAATTATTGTAACAAAAAAGTCTTAGTCCAATTAGTTATTATTTTTGTTTGTTTTGTATAACTTGCGATGCTCACTGATTTACTTTTGATTTAGTATATATTCTCATTAAGTGAAATGTAAAATTTCTTTTGAGAAATAAAGTTCTTTAAACAATTGTTGTGCATGTACTCGCAGAAGTTGATGCTACTGCTTTATGTTTATACACTAAAAGCCGACACTTACCACACAATAAATCATTTATGCAAATTAACATATTAGTGCATTTGCTATATAAATCAGCCTCTTGCTCTGTTTCTATGCATTTTTGTTTCCCACGTATATTTTTTAATGTTTTTTTTACAAGACCTGCACTTAATGTTTTCCATTTTCCACTACAAAATGCAAAAAACAAATGCAGATAATATTATGTGTCAGATGTTATTAAAGCTGACACGTCATCGTTCATGTACTTCTATCTGTACATATAATGCCAGTGACTACTTATTGGAGAATCGTTTTTTTTTTTGACATGAAGCACGAACATTTGTGCAAATATTTTTATATGTGTATGTAGTGGGAATTAGTGGCTACTTATGCATTTTTTTTTGGAGGTGTACCTCCGCGAAAAGTAAAAAAAAAATTGGAAGGAAAAAAATATTTTTATTTTTTGCAATGAAGTTTAAGGACAGGATGCTGGTAAAAAATATGCATTTTGTAGTTTTTTTTATTGTTATCAAATATAATTTTGTTTGGTTCACGTAACTTGAATCGTTTATAAAATATGACACTTTCAATGATACCCTAATTATTTTACGTTATCCTGAATAACTCGCAAACAAAGAGAATCGAGGTCTGATGTTAAGCATGGAGGGTCCTTAGGACCTAACAGTACACTACCAGAAATATCGACAAAATCCGTCGTTGGGGGCACTTCTTGTTCGCTTAGCCTGCTAGACCCTTTAATATCTGACCAAAATCACAAACTTAGGTTTTTTAATTATTAAAGTAGTCAAACTTTACATTACAAATACAAAGCGTGATGTAAAGCTGGATGCAGGCTACATCTCTACGCAACGAGGAGTCAAGCCGATCTGAAATACGTTAGGAGCCGAAAATTAGAGTAGCGCTCCGTTGGATGCGGTCTGAAGGGAGGTGCTGGTACTGTGGTACCTGCCGGCAGATGGAGCAGTGGCCCATAAGTGGGCGGACCTGCGCCTTATAAAGCTGATATGTGGATGTGGGATCTATGGTGAGAGACCTAAGCTCAGAGTTAGCGATAGCATACGAGGGTTGCTACTTATATATCCGGAAACAAAAAAACAAACAAACGTACACGGCTGAAAATGGTTTTATCGTTTTTCAAAGTATTCCCCTTGATGATCTATGCACTTTTGCATTCGTGTGAACCAATTTTTGAAGCACTTCTGCCACTCCGCCTGAGGTACCTCCATAACGTGTTGTTTGAATGCGTCGACAGCATCTTCAGCGGTCGAAAATCGTTGACCGCGTAATTTATTTTTTATATTGGGAAATAAATAAAATCATTGGGTGCCAAGTCAGGGCTGTACGGCGGATGACCCGTTAATTCCACATTTTGACCTTCCAAAAATAGAGTTGCTTCGCGTGACGTATGACAGCTGGCATTGTCATGATGAAGAATGATTCTTCGTCGCTGGTTAGTTTTACGAATTTGTTCAAATACTTCCGGTAAGCAAATGGTCGTGTACCAATCTGAATTAACCGTTTTACGGTTTTCTAGTGGCACTGTAGCTACATGGCCATTAATACCGAAGAAGCAGGCCACCATTTGTTTCAATGTACTTTTTGCACGAGTAACTTTCGTAGGGTTCGGCTCATTTTGAAACACCCATACCGTTGATTGTTGCTTCGTTTCGGGATCGTATGCATAGATCCAGGATTCGTCACCTGTATAGATGTTATAAACGGCCTTTGAGTCACCACGGTTATATTTTTATAATATTTTATTGCACCATTCGACGCGAGCATCTTTTTGCTCCTTAGTTAAGTTGTGCGGTATCCAACGCGAACAAATTTTTTTTACAGCTAAATGATCATGTAATATGCTATTAATGCTAGTCATAGAAATACCCAGAGTCGCCTCTATCTCGCGGTACGTAACATGTCGGTCGTCCATTATAAGTTTTCGAACAGCCTCAATATTTTGTGGTACTACGACCGATTTCGGGCGTCCTGCCTTAACTTCGTCCGTAAGCATACTACGTCCACGATTGAACTCACTAAACCAGTGATACACAGTAGTTTTAGATGGAGCTTCATCACCAAAAGTTGAAGTTAGTTGATCTATGCACTGTTGTTGCGTTAAACCACGCCGAAAATCATAATAAATCATAGAACGAATATTTTTACGAGTGAGTTCCATTCTTGCAGCGAGATGACATTTAAAACCCGTCAAAAACAAAACACTAGCGTTAATAAGAAAGAAAAAATATACCGGCCAGTACTTAAAAAAGTTCAAATTTTACCATGGAGGTCAAATATACTATTTAAGAAGATTGTAATCCCGGTTTCCGGATATATAAATAGCAGCCCTCGTAAGCATGGACAGACAGGCCTCGATCTTCATGGCATTGCTACTCTTTCGAATAGACTGAGTTCTGCAGCTTTTGCAGTAAGCAAAATCCGTCAGTTAACTGATGTCAAAACAGCTCGATTAGTATATTTTAGTTACTTCCATAGCATTATGTCATATGGTATTTTACTATGGGACAGTGCTTCAGAGATAAATACCATTTTTATTCTGCAGAAGAGGGTTATTCGAGCAATATATAAAATGAACCATAGAGACTCACTTAGAGATAAATTTAAGGAAATTGACATAATGACAGTGCACTGTCAATACATTTATGAGAATATTCTGTATGTACATAAAAATATTGCCGATTTTAGGAAAAATGGTGACATTCGTAATATTAATACTAGAAATAAACATAAGCTCGCAGTGCCCTTCAATCGGGCCCATAAAAATAAAAAAATCATTCATGGGTAATTGTGTAAGATTTTATAATAAACTTCCAAACCATATTACTGAATTATCAATTAATAAATTTAAAAATCATGTAAAGCGTAAACTTATCTCTAAAGCTTATTATACCACACAAGACTACATGAATGATAAAACAACGTGGGATTCATTGTGATTCGAAATGATTAATTATTTCCTATATTTGAATAATGATGATGAAATGGATATTCCAATTTATCTACTTCCTTTGTTGTTTTATTTTTTATTTTATTTGTATGACATTTAGAATGTATTCTAGAAACATTCTAGACTAGTATTTTTTTATACAATTGTTTTTTTTTTTGTTTGACGATATTTTGTGAAATTCTTAGTATTAAATTTGATCTATGAATTATATTCATTAGTATTATATATGGAATTATATTTACATCAATAAATTGCTTAAGATAATAATATGTAATACTGTCTGACTATTCATAAGTGCTTGTTGCTAGGCCTACATGAATAAAGTGTATTTGAACTGAACTGAGCATCAGAAGTCTCCGCACACTTATTAATGGCGAAGACTTCTGTCTGGAAGATCTAGGCCTGTCTGTCCATGCCGATGCTAGCTCTGAACGTTGGTCTCTCACCTTAGATCCCACATCCTACATTATTGCCTTTCTGAGAACCGTCCTTTTACAATATGTGGCTTCTCTCTTAAGACTTACTGATCACTTATGGCAATTAATTTGCAATGACTTGATTTATAACAGTTGTTCTCATAGTAATACCCCAGTTCATATTAGTACATGTTAGTACTAATTATGAAGAAAACCTGTTAAAACTCCGTTTTTTTTGGCAAATAGTATCAACTGTTGTTTTTTGCAAAGAGTATTACTGAAATGTTCTGCCGCCAGAGTGCAGCACTAGCACCTTTCGTAAACCATATAGAGTAAATTATACATACTGTGCCTTAAACTGTTTTTGACAAGTTTATACAGATAATAAATTATGACATTGATGCATCAAGACGGTTTGTTTACACTAAATTCGATTTTCGCTTTTTCCGGTAGGCTTTGGCCTACCGGAAAAAGCGAAAATTGAAATTTAGTTCATCAGTCAAATATGCAAGAGTGATTTAGATAAACAAATTAAGATTTTCCTGTTTCGCTGTAGACCTTCAGATTGTGATGGATTGTGGTAGTGGCGCCCCCTACGCAGAGTTTCGCGTAATATTTTGCAGGGAGCACAATTCTTTTTTTGCTTGCCTATACGGTTTCATAGTCCTCCAGGAACAACAAATAACATACCAAAAATCTAGCTTTACATCACGCTTCGCGTTTTTATAAGATTTCACCGCTTTATACAGTGTGTCCCTAGCCATTGGACTAAGCCGAAATGTACATATGCATTAGGGTATTTAGAACCAGTGTACAAAGTATCATAACAGCCGGTGTAGCGGTTTCGAAGAAATTAACGAATTACCATTTTTTACTTTGGAGCAGCCTGTATTTGTTAGTAGCTCCTAAGGTAATATCCTCGAAGAATAGTATGGAACCTTCTTCAACCTTTTTGATTATCTTTTTTATTTATGACCAATGAGCGGAATTCTTCATAGCAAAAATCAAACTGTCAGAGGGATTGACCTAACTGTTTTATCGACTTATCGATAAATATTTGTCACTTAACGAAACATAGGTGTCCCTAATTAGCTGACCGCCACTGTATTTTGGTATACTAGTAAAGAATAAAACAGAAAATACTTTTATGATGTAAATGAACGTAACATTTAGAGCAATATATTGTGGAAGAATCTTCTTTGAAACTGAAATAAGAATCTTTCTGTATCCATTTTTTATTGTTTTCTTTTAGGATTAACCATTTTAGTAATACGGCATGGAAATCACTCATGAAAACTCAAGTGACATAAATGACATATGTGACGCTGACATGATTTACTTTAATACGGAGATGCAAGTTGCTTATCAAAGAGGTCAAATGTTACAGAATAATCTTTTAAGTTGATTATGGATACCTAATGCGATATTATTCCGTAACATCGATAAAACAGTTAGGTCAATCCCTCTGACAGTTTCATTTTTGCTATGAAGAATTCCGCTCATTGTTTATGACACTAATAAGCTTCTGACTTTTGAAAAATGTTATCATTATCAAATATTTTGAATAAATTGTCAAAAACACTGCCAAAGATTAACACAGTGCGTTTCTTTTTGTTGTCGATTATTGCGAATAACTTTTGTTCGAAAAAATTATTTTTTCATCTTTTGTTCTAATTTAAAAAATATTAGATGATGAAAATGTCAGAGCATTCCTGAGAAGTAACCCTACGTGGGATTTCAGGGTTTGTCCAAGGGCAAAGGTCACCCTGTATAATTTAATTTTTAACTTTTAACACTAGTTCGTTTGAATATAACCACGAACGGCTATACTCACATTGGTTTAAGAAATAGACAGTATTTATTTTATTGTATGTCCTTTTGGTACTACTTTTATATATGATATGCAAACTTGTATTAGGACTTAAATGGTTCGTTTCAAGCTGGCGTTGAAAAATGGTGTCTAAGTATATGGTCGTAAGGTCTCCAAGGGCAGTTCGAACGACCATTACATAAAATTAGTATTAAAGTAAGCTTTATACGGCGCTATGTAAAGTTGTGCCGGTCTGTACGCGTGGGTATAGACGCGGGTGTGGACGCGGCACGTGACGTTAATACACGTTTATTACGAGCTCGTGTTTCATTGGCTGCATGTGTTGCTGTACGTTGTTTGTTTGTGGTTGCAGGCGACGGGAGCTGGAGCTGTGAGCTGAGGAGGTGGGGGAGGGGGGGGGGGGAATAAAATGGAGTTTTTGTTTGTTTATTTATTTAATTTCTTTTATTTAACAGATCGGCGAACTTACTTTATGGTATACGGCTCTAATATGGAGGCTCAAGCTAACCTTCACAGTTTGGACTTTTCGTCTATTCAGTGGACAATGTCCGCGCGCTAGAGAGAGAGAGAGAGAGAGAGAGAGTCCACAAAAATATTACCCAAATATAAACACATTATATTGGCGTGATAGTCTCACAACAATGGAGCATATTTATCACAGCCGAGAACTTACAGTAAAAAGAACAAAGTATCAAATCAAATCAAAAATATAAAATAAATAGCTTTATTACACATATTTTATTTAACAGTACTGTTATATTAAAACTAAGTTATCCCTTGGATCGCCAAATAAAACCTTAAGTCATTGGACATTAGTCGCTAATCCATTGGCAGCGATAGCGGGTAGTCCCGTCTAGACAACTTTTAACGGGTAACACGAAACAATGAAAGGTTTTCAATTGTTTAAAATATAATCCTTACAAGTAATATAGGAAGGCAAGACCATTTTACAAATATACTTTAGTACAGTTCGAGTCCTAAATAAACTATATACAAACCTATCGTAACTTATACAATTACTTATACTTAGCTATAGTAAGACAATGGTAACTTTAAAAATAAACGAGTATCACGTGTGATATTTACGTCAAAGTTTAATCGTGAATATATAGTTACTTACATAATTATCTATGTAAGTAAATAGAAATTGCTAACAATTATTATGAACCACTATCATAAATCAATGGAATGGTATAAAAATTAATCAGAAGTGAATTGATAAGTATATAGGTAAATACTTATATTATTTTAGGTTTACTATTTTAATTTGTGTTAAAAGATAGCAATATTGACTCGGTCGGCAAAGCCAGGCCACACAAAAAAATGTACACCGAAAATAATTTTAGCAATCCATAGGTATTGATTGGTAAGTTTATTTTGGAAGGTTCCAAATTAAACTTCGGTTTGTTCCCACAGATAGTACGTTTTATTCCCGTTAGTTGCCCCTGGGGAGAGTAGGGCATGGTAAGTTATGTATAAATAAATTATATGTTATATAGAGTATTTTTATTCCCGTCAGTGGCCCGCAGTGATAGATGGGTACGACTCATTTCTATTTCCGCGCCCCCGATCGCTTGGGCGGGGACAGACAATTATATATTTGATGAATTAGTAAAAAAAAAAAACACTTTTTACGCAGCAGAAACATTATTATGGTAAATTGAGCTATTAAAATTATTCTCCTATCAACAAAAATAAATCTCATTTCGTTAGAGAGCATCAATAATAAAAGTACCCTGATTTAATACGATTATTGCATATAAATATTACAATACCGAAGCATAAGCTAAAACGGACATATTTCATAATGAATTGATTGACTAGTCATTGCACAGGACCATATGACGTTGATGCTAAATATACAAAAATAAACTTCTTATATCTAATATCAGTAGATCTCTAATAGGCCGGGCAACGAATGCTAAAAAATAAGTTATAGAGGGAACACAATTTTTGACTTCGTAACTTTGTTTCGACTAATTAGGAGGCGAACGTATCAAAAGGCAGTTTTTCGATTATATCTCGGAAACTTAGCGACATGACCATTTACATAAAATTAAAGTTAGTTAAATTTGTTATAAGTTTTATGTAGTCAAGTTTTTTGATATATTGTATAGTATTTGTGATATCCGTATATCGAAAACTATTCAAGATATACAAAAAATTGACTTAATTAAACTTGAAGCACATTTGCTTTCGTTTTGTGTAAGTTAGTAAGTAGTCATGTCACTAAGACGCAAAGTTTCCAAGATATAAGTAATAAGTTTTTAGCTAAAATTTCGTTTTTGGCACAATCTTTTATTGCTGACTGTACTTTTCTCTACTGGCAACTAATACTCATCGAGACACTCTTAAAAACTCCAAACACTATTTTATAGAAAAAAAAAACTAGTTTCATTAAACCACTTTCCTATCAATATTGTTTTAGAATACAATATTGAATCTGTGCTCTTCTAGAAGCTGATTAAAATTGCCGAAGTTAAACTCACCGCCTCGCTTAAGCTATCATACTAAAACTCATTTACCTATTCAATTAATACAACTTTTTCATAACATTGCACGAAACAGTGGACGTAACTGGTTTTTTGACCGAGTCTTATAATAAATTGGTTTTTTTTTTTTATGTTTTTACGTTCCAAATGTCAGACCAGATATTTCGAGTATAAACATGGCATCGACCTCTCGCGTCTTCGCGTCACGCTCTCCGGCAACCCCACGTTGCGTTTTGGCATTTTTTATTATATGAGGGGGCAAGGGGCCGTTCCGCCAAAAGTGAACGTAGAGTCCGTACAAAGCGCGCGCCACAGGCGGCTTCACCTTTACGGGCGGCGCATGACGGTCGCGACGTAGTCCAGCACGCGCGGGTCGTGCAGGATGTCGAGGTGCTCGGCGTTGGGCAGCGGCAGCGCCTTGACGGGCTTGTTGTTGAGGGTGGTGGTGCTGGTGGTATACCCCACCCGCCGCGCCCAGTGCTCGCACGCCGCCAGCGAGCGCGCGTTGACCGTGCCGTCGCCGTCGCCCGCCGCCAGCAGCGGCCGCCCGTCCAGCCACGAGCCCGGCTTGTACACCAGCCTGCGCCGCGGATGGGAAACGTTACGGAACATTGCTCGAGTCTCGGGGCGCCATCGCCTCCGTTGCCGACGCCGGCCGAAAGAGTTCGAAACCTCCTTTTCCTCCGACCCCACAGAAAATGAAAAAGTAAAATGCTTATCTGGGGAATACAAATCTGGGGAAACTCGGAAAAATATCAGACCGAAGCACCTGCCCGCGCACGATCTACTGAATGATCACTTTCCACCCACGAACATGTTTGTTGTTCTCTCAGATATGATTTAACACAAAGAATTTGCTATGAAAATACAAAGTGTAGCGAAGAACATCGAAAAGTTTTTGGCAAAAATTTCATTTTTGGTACAAGCTTTTATCGCTGACTGTACTTTTCTTTCCACAGGCAACTAATACTCATCGAGCCAATTCTAAAAACCCCAAACACAATACATATTTAGGTTGCGTTATTTTATCACTGAGTTCCTATGTCCACCTCGTCTCCATCATCAGATCAGCTCGATAGTACCATAATATTACATTGTCACCCGACTTACATATATATGCAAATTTTCAGCTCAATCGGAAACCGGGAAGTGGATCAAATTTAACTTGCAAGATTTGATTACAAACAGACGACGGTCAGGTGAAAGTAAATAAAAATTTGTAAAAATCAATTAGGTTGTAGCAAATAATTATATGAACATTGAAGTCATAAGTCGGCTGCTCCAATGAATGTTGCTTGTGTGAAACGCAGACATATTATGCAGTCACCTGTCGACGGTGGAGATGTTGTACCCGTACACGCAGTGCACCTCCACCCCCGGCGCGCTGAAGTCCGTCGAGAACTGCTCCGTGTCCTTGCGCATCTCCCACGCGTCCGGCAGGTTCATATCGCTGGAATATTTTCATTTTATTTACCTATACTTGCATAATTGTTGGGATTTGGTCGTTTTAGGGATTTTAAAATGAGATTTTTACCAATAAAAAATTTGTACCTATTGAAATGTTATATGTATAAGTATTGTCCGCAGAAAATTCGTAAACTATCTCTACCAGGTCACTGAACGTTATAGCACCAGTTCAAAACTTGTTGATGCATACACATTTATAGATAAAGAATTGATTGTACCATACCTACATACCATACCCATAAATACATTTTAGTCCCACTGACTGAATCAAGGCTATTTTTAAACTAACATATTATTAATAAGAATGTGAAAGTTCACCGAATGGGAAACAGAAAAGGGTTGTCCCTTCGTTCCTATAAAGCGGCTATTGTCCAAACGGTTCTAGAGGATCGGCGCTAACTTGACACACGTGCCAAAAATAAGTACTTCTTCGCCAATGTTCACAAGGCAGCAAACATATTTTTACCATTGATCGTGCCTTGCAGAAACAGACTGGGCTTTCACTTGACTTGAAATAGAGACCGACGCGGTACTCACGTGAACAGTTTCTGCAGATCGTTGATGGTGTAGTTGTACTTGTCGGTCTGCACTAGCACCTCCTGCGGCTTCCAGAACAGCCGGGACGGCAGCAGCCACGCCAGCGACGGGCACGTGACCTGCTGCGCGCGCAGCACGCTCTCGCGCAGCACGCGGGACCCCAGGTCGTCGCCTACCACGAGAAACACAATCTTAACTATCAGCTACAACAATATTCATTGGCAAAAATAATATATTTTATTTAATACAGTTGCTCAAAAAGTGCTACTTTACGTAGTTGTTTAGCGTTCGCAAAGTTGTTTTTTTAGTTAACTAGTGCTTTTTATACTTTTCCAACTATTTAAAATTTATTTCTGACAGTAATCCGTACAGACGTACGTAGACACACCAAAAAGTTAGGATGTCCAAAAACTTTGGTTTTTTAGTTTCATCATTACACGTTTATTACGTCCAAAAAATATTTTTACACGATATAAATTAAGTATATATTTGTTATTATATAAATAAATAAGCGGTGGTGGCCGAGTGGATATGACGTCCGACTTTCAATCCGGAGGTTGCGGGTTCAAATCCTGGCTCGTACCAATCAGTTTTTCGGAACTTATGTACGAAATGTTATCTGGGGGCACGGCAGTTCCCCCGCCAAGTCGAGCGCGAAGCAATCACTGCCGTACCATCCTTTACTGGAACCATTTCGCCGCATTTTCAAGCCCCTATTTGAGAACCTCTGGATAAGACCAGAACGCAGAAATTTTCGTCATTCAGTATGCTATAATCACATACTTAAAATCCAAAATTTCAAGTCTGTAGGTCATTTAGTTCCGAAGTTAAGCGAAAGCAAAGTTTCGCATTTATGACACTCACTCACTCACTCATGATCATCAAAATATAACTAGTACTTCCCATAAACTCAGAGAGCTGAAATTTGGTACACAGTCAGGGTTTAATGGCCACATAAAGGGAAAATTATAAAAACTAGGATAATCGAAGATCTGGAGTACCTGGTGACCCTGATTAGAAAACAAAATTTGGTCAAAATATAATGCATTGGACTAAGAGTAGCGGTGATACCCGCACACGTTCTTCATGGGGTGCGCTTCATAAATGTTGACTTCAAGAGTATAAAAGCTCAAGCTTCAGCGATCACCGAATACAACCGGCTTAGGCGTAAATACCGCGCCAATCGTTCAGAAATTAAACCGTCTAAAAGAATAAATAATGAACGTGAATGGGCAATACGAAAAACTGTTGCTACTGTACAAGAATCAGAACCGGAAAAAAAGAAAAGAAAGATTTGTAATAATTTGTATTGGATTTGTAAGAAAAAAACTGCCAAATAAGAAAATCGAATAAAATAAATCAATAAGCCCACGTTGAAGGGTACACAAGGGTACAAAACCAGGTGCTCCATGACACCATTGCACCAATCTGTCGCCAGAACCGCTACCCATTGACGATGGAAAATTGCCACTTGGGAAACGTTGATTCAATAACCAGGCAATTGTAGGCTTGATAAAGCTGCGTATTTCAATAATACTTATGTTTAGGCGAGCCTGAAACAAACAGTATAAAAAAATATTTCCAGTACAGACGGCCTTCTTTAATGATTACATTAATGGGTAGCGGTTCTGGCGACAGATTGGTGCAATGGTGTCATGGAGCACCTGGTTTTGTACCCTTGTGTACCCTTCAACGGCCAAGTCACAAGACATTAACTATAATAATAAAGAAATCGCAATAAGGAACCTTCGACTTGGCATGACTTTGTCTAGATTTCATTACTATTTAGAGATAAACAAGCAGCTCCATCGAGACTTGGCTAGTTTTTTTCAGAATGTTTTTGGTGGGATTTGATTTTTACCACTAGCTTTTCGGTGAAGGAAAACATCGTGAGGAAACCTGCATACATCTGCGAAGGAATTCAAAGGTGTATGCGAAGTCCCCAAAACGCATTGGGCTAGCGTGGGGACTATAGCCCGAGCCCTCTGTTATACGTTGTTATACGATATTTCACTAAAACATTATTTTAATTACCTATTGCAACTGTGAAAGCAGGGATCGGAAACCGGTATTTTTTGTATGGGAACGAAAACGGTATTTTTTCGTTCTTTGTTAATTATTCCCTTTCTAATTGGGCAATCTAATAATACGAAGTCGTTATCTAAAACACAACCGAGTCCTATATTTAGAGTATAAAATAAACCGAAATATATGTTTATTTCAAAGTTTTTCCAAAAAACCGGTTCCGATCCCTGTGTGAAAGTGTTTTTGTATGAAATGAGTTGTAATAATTGCTGCAGAGAGGTGACCCCCCCCCCCTGCATACAATCAGCCTAGGGGGGTATCATCTGTACACTCTGCATCTGATTGTACGTGTGCAAGTCTCATTCGACTACGGCTCTTAAAAAACTCGGACTGGGAGATCTTGGGACTCGTAAATGCATTGAAATGTACTATTTAGACTATTCATTGTCCCTATTCAGGCCCATGTTTTACAAAGTGTTTTCTATTCCCGCCTGTCCGTCCCCGTGATCACAATTCTATTCCCATCCGTCCCATAAGAATTGAATTTATTATGCTATGAAGTAATAATAATTAGGTTTCTTTGTTCTGCAAAACAATGCCACAGTTATGACCTTACTTATGACGTAAGTATATAATTCTCTTTATCATCGTAACTTTCTTTGTCGTGTAGTAAATTCGCATTTGTTAAATTAAATCTGCGTTTCGTACTCGTATTTCGCATTGATTAGTAATTTGAACTTTAACTCTTATGAGTGGGGTTCCTAATACAAATGAGTATCTTACAAGTCTGTAATAACTAGCGATTTGTTTATTATTTCCTGTATCCGCACATTGATCAGAAGACGCAACGCCGCGACGCCCGCGACCGACGTCAGCCCATATCAACGATAGATATAGTGACACATTTTGCGTAATAAGGTCAAGACTTATTTTTAACGAGCTGAATAATATCGTATTCATAAAATTCGAGTATTTCGAATGTTCTAACAAGGTTACAGAGGTTAAATGCAGCAGCAAAAATAGTTAATCAGGCGAGGTGTTCAAACAGCACACAACTCTGATGTTAAGAGAATACTGGTAAGAGCAAGTACACTTAATGTTGAACACCTCTCCTGCTTGGTTAATTAGGCTAGTGACTGTACTCATTTAATTCCGTACAAAAATGAAACCAACATGCAAGACAGCAATTAAATTAAATAAATTGCTATACCCTGTCCGGGTCCATGTGATAGTTTAATCTTTTGTAACAACATATGTACCATGGTTTGCAATAAAGGAAAAATAAATATCTTGAAATCCGGGTCATTGTACCCATCGTACGATGGTCAGCATGGTCACGTCAGTAGGTTGTAATAATTGTACCTTGTCCACTACTATAATAGGCAGTTATAATCGAGTGACAATGAAATCAGTGGGGATTGTCAATTACTACTTGTTACTTGTAAACTATAGTATATTTCAATAAATATTTGTTAATATACGTACTTATACAACACCTGTTACATTAATTCGTGTCGCAGTCAAATTTTAAGATTCGGCATTTTATAAACGGAGTCGTCATTTTACAAATGTGAAACGTTTTGCAAATTGCCGAACGTAAATTGTTAGTGCACTCAATAGTGTCAACGTAAACGCGATGGTTGTCGGAGGCAATGCCAGATTTAGAGGTCTAGAATACTCGGGCAATAAAGGAGTGGAGGCCCTAGATTATTTTCCAAATAAAATGGTAAATTTTTCGAAGACTGTATTGTTTCTGGGTGCTGATGGGGCTGCCGCGACACTGTAGCGCGTCTGGCATGTTTGCCGAAGCCAGGACAGATGGCTTCGCGGCCGTCATGAGGAAAAGGTGTGCCTCGCTCATGTCCCGTCTGCGCGGCAGTCCCAATCACATCTTGAGCATGTTTGCTAACCGCTGGGACAACCCTATTAGTTAGCCCGGTGGACGTCCATGCATGTTGTCAAACACTGCTGACCCTATGTTGTGCTTATTATGTTTATTTATTTATTTTATTTTATTTTACTTTTTAGTTAGTTAAGAACAGTCATTAATAATTAGTTTTTAAGATTAACTAACAAGATTGTATGGGCTCTGTCTGAAATAAATGTTTTTATTATTATTATTATTTATTATTGTGGGGCCCCTCTTTTGTGGAGGCCCCGGGGCTGTAGCCTGTCATTTTTATACCACACCATGAATCAGAGCACCCCACTATCTACGTGGTCTTGTCTGTCCTATCTTATGAACGTCAAATAAAGCTACATAGTAGTTTTTGTGGCAAAATAATGTGATAAACAAAATCAAATATCGACATGCCTATTAACAATGTTACCTTAGCGTTATATGTAGATATTTTTAACATTGTATAAAAAGATAGCTACTGCGAAATACACAATACGTTCGATATCTTCTTTGATAGGTATTTTTCTTATTTTTTGACACTGTATTCTACAGTTTACGTTTTTATTTTTAAATACTTAATATATGTACTTAATAAAGAAATTATGGTCGGATTTGTAATTGATTTGCATTATTGAAATTTCCTGGTAAATTACAGCAAGTAGAATTTAATTTTTATTATTATTAATCTACGACTGACTTATCGATGTTATTATTTGTCGATGTTTCATTTTCTTAAGCACTCGTTTTTGCCACAAAAACTTCTATGTCTGACTATAATAAACAATGACACTCAGTTTTTTTAATCAATAAGTACTTAATAATTTCATAAATAGAAGAATAAGAATAAGGTAAAGTATGTAACAATGAGATTCATAAATATTGGTTATAATTTCCATTCGTTTTATAATGAGTATGAATGACCACATTAACGATAAGGATAATTTAATGACATATAGGAAAAATCATATTTTATCACCTCTTGCTATAAATTCTAACAGAAAGGCACTTATTAACATTCAGCTGTCATAAGAATGTTTAAATAAACAAAAATGTCATGTGTTACTGCCACAGAAAAGGCCCGGGTCCACACAGAGCGAGCATACGTGCGAGGCAATTTCCTCACGCGCAAACCGGCCAGTGTAGACGTGCCTCGGTCGAGGCGACGCGCGCATTTTGCTCGCCTGAGCGCGCCGCCTTGGCCGAGGCACGTCTACAATGGCCGGTTTGCGCATGAGGATATTGCCTCGTGCGTACGCTCGCTCTGTGTGGACCCGCTTAATTATACAGATCTAACTCACCAATGGCAAAAGTTTTAAGTGCCTTCACAGCCCCTCCCCAGGGTGTGGAGAGTGACAGCAGGCGGCGGATGTATTGGTCCTTCCAGGCCTGCGGCTGCAGCCGCAGGAAGTGCAGCGCCATGGAGCCGCCCATGCTGTGCACCAGCAGCGTCACAGATGTCTTGTTGTTGGTGTTGTAGGTATCTTCCACTAAGGTCTTTAGTTTAACAAAGAACTCTGCATTCTCATCTAGGAAATTGAGAAACACAATTTATATCTGGAGTCCTACAATAATGTGGCAATTGTTATAAAAAGTGGCCAAGTGCGAGTCCGACTCCCCCATGAAGGGTTCCGTAACATTTATGACATATTAAAAAAAACTACTTACTAGATCTCATTCGAACCAATTTTCGGTGGAAGTTTGCATGGTAATTACCATTAATGTATATCATATATTTTTTTTAGTTTTATCATTCTGTTATTTTAGAAGTTACAGGGGGGAGAGGGCACACATTTTCCCACTTTGGATGTCTCTCCCGCAAACTATTCAGTTTAGAAAAAAATGATATTATAAACCTAAATATCATTTTTGAAGACCTATCTATAGATACCCCACACATATGGGTTTGATAAAAAAAAATCTTTTTTTAATTTTATGACATATTAAAAAAAAACTACTTACTAGATCTCGTTCGAACCAATTTTCGGTGGAAGTTTGCATGGTAATGTATATCATATATTTTTTTTAGGTTTTACATTCTCTTATTTTAGAAGTTATAGGGGGGAGGGGACACATATCTTACCACTTTGGAAGTGGTAAAATGTGTGAAAAATAAACCTCAATATTATTTTTGAAGACCTATCCATAGATACCCCACACGTATGGGTTTGATGAAAAAAGATTTTTTGAGTTTCAGTTCTAAGTATGGGGAACCCCCAAAATTTTTTTTTTTTTTTTCTATTTTGTTTGAAAATCTTAATGCGGTTCATAGAATACATCTACTTACCAAGTTTGAACAGTATAACTCTTATAGTTTCGGAAAAAAGTGTCTGTGACATAAACGGACAGACAGACGGACATGACGAATCTATAAGGGTTCCGTTTTTTGCCATTTGGCTATGGAACCCTAAAAAAAACTTTTGTCTGCAAATAAAAACTCAAGATGCACGTTTTTTAAAATAATTCTATTTTATACTTACTTGGTGCTCTACGAAAATCATAAGGTGCCCCTCTTATGGACACATTTCGGACATATCCTATTTTGACAAGAGCATCAGCAATACTGTTGAAGTATGCCCCAGACTTATCATGTGAGGGGTCGAGCCACTCCACAGGCTCCGGGGTGCCCCAGCCTGGGACGCGCACGTCAACGCCCACAGGGTTCCGAGTGGTGCGCGTCACATTGTCGTACTCCAACCTCAAGTTGTCCACCCAACAGTCTATCACAAATGGCACCAGCAACTCCAAATTTAGCCAAATATTGAAATAATCAGCTGATGTCTTGGCACATATGTAATGAACTACTGAGGTCCTATTTAATTTCGCTTCCAACTGGCTGCCGCCGTCTCCGGGAACTGAAAATAATAACACAATTTAGAAATTTCTAGAAAACTGTAATTATACTGCTATAAATGTTAACATAGAAATGAAGTAGATCACTTACTTAAGATAACCGGCGATAAGCCCAAAGAATCTTGAGCGAGAATACCGTAAATAAATAATAACGCAAAACTTATTTTAATACTTGACATTCTGGACTTAAATTTAATACGAATGGGAAGCAGGCGCAATTCTGACGATTTGCTTGTGAGCAAACAGTGCTTCTACAAGTGGGGCTACCACTGGTTTCGTAATTTCGTAGTCAATGTGCCCTAAAATCGCTTTGAATTGAATTCAGTTAACAAAAAACGCTGGTCATGACGTCGCGACCGCGGTCGCACGATGCGGGAGTCCGGCGCGATCGCGAATAAACACGCTACTGATAACAATAACACACGCGGATAGACAGGGGGCACTCAGCTGGGAATGTTTATGAAAACATGGTTGATAAAATATGATAATAATACTATGTAATTAAATCGAGCAAGCAAATCACCTACCAACCAATATAATTACGTTACGTTTAACGCAAAGTTTTTGACACAAAATATCGTAAAATGGTTAAAGAGGATGATAGTGAAGTTTAAAAAGTAACCACAATAAACAAAATATGGAAATTAAATAAATAAATAGGTCTTCCAGCTTAAAATTGGACATTAATTTTCATGTTCTTATTTATTTATAAAATTTCCACATTAAGATGAAATATTACCGCAGACTAACGAAACGTAAACGTCAGTGTCAGAGTGACAAAGTGACTGCAACTGACAGAAAAACTGAAACGCTGTTCAGAATATACCATCCAAGCTCTACGTAAATAATAATGTTACAATTAATGCCATATTATTAACAACTAATTAATTCAATTTAGTAACTAATAATTGTTACTTGTTAAATTAAAGGTTACTTTAATGTCAATACGTAATATATAAAGTCAATCAATATTGTAAAGTAAACAGTATCTCGATTTGTTTTGCATTGCTAAAAATAATTGTTTCCGAACGCAAAGTAGAAAGCGCCAGCGCGCATGTTTCGAATGAGTCAAAAATGCAAGGACAGTGAACTTTCATTTTTATTAATTTAAGATAGATTTTAAATAGTTTTTAAGATTTTAAGTAGGATTTTGATACCAAATTAAGATACTTAAGATGTTAGAGATGCATTCAATATGTAGAGGGATCAAAGACGAGCGTTTTTTTACTTTTTTGTTGAATTGTGAAATGTTTCTGCAGGTATGCACCGGGCAAAAGGATGTTTAATCGATACTATTTTCAAGGGTTATTCTTGTTAACTTAAATGGATTTTGATTTCTTGCAGGGCCGTGTTATAATTGTTTGGTTATCTTGGCTTATAGGAGGAATTTGTGGCGTTGTAATTTTGTTAGCTATAGTTTGCTACTGCCGCCTCATGCCGCGTCACCAGAAATCTTTTGGTAAGAGCTTAACATCAAACATCAAACATTTATTCAGCAAATAGGCCACAGGCCCCACAGGGGCACTTTTACATTTCCATTTTTACAAACAATAAAAATTACAAAAAAACAATTACAAATATGGAATTGATGAAATAATAAATACTTTATTAGAGATGTATACTGTCTCTAAATGTCAAATTACACAAAAAAAAACTATGATAAAAAAATAAAACCAACAAATACTAAAATTCTTTAGAGATGTATAAGTCTCTAAGTGTCAGAGATAAAATATAGAAAAAGATACTCAATTATCCTTAGAGATGTAGAGGGTCTCCAAGGCTTGAATTCTTATATAAATAATTAAAAGACAAAAAATTAAAACAGACAAGAACCGAATGAAGTGTCTCACGTTAATGCCACTCAAAAGTAAAGTTACATACTTTAACATAACCTGTACCCCGTGTAAGCTTAAACAGACCGGTCTCCACAAACAGCACCCGTTCACGAGTATGACGTGTATCTCAGCCATCAACTGTCTTTAGTTATATCATGCACCAAGGAGCCTTAACGCATTCATTTATTTATTTACTCGCAGATGAGCAATACCTGAAGGAAAAAGGCAGCATCAAAGATAGCTATGCTGCTTACACCAGTCAGGACGGCTACACGAGGGTGAAGAATGCCGAGGTAAGTTCAATCATTGTCCGAGAACCAGTAAACATAAAAAGAGTCTTATGGTGGCTTAGACATATGTAGTTAGAATTAAATCAAGTATCAATTAAGCTGTATCAAGAAGCACATTATCTATTCTGATGAAAGCGC
Organism: Cydia pomonella; assembly: GCF_033807575.1. NCBI lineage: Eukaryota > Metazoa > Arthropoda > Insecta > Lepidoptera > Tortricidae > Cydia > Cydia pomonella. The sequence goes on along the minus strand of NC_084707.1, from coordinate 26,505,828 downwards.
AAGATGATGCACAAAAGTTTGGTGGCCGTGTGCTGTTGACATACCTATTTAATGCCAAAAAGAAAAGATTAATTTTTGTTTTTTGTTCATTATTTGTATATTAAAGTAAATTGTGCTCTTGCGGTTTAGGCATTGTGACTTAAACTACTAAAGTATTTATAGTCGAAGATGTTGACGGGTCCAAAAAACCGGCGGTCATTGGTTCCCGTAGGTGTTTTAATTCCTCGTAAATTTTTTAACAAAAATTTGTTGGTCTCTGTGGCACACGCAGCGTCGGCTACTCTTCTGTCTTATTTGAGAATGCTAGGAAGCTGCGTTTTGGTGTGACCGTGTCAAACCATGGAATATCATATCATAAGACTAAAAATTAGGTTACTAGGTTTTTCAATAGGTAGAGCTTTCACAACTGATGATAGAATATCGTGTCGCTGGCGCAGGTGCAGGTGTCCCGGCACCTGCGGCCGGCGAGCTACGCGGGCGACGCGGAGCGCCGCGGGCGCGCCTCGCGGGCGCCGCCGCCGCCCGAGCCGCCCGCCAGCCGGGACCAGGCGGCGCAGTACGCGTCCAGTGGCAGTGAGCAGCAATACTTTCAGATGCACATTCTTGTGTGTCGTGTCCGTAATCCGAATTTGGCTTTTTGGGTGTGGTCTGGACCCCAAAACTTTTTTGTAGGAATATAAGGAGGCCTTTTTTTTATGGTAGAGGAGGCAAACGAGCGGACAGATCACCTGATGGTAAGCGATTACCGCCGCCCATGGACACCTGCAACACCAGAGGGGTTGTAAGTGCGTTGCCGGCCTTTAAGATGGGAGCTAGTACGCTCTTTTCTTGAAGGTTTGAAGGTCGTATCGGTCCGGAAATACCGCAGGCGACAGTTCATTCCACAGTTTAGCAGTGCGAGGCAGAAAGTTCCTGGAAAAACGCACAGTTGAGGACTGCCTTTACCAGCAGTGGGATATACCTACTTATTCAGATTTCGTATACTAAACTATAATTGCGTACTTTTATAGAATAGAATAGAAGAAAGGCCATAGTCGGGTTTCCATAGACAGTCGGCCCTTAAATCAATTTGACTCAGGGATTTTTTTGTGAGTACCTCTTATGATGAAGGATATTTATGCTAAGTATCAACATCCTACTAGTGACAGTTTTTGACTTATGATTTTTTGAAGTTTTTTCTTTAATGTATTGTATTTCGGGATGTATTCAAGCGATTCGAACCCCGGTAAGGGCATTTATTTGTGTGATGAGCACGGATATTCTATGTATACGTATGCATTTGTCTATTTAAGTATGTATTTCGTCGTGTAGTACCCATACTACAAGCTTTGCTTAGTTTTGGATTAAGTCGATCTGTGTCAGATTATCCCCAAAAATGAATATATTTACAAATATTTAATTTCATTGTTATTTATTTATGTACAACAACTAGATTACTTACTTGCCCTGTTTTCAGTGCTGGACGAATTGTCTACCAGCACGAGCATCGACGCGCTCAAGACGCGCTCGCTGCCGGCGTTCCTGCGGCCTAAACCGCGACCCCTGTCCACTGAGGACGACCTGCAGCAGCTCTACGCTAAGGTACCTGTCCACTACCTAGCTGTCCCAGAGCTGCACTTGTCTAGCAGCTCCAGCATCGTTTGAGCCGTTCCTGCGACCCAAACCGCGACCTCTGTCCACTGAGGACGACCTGCAGCAGCTCTACGCTAAGGTACCTGTCCACTACCTAGCTGTCCCAGAGCTGCACTTGTCTAGCAGCTCCAGCATCGTTTGAGCCGTTCCTGCGACCCAAACCGCGACCTCTGTCCACTGAGGACGACCTGCAGCAGCTCTACGCTAAGGTACCTTTCCACTACCTAGCCGTCCCAGAGCTGCACTTGTCTAGCAGCTCCAGCATCGTTTGAGCCGTTCCTGCGACCCAAACCGCGACCTCTGTCCACTGAGGACGACCTGCAGCAGCTCTACGCTAAGGTACCTGTCCACTACCTAGCTGTCCCAGAGCTGCACTTGTCTAGCAGCTCCAGCATCGTTTGAGCCGTTCCTGCGACCCAAACCGCGACCTCTGTCCACTGAGGACGACCTGCAGCAGCTCTACGCTAAGGTACCTGTCCACTACCTAGCCGTCCCAGAGCTGCACTTGTCTAGCAGCTCCAGCATCGTTTGAGCCGTTCCTGCGACCCAAACCGCGACCTCTGTCCACTGAGGACGACCTGCAGCAGCTCTACGCTAAGGTACCTGTCCACTACCTAGCCGTCCCAGAGCTGCACTTGTCTAGCAGCTCCAGCATCGTGTGAGCCTTTCCTGCGACCCAAACCGCGACCTCTGTCCACTGAGGACGACCTGCAGCAGCTCTACGCTAAGGTACCTGTCCACTACCTAGCCGTCCCAGAGCTGCACTTGTCTAGCAGCTCCAGCATCGTTTGAGCCGTTCCTGCGACCCAAACCGCGACCTCTGTCCACTGAGGACGACCTGCAGCAGCTCTACGCTAAGGTACCTGTCCACTCCCAACTAGCAAAAGAGTCTCAGGTTGCGCACTTTATAAAACTGATGAGCTTATAGAGCTCTTATTATTGTTTTGGAACATATCATCACTCTTATATTAGTCTTAGACAAGCTAGTACCGGCTTTAGTAAGGTCAGTCTTATTACCTAGTCTTATATATGTATATAAGAGCATTTTATAATACTATTATAAACCTCTTGCTCTTACAAGAACATTTACGAAGTCTCATTGAACTTGAGAGTGCCTGGTCTTATATCCCCTTTCTCTAAGTACATTTGATTTTATATTAGACTTTATAAATGCTATTGTAAGAATGTAAGACTAATATCAACATAGTATAATACTATTATAAGCCTCTTGGTCCTACAATAACATTTACGAAGTCTCATTGAACTTGAGAGTACCTAGTCTTATATCCCCTTTCTCTAAGTTCATTTGATTTTATATTAGACTTTATAAATGCTATTGTAAGAATGTAAGACTAATATCAACATAGTATAATACTATTATAAGCCTCTTGGTCCTACAATAACATTTACGAAGTCTTATTGAACTTGAGAGTGCCTGGTCTTATATCCCCTTTCTCTAAGTTCATTTGATTTTATATTAGACTTTATATATGCTATTGTAAGAATGTAAGACTAATATCAACATAGTATTATACTATTATAAGCCTCTTGGTCCTACAATAACATTTACGAAGTCTCATTGAACTTGACTAATGTCAACATAGCATAAGAACACTGTAAGTACGTACTTTTCTGATCTTAATTAAAGCTATAAACAAGCATAATAAGATCAACAGCAGCACTTTAGTAAGATATTAGAGTGATATAGGATAAAGATACTTATATCACAAAAGACAAGATCAATATAAGATCGTTTGATCTTAAATCGATTTTGGGAACACTTGTAAGTATGATATTTAATTATTTAATTTTTTTTTTTTTTGTAATTTAAAGTAAGAGTGTAATTTTAAATAGGTATGGATTACGACAACTGGAAAAAACGTTCGAGAAGTGATGGTTATCGGCAGAAAATTCAGAAGTACAAAAAAATCATAAGTAAATCAAATACATACACAGCTCCTGCCAAGACAAGGTAGTGTTGGTGAAAATATTAGTGAGGGTTCTGTAGGTTCTGCTTGCATGAAAGATGTAGAGGTGGAGGACAATGTTTCAGTATGTAAAATTAATGATTTTAGTGAAAAAGAATCTTCGACCGATGACGAAACAGATTATGAGAAAGATTTTGCCTTAAAAAGTGAATTACAAAAATGGGCGTTAAAATTTAATATCCCTCATGCAGCAGTAAATGGATTGCTAATTATTTTAAACAGAAGACTAAATAATGTTCTACCAAAGGACGCAAGGACACTGCTTAACACAAACAAAGAGATTGTGCAAATTAATGAGTTGTCTCCTGGAATGTATTGGCATAGTAGCTTAATAACAAGACTTGTATATTGTGTTTCTTCCTAAGGCCATGTTAATTGTTTTAACATGCGGAAGTCTTTCTTCATCAAGTAATGGTCTATATCCATAAATACAACCATTTTGCATCACCAATCTTGTCACTTAAATAAAAAAAAACATTTAGTTTATTAGTATGTGTCAAGTGATCTAGTAAGGATAAACAAATGTATTTAGGGTTTTAGTAAGTAAACCAAGGAACCCTAATTAATTCAACATGGCCATATCATTTGTATTCTGAATGCAGAATTTAGTGTAAATAATCTTAAAATAGTCTAATAGTGCGCTTTAAAAATACACCTACAGCTATGGCTGACTATCAGTACAAATAAAGAAATAAAATAATTATAAACGGATACAAATACCATATTTGATCAGGCGCATGAAGTTTGAAGTGGAAAACAGGGTCTACTTTACAGTAAATAATATTTTCCCACGTGATTACATACCGTAAAACATAAACACACACGATGATAACGAGCACGTTATTATATTTAAACATAATTCATAAACAGTTAGATAAATACTTACACTAACATATTTATGTCACGCTGCTGCATTTATTTTCACTCGTACACTTATACTTCACAAATAGAATGTTTCAACTCTCTGTGTGACCTTACAAAAAATCTAAATAAGCTTATTTAGGCTCATAAGATTCTAACGTTGGACCAATATAAGCCTATGTAGGTTTACAAGATACTTACGTAAAAGCGATATTAGCCTAAGGTAGCTTAAATAAGTTTTGGAAAGATTACTGTAAATGCAAGCAGCATTCAATTAGACTGATATTAGAACGATATCAAAATAAATACGCTTATAATTTGTGCCCAAATCCGGGCTTATACGATGATATAAGATCAATATAAGAGCGAAAAAATTGTAGTCTTGAGACTATTCTAAGCGTGTTTTTGCTAGTTGGGTACCTAGCCGTCCCAGAGCTGCACTTGTCTAGCAGCTCCAGCATCGTGTGAGCCGTTCCTGCGACCCAAACCGCGACCTCTGTCCACTGAGGACGACCTGCAGCAGCTCTACGCTAAGGTACCTGTCCACTACCTAGCCGTCCCAGAGCTGCACTTGTCTAGCAGCTCCAGCATCGTGTGAGCCGTTCCTGCGACCCAAACCGCGACCTCTGTCCACTGAGGACGACCTGCAGCAGCTCTACGCTAAGGTACCTGTCCACTACCTAGCCGTCCCAGAGCTGCACTTGTCTATAGCAGCTCCAGCATCGTGTGAGCCGTTCCTGCGACCCGAACCCCGCCCCCTGTCCACTGAGGACGACCTGCAGCAGCTCCACGCTAAATATCAAATATGAAACATTTATTCAGCAAATAGGCCACAGGGGCACTTTTACATGTCCATTTTTACAAACAATACAAATTATCAGTCAACAGTGATGAACTGATGGTGCACCGCATACCTTGGTACGTACAATCAAGGGATTAAATATCGATACGGACAAAGTCACACAAAAAGTACACACTACCTTAATATGTAGGCAATAAGGTCGTGTATACATATTTTTGACACTTTGTCTGTATCGATATTTCATACCTTGACTGTACAGTCGATCCCTTTCGCAAATAAATCGTGATACAGATGTGCAAGTTGCGGAAAGATTCCAGGAATTTGCAAAAGTTCTAGGAAGTATTTAAGGAAAATTTCATAGAAAACGAAAACTTTCATTATGGAAATGAAAAATTTCGAGTCCCATACGAAAATATGAGAAGTTTACGTAACTTTTCCATGTGCCCCATGTGGAAATATTGCAATTTCGGAAACTTTTCGACGGCACATCCATAATCGTGACTTGATCGAACGCACCCTCATGAGACTTGATCTTGTTTGTACGCATCCCGTCCCGTGGGCGCAGGTGTCGCTGAGCAAGAAGTACAAGAACCGCATGCGCAGCGAGCACGCCGCCATCATCGCGCTCAGCAAGTCCCGGAGCCAGTTCTTCGATGCTGACGCCGTCATCGTGTACGACCAGCGCACCGCGCTCTAACCAGGCCCGGATTTAGAGACCTAGGGCCCCTGGGCTCTTGGTATGGCACCTAGAATTTAGGGGGGCCCCCTTCTCCATCTCAAAATCATTGGTCGGTTGCCTGCCTTATTGGCCTAGGCGGAAATCCGGCCTAAGCTTAGCCTAACTTAAGAATATCTAGTGCTCAAAGTAATAGGTACTTATGATAATAGAATCGGACCAAGCTAAATCTGCACCGACTTTATATTGACAGTGTGAGAGTGTCACCGTAAACGTGATAGAGTGTGTGAGAATGTCACTGTAAACGTCAAATTTTGACACTTTAAAGTCGGCGCAGAGTTAGCTTAGATTAGACGAACTCTATTCTCATCATCAGGTAGAAGACGTCCAAAGGTATGATTTCTTCGCCGCTGAAGAACAATAACAAGTAATAACTAATAATGTGCTGCTTCTAAAGGACATGAAACATTTCAGCTGATCTTGATTCCAGCTCAAGGACTTCCCATCCGGACGTAGCTTTTCGAGACGTTAAATTCAGATGTACAACTGTTAATATCAGATATGTCTACACATTTTACAGAAACGTTCTACCGTACTTTCTTGACAATAAAGTCGTGTGTAGATATTGTTGACCTCCTTTAACCAGTACATCTGCTGCTATTTGACGTTGGATTATGGTCACCACATTCAATAGTCATTTTGATTAGAAAATAGACTTTTTTTAAAGGTTTAGTCGCTTTGGTCCTTCTAACCGGATTTCAAAGTTTTAATCTACTCTTCGTATATTTCTAGATTTCTACCTGTTCTCTTTCCACCATACATATCAATATCAAATACAAATAATCTCATAGTAAAAATAGAATACTTAGCGCGTATAGTACGATGAATTTTATCGACGAATCACCCCCCATACCTATGTTTTTTCTCACCCCCCATACCTTGTGAGTGGTTCCAAAATGTTTACTTAATAAGTAGTCAACATTTGCTGTCACACAATTGGCGGATTGTGATTGTTGAATATTGTGATAATTGAATACATATAACTATTAGTTTTAGTTATAATTATAAACGAGAGTGGCCTAACAACGGTTGGTTCCGTGGAACCACGTAACCAACTGATAAGGTCAGTGAGTACCATTTACTCTTATGTTTCACTATGTACAGGCCTACAATCAATAAAAACAAACAACTAAAAGGCCCCTTTGGATTATTAAAAATCACCGTGTTTTTTTATGCCACTGACTTTTCATATTGTGTTGTGTGCATTATTTAATTATAATGTAAGTATGTAAATCATAACGGTTTTAACTATAGGTTGCCTAGGTAAGGATTACTTTTCTACGTAAAATTGTATTTTGGCTCAATCTTTTGATTTTTGAAATATTTATTATTCTATTTTATAAAAAAAATAACGATTTTGTAAACAAATGTTACGACCATTTCGTCGTCGCGTCGTCCATATTTTTTACTAAAATTAGTTTAATTTAGTGGGATTTGCGTTTAATAACAATGTAGTTGTTGTGATGAATTAAAATTATGGTAAATAGTAAATGTATACTCGGATAGTTATAATTGTTAACAGGAAATACAATTTTATAATCACTTTATTTGTTTGTTTGTTATTTTGTCACTCCGCCCGAAATACCCCACCACGGGTCAAGGCCCTGTTGACAATGTTGACATCATGTATCAACTGTTATGGTCATCTCACTACACTTAGTTTCTGCGGGGCATGGGGCAGAATCGGTCAATCATCTTACCACCAGGCGGGCCGTATGGTTGTTTGCCACCGACGTGGTATTAAAAAAATCATCTTTATTATAATATCGTCATGTGGTACCCCGCCCGAAAAAAAAAACTAAGGCACTAAATAGCACAATTAAAATGATGAATTTGTGCATTAATCAAAACAATATTATTACTGCTCTTCCGCTGACGCTCCTCTTTTACTCGTATAGATATCTTAGCTTAGTAGTCTGTTGTCTAAGCGAGCACATTTTATTAACAATAGCAGGCATTTTAGTTCACTTTTATTTTTGGGCATGTACCTACTGCGACCCATGCTACGGATGGAATGGAAGACTTAGAGAAAAATCTTAATAACAAAACTTTATTTCAATATTTTACAGAAGAAGCTTATTATACTGATTAAACACAAAAGAGCTATGATCCCTTCATGTACTTTTGAGAAAGTGACGCAGATATTATTTTCTCTGTTAGTCTTGACTCTGTGCTATCTATTGACGGAAGCATGTTAAGGGCTGATCTGATGTCTTCAGCTGCTGTAAGTGTAGGTACCTACTCTTCGGAAGATAATACTGCACTGTACAAGGCTCTTTCTAGACGATATTATACAGAACTTGCACTGCAGCACAGCAATCACTGGATGAAGGTCTACTTTAGCACGATGGCATGATCACCGTTCTTCAAGAAGTCGTGGGACTCCAATAACTATCCACGTCGAGCAAGTTTAAGACCCACGAGCCAAATTTATATGAACATTTGAACGCAACATGCGAATCTCTCGCAATATCTGCGTGTGGATTGAATCCGGCGCCCGCGTGGCTTTAGTCGATGGTGCGGAAGCTGGCCAGCGTGGGGTAGGTCTTGAGGCGGAGCAACTCCAGCTCGGTCTGCAGCAGCACGATGTCCGAGTGGTAGTGCTGCACTTCGCGGATCAGCTGACTGCGCTGCACCAGCATTTCCATTCTGTAAGCAACAACTGAATCGCATGACCATGCTTCAAGCTATATGTCCATATTTTTTACACGTCGCTATTTGCCATTTCCATCCGTTATTTGCCATTTGGCTACGGAACCATAATAAAATATAGCGTGTAATGTTGTTGTTGAAATTTATTTACATAATTAAGTTATTATTTACTAATCGTTTTTAAAATGGACACAGCCGTATGCATCGATCAGGTATATACTCCTCCAAAGTATACGAAATACCTACTGTTTCGTCCCTTAACCTTCTGCAAAAATGATTCGTCGAAGACATCGCACAAAAATTTAATTACATTCATTACATTTGTTAGTGTGTTTTTATGACTTTTTCAGAATATTACGGACAATTTTGCAAAACTGCGACAGCAAATTACGTCAAATTATATTGTTAATTATTCATCATTAAATAAGCTTTTAAACGATGTTATAATAAAAGAAATACCCACAACTCTTTTTATCAATAAAAACCTTTGTGACAGAACTTATGACCTGACTAAGTATAAGTTCGTGTAACAACAGGTAAATTTACCTCTTCTTGAGTATGCGACGCGTGCGGATGGGCTCCAGCGGGTCTTCGTTGAGCCGCTTCTCCGAGACTTGTGCGTTCAGTGTGGTGATCATGGTCACTTGTTTGTTTGACTTCGCTTCGATTGCGTTGATTTTCACCTAAAAGCAATTCACTAAATAAATCTAATACTGGTCCAAGGGTGACTTGCAAAATAGTCTTGTGGAAAATGTGGGAGTCTTCCGGTCTGATAACCAGCCTTTTCCTGAACGTTATGCTGAAATTACGCCTTTTCCAGTGAAGGAAGTCCGGACCGGAGGAACACTTTTCGGGCGCCTTTCAAAACTATGCAGAGAGCATTCGGTATGAAAAGGCCAACATTCGCCTCAAAGTTGTAAGCCTTTATAATAAATATGACTGGCAGTCTCATACGAAGATGATACAATTGTTGGCAACTCACTTGCAATTCCTTGACACGTTGTACCTATCTGCATCTCGAGCGCCCTGTTTACGGCCTGCTTCTCCGCCTCCATCTCCTTCTCGAGCCGCACGTAGAATATACGAGCAGGAGCTCGTCCGTGTAGCCCAACTCCTTGTTCTATACTACCGGCAGTCTCATAAGGAGATGTAGGAATGCACCTGCAGTTCCTTGACACGTTGTATCTGCATCCCGAGCACCTTGTTGACGGCCTGATTCTCCGCCTCCTTTTCCTTTTTGAGCCGCGTAGTCCTGCTCGTCGGTGTGGCCCAGTTGCTTGTTCTATACGACCGGCAGTTTCATACGGAGATTTAGTTATGTTGGAAATGCACCTGCAGTTCCTCGACACGTTGTATCTGCATCTCGAGCACCCTGTTGACGGCCTGCTTCTCCGCCTCCATCTCCTTCTCGAGCCGCAAGTAGTCTTGCTCGTCCGTGTAGCCCAGCTCTTTGTTTTTTAGGTACAGCTGGAGCTCTTTCGGAATCTGGAACATATAAAGTCATTGTAAACAGACAACCGTAAAAAAATCGTGCCTAAATTAATAAGTGGCCACTTTGAGTAAGAACGTAGTGAATTGATGCAAAGCAAAGGGTTTACTAGACGAAATACCTTGAGCCTGCGGTAGGAGGCCAGCTCCTGCTCCATGTGGCGCAGCTTCATCTTCATCTGTGCGTGCTCCCACTCCTTGGCGAGGATTCCCTTCCTAAACTCCATCTGTTTGCGCATCATGCGTAGCTTCAACTCGCCCACTGCCTACAATCACAAGACTTATACGGGATCTATATTTTCCGTCACACCGTGCATAAAGCTCAGAAGTTGTCCTACTCGAGGAAACAAAAAAATCTTATTTAAAGATCGGTAGGGGAAGAGTGGTATGTAAAAAGGTCTCTGATCCGTTACCCAGAGAGACTCTGTATTGCCACAAACAAATAACTATTTAGAAACACCGGAAAAAATCAACTTGCTATTTTTAAACCAGGCCCTTTTTTTCCTACCACTTTTACTTAATTTCCTGTATTGACTCATACGAGTAGTATACCAAATCATCGTCCATACCTACATACTAAAAGAGAATTCGTACCTATATTTATTGTCAGTCAGAAGTAAAAGATATAAATTAATTTCGCGTTTTTTCTTAATGAGTACCAGAATAACTTCATTGATTTTCTCGATGTCCTCGCGCGGGATGAGCGTGGCGTCGTGGTAGTCCTCCATGTGGCCCGTCGTGGGGATCTCCACCTGCCCCGCCGGCAGCACGAACTGACAACAAATACTTACTGAGAGTAATCAACTCGCCTCCCATCGAAGTGGATATTAAGTAGCTATAGAATTTTAGTGATCGCAATAGATACGAAATATTTAAGTATAATAAGCTACGCTGTTTTACCGTAACTGTGCAGGGCGCGTAGCCAACGTGCCAATCGATAACGCTCCGTAGCGAACGAAATGCAACTGTTACTGTCGCACTAATATGAAAGAGTGATAGAGAGAGATGACTACGCTAGCCATCAAGGAGCGTTAACGATTGGCACGTTGGCTACGCAGTCAGTACTACCGTCTTAAATTTGTTAAATATTAAAAAGTGGCGCCATCTAATAGCCAAAGGTATAGCAGCATTGTTTCGAGCGATGGTGCCATAAACTTTAGGTAGTGCCCGGTAAGATGGTGCCACTTTTTGTTATTTAACAAATTGAACACTTATCAGTGAAAGAATAAGGATCAAAGTCAATGGTTTTCTAAAAGTTTTAATTAAGTATGTGACGAAAGATAGCAGTAAATTTACGTCGCTTCAAAGTTTTCTTTGACAATACACCTTTATTTCAAATTCTCTTTGTTAGTACTAGCACCAAAACGAAAGGGTTGAGTATAGTTTTCCTGGTTCTTACTTACTGACACTTGTATAAGTATCTAAGCACTAACAGCAACACACAGCAAAAAAGTGACAATTGATCGGCGTTATGTCTTTGAAACATACATATTTTATAAGGTTCATGAATGATCAGTGAACAGTGATGTGGACGTTGGTACCTGTACGACCCTATTCCTGGCGATGTGCTCGGCTTCCTCGCGTTGCTCGGTGATGAGGTCTTGGGTTTTGATCAGGAAGTTCTTGCGAGCAAGGATCGACTTGGTCCAAATGGCGTTGGAATTGTCCACGTATGCCATTTCCTGGCCTACAGCTCGCATCTGAAAATACAGCGAACTGTTAATTGTTACAAAAGACAGACGATATGTGTATTTGCACAGCTAATTAACTGTCAAGGAACTAGAGTTCTTTAGTATTTCTTTCGTCTGTCTGCTTCTCAGGGGTGCCAACCCAGGGAGCTCTCTCTTCACTGAGCTAAGTACTTGGTACTCTATGCACCAAGGTACGTTTTGACACTATGAATGTCGTTTGAAATCAGCATTTTTATGGTGACCTTTTTAATGGTGGTGGTCACAATCGACCCTGATATTTATTAGGATTAGACATGAGTTTTCGATGTAAATGAAGAAAATCCTACAAAGCAGGATACCATCACAGCTCTATCCTTACCCGTATCTCGTTTTCAATCTTGACCCGCCGAAGCTTGACCATGGTTGCCCACAGCCCTTCGTCCATCACAGGCGGCATGTTGCTTATCTGATCCAGCACTTCAACCCTATTTTATTCGATAAAATCATCATCTCATTTTAAGAAAGTAACATTGACGTGGGATTTTAGGTGGAACATGGGTGCCAAATGCGAGTATGATGGTTAACCTTATAACCTCAAAGTGGCATATCAACATCGATATCGGCACCAACCAAGCCGTTGTCTACTTTTTAACAAAGGGCATTGATCATTGAAAGATTAGAAAGTACCATGACAACGGCTGGGAATTGACGCTGATGCCACTGTACTGTCAATTGGCGTGATGAATTGATGACACATTTTTAAATCCCCTTTGATATTGTCGGTACACTTGTATTGATTCTGAAAAACACAATATTTCAGCTATACTCAAAAATTTTAACATAGATAATTGTTTTTTTTAACTACTTTAAACCTCGCGCGAAAACGTGTCACGTCCGTTTGTGACGTCACGGTTTACTTGGTGGTAGGTTGGTAGATATTGTTTACACGAGTACTTTACATACTTAAGGGCCCTCCACCCTCATGCGCGAATCGAGGCGCGAAGCCGCGAACGCGAGTGTGGATGGCCCTCGCGTCGATTACGCAGATTGTTCACGCCTTCGCGCCTTATTACCCGTTTTTTGTCGGTATTTGGCGCGCGTCAAAGGAGACGCGAAGCGCGAACTTGCAAGACTCCACACTCGCAACCGCTTCGCGTCGCAATTCGCTCACAAGTCGGTTAATCTGTTAAACTGTCATAACCTTCTATGGCGGCTACTTATTGGGTGCGAACTTGCTCAACCAGAACAGGTGGCGCAACCGAAAACTGCGTCGTCAAAATGATATTTATATTTTAAGATTTTTATTATTGTATGTATGTTTAGTCTGTAAGGTATGTATATATGGGCCATAGTTGCCTGAACATAAATGATATTTAATTTATATATTTTTTTTAATCAATTTGACAGTTCTCAGGTTGAATCAGTGCCTTGCCGCAAACTAAATCCGATCAGCTGACGCTTCGGCGCCATCTTGCCGCGAACCAAACTGCGAAATCGCCGTGAAGTTGTGCCAGTGTGGAGACTACGTCAACGTCGCGGTATGTTCGCTCCGCGAAGTCGCGCCGCGATTCACGCGCATAGTCTGGAGGGGGCTTTACATTTACGATTTTTCTCTTGAACCTGAATGATATTGTTAATTCAGCATTATATATGAATATTAGCGATGATAAATACATTATAAAAATGAATCACAATAACTCATTTTATACAAAACTCTCACACGGTTGCAATTTAAGATTAATTATTTAGATACATGTAAATTTTGAGTGAAAATACCGAGCCCCGGTTTTACTTTTTTCTATTTACGACAGCCAACATAGCAATGAGTGATAGTCCATTCAGCCAAGTAATTAAAAATTTTTTTAGTGAAATATCGTATTATTTGGCATTTTCATTATTCTTTGGTCGTATACGATAGCATATTACGAGGGTGGATTGAAAAATTTGCGGCCTGGCCAATTAAAAAAAAAAAACTTTTTCTTTTTTTGCCGCCATTTTGAACTGTCATTATTCAACTGTCTTCCCGCGAAATTTCAATTGGCGTCTATATTTAAAAGCAATTTTACGGCATATTTAAAGTTACGTTTCGGTAGATATCGTGAAAATGGAGAAATTAGAGCAACGTGCTGTTTTTTTTTTTTTTTTTTTTATGGAGTATAGGCAGGCGTTTGACCACGATCACACCTGATGGTAAGTGATGATGCGGTCTACGGTGGAGCACGCTTACCTATGAGATACCTATTTACTCTAGCCTTGAAGAGATTCAGATTGTACTCATACGGAAACACAGACTCGGGCAGGGCATTCCACTCCTTGGCAGTTCGCATAAGGAATGTTGAAGCGAAACGCTTCGTGCGTATTTGTGGAATACCTACCATGAAGCGATGCCGAAGTGCCGATTGTCTGGTAGTCCGATGGTGAAATGGGGACGGAGGAATAAGGTTGTGCAATTCCTCAGCACACTCCGAAATGTATCCTATAAAAGATCGTTAGGCTGGCAACCTTGCGACGATGCTCCAGACTTTGAAGTCGAGCATTCGTCAAATCGTCGTCATTAATAATTCTCTTGGCTCTCCTCTCGACTGACTCGAGCGCCTCAAGCTGGTATTTGGCTGAACCATCCCACAGATGTGAACAGTATTCCACACACGATCGGACTTGTGCTTGGTAAAGGTCGAGCAGCTGCCTAGGTGTAAAATACTGCCTCACCTTGTTGAGGATGCCCAGCTTTTTTGCTGCTAACTGTGCTTTCGACTCGATGTGCGGGCCGAAGTTGAGTTTCGAAGTTAGCGAGATTCCGAGAAGCTCAAGATGGTCGGTTATCGGAAGGGATACATTTCGGAAAGTAGGAGTCAGATGGAATGGACTCCGTTTAGCGGAGATAAGACACGCCTGAGTCTTACTAGCATTGAACGAGACCAAATTGGCTTCACCCCAATCGGACACTGCCTTCAGTGACACGTTCATGCGTTCGACCATAGCCTCTCTGAGTGACTGTATTTGGGCTCCACTAGCTCGTGAATTGGGTATGTAGCTTTCAACAACCGTAGTGTCATCTGCATATCCGAACGTACCTGGTTTCAGCAGGTCGTTTATGTGGAGCAGGAAAAGGGTCGCTGAAAGCACGGACCCTTGAGGGACTCCGGCATTGATTGCCAATTGATCGGACGAGCAGCCATTAATGACAACCCGAATCGATCGATCCCTCAGAAAGTCTGATACCCAGTCACAAAGACTAGGGGGTAGACCGAAGGACGGTAGCTTGCTAATAAGGCCCTCGTGCCAGACCCTGTCGAAAGCCTTCGATATATCTAGAGAGACAGCTAAAGCCTCTCCATTCTTCTCGATGGCCTCACTCCAGATGTGCGTGGCATACGCTAAAAGATCTCCGGTAGACCGGCCTCGGCGGAACCCGTACTGCCGGTCACTGAGCAGGTCGTTCGCTTCTAGGTATGCCAGGAGTCGATTATTAAGTACACGTTCCATACTCTTACAGAGTATGAAAGTGACCAAAATCGGTCTATAGTTGGCAGGGTCAGCCCGGCTACCTTTTTTCGGTACTGGTTGCACATTAGCAAGCTTCCAAGATTTCGGAACCTGACCGGTAGCCATTGAGAGACGGAAGAGGCGCGTCAATATGGGACATAGCTCAGGTGCACAGGTTTTAAGTACTATGGCTGAAATACCGTCAGGACCACTTGCTTTGTTCACGTCCAGGTTTTGCAACACTTTGCGAATGCTGTGATTAAATACCTGCATAAAAAAGGATTGACACCGAAGCAAATTTATGATGATATGCAAAGTACATTAGGGCAATCCTGTCCATCATATACGATGGTGAAAAAATGGCCAGCTGAATTCAAGCGTGGACGAGATAGTATCGCAGATGACCCTCGCCCCGGGACGCCAACAACGGTGACTAACACGGACATTGTGGCAATTATATGCGAAATGATAATGAAAAGCCGGCGCTTAAAGGTGCGGGAAATAGCTGACATCGTAGGCATCTCTTATGAAAGAACTCAAAATATTATAGTCAACGAATTAGGTTTTTCCAAGGTGTCGGCGAGATGGGTCCCGAGGCTTCTTTCAGTGGAACAAAAAATCGCTCGCAGTACTAATTCACGTGAATGTCTAGACCTGTATGAAGACTTTTTGGACAGATTTGTAACTGTGGACGAGACGTGGGTCCACCACTAACACCAGAGACCAACCAGCAATCGAAGCAGTGGGATCATCCTGGATCTCCGCCTCCCAAAAAAGCCAAAGCAATTTTCTCTTATCTCGAGGAAAGCTTCTTTAAAAGTGGTGTAATGGCTCTGGAATCCAGATGGAACAAGTGCATTCAACTCGACGGGGACTATGTAGAAAAATAAAAATAAATTAAAAAACCTCTGTTTGGCAGCGTCCCTGAGCGAGCGTGTTCGGGGCAGTACCAACACTCTCCTGAAGGTGATTGCTGAGAGGATGGACAGCCCTATCCTTTTTCACTGGATGTCTCTGCATGCCATTCCCAATTGCAATTATACTTTCTACTAACACACTTAGCCGTAAGTCATTACTAACATAATATGGATGTTTTTGTCCGAAATAAATGCTTTCATTTCATTTTAATATTCAGGCCGCGAATTTTTCAATCCACCCTCGTACTGTATCGATTGATGTATTTATTTACTAATAAGTTTTGTTTTCATAGTTCAGTTTATAATAAATATTACTTAATTAGGTCATAAGTTCTGTCACAAAGGTTTTGACTTATAAAACGTAACACAAAGCTGTTAATAAAAAAAGTTTGCCATGATTTTATAGCTTCTTTTATACAAATCAAAACGTAATATAATTAGTTTAACATTTAGATCGCGTCTTTATTTACTACTTGTTTACTTTCGGATTTTCGTACAAAACTTTGTTTACGGAAAATTTATGAAAACACTTCAGTCTTGCAAAACGGTTTGCGTTTCAAAATGCGTTTTTCTCAGAGACCGTTGTACGTAGAAAGCTGAAATTTGGAACAGTTATAGCAATTACCACTAGGTACTAACATTGTAAATAAGTTAAAAGCCCTTAGGTATTTATTATTTTATCTGAAAGTGAACGTACCCTTTGAAAAAGTCAAAGCAGTCGGGATGCAGGCGCGCGGGCCGCACGCCGGCGAGCACCGCATGCGCCAGCCCGTACAGCACCACCGGCGTCATTGTCGCTCGCATGTGCCATTTTGGTCGTTTTCTGCAATCGGTCAAGTTAGTCTACTATAGAATTGTGACTTTTCCTGAAGTTTCTCAAAAAATCAGACTGTGAAATAGAATTGTAACTCAATTAAAGATACCTAATTAGACCATCGGGCATAACCGAACGACTACGGGAAGACAATGTGTCAGCTATATTTAAGCGCGTTCTCTATCAGTGAGTAAGTAAATATTTTGAGTATTGAGTATTCTTCGAATCCTTAAATAATCAGACGGTAGTAATGATGAATAGTATTATGTACCTAATGTACCTATGAGATATGAACTCATACATTACATACTCGTACTATTCATCTATAGCTTAACTAACTTGAAGAACTTGTAGCACTGATCGACAATGATGGGCGAGAGATCCGCGAAGTGGTTCTTGAAGGAGCGCTCGAGGTACTTGTCCTTCTGCGCCAGCGCGTCGTACGCCGCCTGCACTTCCGTGCCCTGTTCCTGAATCTGCTGCAGCTGCTCCATTAATGACTCCTCTTCGGCCGAGGACTTAGCTATCTCCGCTCTGGAAAATGTATACGAAATTAGTGACTTTCCAGCTCAAAAAGAGGACAGGTCTATGTATTTTTAACCGAGATCTACCTTAAATGCTCTATTTTCTCGGCCATTTCCACACGATCCAGGTTGGCTCGGCGGAGTCGCATCAGGTTGAGGTTCTCTTGTCCGATAACAGAATCTACTTTGAGCTTCAGCAACCATGTATCTTTCACCTAAAAGATAATATTGTATATGCCAATTTTATCTTGAGACAACTTTTTGTTTTAGTTCAGTATTAAAACGAATCCAATTAAGTATTATCTGGATTTATTATTAGCCATGCCCACGCCTGGCTGCACGCTCTGACCTTGGCGTTGAACTTGACGACGCCCTCATTGAGCACTTGGCTGAGCTTGGCGTACTCGGCGTGCAGCATCTTGCGGTACTTGTCTCGTTCCTCGTTGCGGAACGCCACCTTGGCTTCGTATTCGAACACAACGCGTAAGTCGTCTTCGTTGAAAATGCTCTGGATCTTTGTCCAACTGCGTATCATTATGTCAATCAATAAATCCAATCTAGATCTGAAAACAATTAATACTAGAATCCGTGTCAGCAAGCTGCAAGTCTGCAGCGATGAAATAAGTGGGGGTGAACATAATTTTGTAGTAATTATAACTGTTGCTGGGTGCATACAATTTTATATAATTAGTATATCAATCAATCAATCAAGCATTTATTTCTGAGAATAATCATAATCATAATCATAATAATCATAATAATTTATTTATAAAACCAATTTATACGTCATTAATAAATAATTTAGTAATAGTACCTATAGTAATTTACCAAAAATACATGGTACTTATGATAGTTATTACAATAAAATAACAAAAACAGTATAATTATTGCGCTTTATACGCAATGAATTCGTCGTAGCTGTAAAAGGATTGCTCGATAAGCCACTGCTTTAAGCGAAATTTAAAGCTGCCCAAGCTTGGAGCATCAAGTATGTTTTTTGGCAACTTATTGTAGACAGTGGGACCCATGACGTGAGTGAGTTTAGATGACTTGGTCAACTTCCGGCTAATACCCACAATTTTATCTGCGTTCCGCGTTTCGTACAAGCTTAACATTCTAAATGTTTTAAATGACGCCAGATGCACTCTCACATATACGGCCACTTGCAGAATGACTATTGCCGGTAGGGCGTCCTCCCGGGAAATACCGGTTCTCGATTTCCCGGGAAATCCCGGGATTTATTTGGAATCCAAAGAACCGGTACTGAGCACCGAGTCCCGGTTCTCCCGGTTCCCGCCATAACATCAAATAAACATTTATATTATCAGTAAAATTAACGCACCGGCAAG
Organism: Cydia pomonella; assembly: GCF_033807575.1. Classification (NCBI taxonomy): domain Eukaryota; kingdom Metazoa; phylum Arthropoda; class Insecta; order Lepidoptera; family Tortricidae; genus Cydia; species Cydia pomonella. The sequence goes on along the minus strand of NC_084707.1, from coordinate 26,486,909 downwards.
TTCGGCAGCGTCGTATATATATGCAATCGATTGCGAACATCTCTAGGTGACCGTACCATAGACGCCATTAGTTTTCTTCGGACATATTATCAAGAAAAGAGATGCAAATAAAAGTATTGGACTAAGTAAGTAAGTAAGTAAGTAAATATTCTTTATTGCACCAACAATAAGTACTAAAAATAAGTACAAGAGTAGTAGAGTAGTATAAGTACTAGATTTAGTTAGACTGATTTATACATATCATCTTAAGTTGACATTTAATTGAAGTAATCATTAGCGTCTTGTCAAACAAATTCGACATATTTACATAACTAGTCAGATTTTGATTTTGAACTTGTAGGTGTAATTTTGCAAAAGTTTATTATTTTGTAAGATTCAAATGTTAGATAATGACCTGAAATACCTGATTATAATTTGTTAATGTTACGTTTAAGTTTCCGTAATATTGATTACTTTTTACTCAGCGTTTAATAAATGTTATATACACAAGACTTAAACTACAATGTTTATGTATAAAACTATAAATCACATTCTTGTGTCTAATTGTTAGTGATCTCCAGTTCCATCCGTTCTTAAGCCAATGATTAGATTAGGTATTTGATAAGTTCTTTATGTTAAATTATTTATTTGTGAGGTGATTATATTTTTGTTAAAGAAAAGAACTGTATTTGTTTTAAGTGTGTTGATTATTATATTACTGCAATGTTACAATTATCTTAAGTTAATCACATTTAAATAGAAAAAATATTGAACTATTATAATTAGACTGATTTATATTATTTAAGCTCACATTTAAAATTAAAATAATGATTAGCGTTACTTCAAGTAAATTCGACGACGACATCTTACATAAATAGTCAGGTTGAGATATTAAAAATTGTATAACTTTGCACAATTTTTTTTTATTTTTATATGCAATATTATGATAGAAGCGCTGGTGGCCTAGCGGTAAGAGCGTGCGACTTGCAATCCGGAGGTCGCGGGTTCAAACCCCGGCTCGTACCAATGAGTTTTTCGGAATTTATGTACGAAATATCATTTGATATTTACCAGTCGCTTTTCGGTGAAGGAAAACATCGTGAGGAAACCGGACTAATCCCAACAAGGCCTAGTTTATCCTCTGGGTTGGAAGGTCAGATGGCAATCGCTTTCGTAAAAACTAGTGCCTACGCCACATCTTGGGATTAGTTGTCAAGCGGACCCCAGGCTCCCATTAGCCGTGGCAAAATGCCGGGACAACGCGAGGAAGAAGAGATATACAATATTATGATAATTGATAATAATGTTTAAAATATTATGGTGTTTGTAAGTATTACTTACTACACATGATTCATAACATTACGGTTATGATCAATGACACTGTTAACTGATTAATCAATTAAGACTGATTAAAGTAACTATAAAGACTGATTTCAGTGTATTATTCCTAAAACTGTTTTTTATTTTATAAAAAATTCTTAATTATTCCTACGATTCCTTTTCATTAGTATTAAAGTTAGTTGCAAGATTCACAGTTAAATGATGTCAAACAAAATATATAAAAATAATTCAGCTCAGCATAAAGAACCGGGAGAACCGGGAATCCCGGTACCGGCTCCGACCCGGTACCGGGAAATGAAAAACTAGGAAACCGGTCCCGGGACTGCACGCCCTAATTGCCGGCAGTGTTAATATGCCTAGCTTAATAAAAAGAGGCTTAGCACGGGTATCGTGTGGAACTCGAGCGATGATCCTCACTGCGCGTTTTTGGAGGCGGAACACCCGCTCCCACTCTGCACAGCGACCCCAGAGCTCAGCGCCATACTGCAGCAGTGAGTGCACCGTGGCGAAGTAGCAGGTGCGCGCCGCCTCCGCAGACACCGACCTCGCAACCCGGCTCAGTGCGAAGCACGCGCTCCCCAATTTCCCACAAAGTCTGTCTACGTGCTGATTCCATGCCAGGCACGTGTCTATCTCAAACCCTAAGAAGGTTGTGTTGCTGGCTTGTTCAAGCACCTCATCGCCTACCCTGACAGTGAGCGGTCTTGTCGGACGGCCAGCGAGATTGAAAACAAGGTAATGAGTTTTCTTCAGGTTCAAGGATAGCCCGTTCACATCGAACCACTCGGCCAGCTGTGCAGTAGTTTGGTTCAGTTTTTCCTCAATACTTTCGATGCTCGGTGCAGAGACAATTGCGGCGACGTCGTCAGCATACATCAGAACCTCGGCAGTATCTATAGACTCTGGCAGGTCATTTAAGAGCAGTGAAAAAAGCAGGTTGGAGACCGATGCAAGGGCGGATCCACCGTTGTGGGCACGATGGGCATGCCCACAACCCTAATAGGGTGCCCTATTGATTCGCCTGGTAAAATTACGCTGATTTTCGTTTCGCAGACGCTTTGGCAGAGGACTGTTTGGCAGAATTTCATTACGCACAGTAGACAGTTGGCAACTCGGCATAACATTGATAAGCAGATTTACTTTTCGTAGGATAATCGTTTAGTAACCGTCACAATTATCCGAGAATCCCTTGGTCGAAACACGATAGAGTGATTTTTAGTATTAATCAGAAATTCGAGCATGTTAATATTAGCTGATACTTATTTACAAGAAAAAGAAGAGGCCATTGTTTTTTGCTTAAGGAGTCTTAGAAACCTGAAACATTTACAAATATTAGTACAAATTTCTAAAAATAATACCAGCTTTTAATTTTCAGGTGTAGGAGTTTTTTAGCGTAGTTATCTATCTAAACGGTTCCATGGACTGCAATAAATTGCTTGCGATTTCGGATACATTACTTTATACGCCGATAATATGTATGTAGTACCGCAATTGCTAAACTAACTAAACTGTTATTATTTAACTGTCACTTTATACGAAATTAAATTAAAAAAAAATGTTACTTGAGTAAAATTTGTTTAATCGGACAGATTACTCTGCCAAATGAAATTCTTAGGTTACTAATGGATTACCAAGTTTTTTGCTAAATAAGAAAGTAAGGAATAACGAAAAAAAATAACACCAATTCAAAGACCCAAAAGTTTATGCTTGATTCTCATTTTCCAAAGAATCTATCGCAAAAACATACACGCCAAATAATCATTTACATGAGATTTTTTTTGAAAAACAATGTTTAGACATTTACGTATTTCAAAAATTGTTTGTCACCATTCCTCGAACTATTTAGTTGCTAAAGAGTGTAGCCGTGTTTTGATAGAAAAGCGGCCTTTCCACGAAATGTTTACAGCATTTTTTTATTAGCCCCTATAGAGCCCTCATGTTTCAGCTTCCTATCTCTGTTTTTTTTCTGGGATATAAATTTATAAAACTTTTTATAAATATAAAAAACCCGCACTGGCTAATGCGATTTACTTAAACTTTTGGTACGGTAATCTCTATGTAGATACTCTAATATTCTATAAATGATATATTATTTTTATTAAAAAATTATTATTATTTATCGTATGGCATTTTTACTGGATTTAAGTTAGATATTAATCTAGAGATTGATGTTTGCACTCTTCAGATACTCGATGGCCCTTTCACTAAGGTTCGCGAGGTCTTCAATCCGTCCCTTGAATTTGGTGAGAGGGCATTCCAGAACAATGTGTTCGACCGTCTGCTCAGGGTCACCACACACACACTGAGGGGAGTCATAATAATAAATAAATAAAATTAAAAAATCATAATAAAAATAGACTGAACATGTTTGATAAACTAAAAATTGTTAAATATTTTTAAACCAAGTGAAACATTTTGGTCTAATGAATGTTGTTTAATTATTATTAGGAAAATGGTAATTTGTTAAATTGAAATCTGTCAAACAAGTATATAGGGAAAATTTTATTGAAAAATGTACAGTTGAAAAAAAATGTTTGAAAATGAAATTTGGTTATTTTTTTTGTAAAATAATTAATATTATAATTTAACGGTATGTGAACCTAGACTAGACTCTCCCAAACGTTAGTCGACTAAAAGTCACATCTAGGTACGAATAAATCCCTCTGCAAAACGATGTTCGGCGAAACGTTGTCTGCGAATCGATAATCTACAAAAAAATAGGTTGGGGAATCATTAGGTACCCCCTGATAGTCTTGTGACGTAACACTTTCACGGTCTATTGAGATGGATAGGCTGATGATCGTTCATGAACGATGACCATCATGACTCATGAGCATACGTCGGGGTTTTCGGTGCGGGAATGTTTTCTTGTATTTATAACTTTGTCTATTGTAAAATAATTACCAAACTATGAATTAAAAATAGAAGGTAGGCTTCAAATGCGCTTAGAAATATTAAAATAGTATTGGTTATTATTGTTTTAACCTGTTTTTTGGCTAGTGTAAAACATTCCCGCACCGAAAACCCCGAGGTATGCTCATGAGTCATGATTGTTCATGAGTGAGTTCTTACTCCGACTCGCACTTGGCCGATTTTCGGGTGGCTATGACCACAACCTTTTTTGAGGGCTGGATCCGCGCCTGGACCGATGACCCCTGTGCTACGCCCATAGAGGCCCCCAGAGGGTCTGACTTCACCCTTCCTCCATCACCTACTACTATCTGAAACCTGTTGCGCAGCATACTCTCAAACAGTGACAGCGGCGCGCCGTTTATCCCATAATGGCGCAGCTTTTCTGTAATCACGCCATGATCTGCTACGTCAAAGGCCTTTGACAGGTCGCAGCACAAGACTGCAACCTGCTGCTTTCTCTCCTTTGCGACCATGATACATTTTAACAACTCACGCGTCAAAGATGTCGTTGACTGGCCCTCTCTATATGCAAACTGCTTCTCAGACAGGGCACCCGTAGCAGCTAAAAAGGTCGAGAGGCGACTGCTGAGACCCTTCTCTAGAACTTTCGCTATTGCTGGGATTATAGAGACAGGTCTATAGGCATCCATGTCTACCCTTTTCCCTTTACCTTTAAAAAGTGGCGCAACCTTGCTGATTTTAAGTGGAGAGGGGTATCGACCCTCTTTAATACACATGTTGAAAAGTTTCGCCAAGCACGTTGCAAATAACCCTGGGACCATCCTCAACAGTAACATGTTGACGCCATACACATCCTTGGATGGCTTAGGCGGGATTCGTGACGTTATTATTTGGTAGACCTCGTCTGTGCTGAATGTACCAAGTCGCAGAGAGCGGTTCGCGGCGGGGCGCGCAGCGCAAAGCTTGCCCACGGCGCGCACGACGTCTGCGCAAGGTGCGCCGCACGCCGCTGCCGCACCTAGAAACCTTGCATTCATGGCGTTCAGCGCGTCTTTTTTTGACAAAAATTTAGTTCCGTCCTTATTCAGTATCGCGTCGGTTACGTCGAGTGTCAAGCTATTATGCTTACCCCGCTCTTTGTTTACTATATTCCACAGAGCCTTCGATTTGTTCTTATGTGCAGAGATTATGTTATTATAATAATTAGACTTCTCACGCAGTACCAACCTATCGTAATGAATCTTCATGTCAAGTATTAATTCCATGATAATATTGTCATTAGAATACCTATCGCTAATTTTTAAAATGTCAAATAATAAAGATTTGTACATTTTTACATCCTGAGTTATCCAGGAACAATCCTGCTTTTTACATGAATTTATTTTTTTAAGTGGAAAACATATATCATATTTATTAATTATTATGTTTATAATAGAATTTGCCAGATTTGTAGCATATAGGTTTTTTGCCAGTATATTGTCCCAATCAACACTTTCGATGGCCGCAGCGAAGTTGGCTTGGTTATTTAGAGAAAAGCTCCTAGCAACTACAGAAGTACTGTCTAATTCGCCTTTGTTTCTCACTCGCACCTCGGCTTTGAAAGCATAATGATCGCTTAAATTTGTGACGACTGGTGAAACACTCACGGACCCCGCAGCTAAATTGGAATATAGGTGGTCTAGACAAGTTGACGTGGTTTTTGTAACACGAGTTGGAAAGTCAACTTCATTCACCATGCCATGGGTAGCCAACATATCTGACCATCTTTTTTGATCCGCGTTACTATCACCTAGACAATTGATATTAAAATCGCCCACGATTAGGCAGCTTACGTTCAAATCAGTAGTCTTATCGAGCAACCGACTAAAACACTCAAGAAAATCACCTACGCTTACTAAGTTAGTCCTATAAATGCATATTATCGTAATATTAAAATCAACTAAGTCAATGGCAGATATTTCGCAACATCTTTCTGTTGCAAACTTCACTAGCTCGGTATTTTCTACGCACTTTATTGTTTCTCGAACGAATAAACAAGAGCCGCCGTGTACTGAATTGGTTCTGCAATAACATGACACTAACTTGTACCCGTCGATAGTAACACATTTTAGTTTCCCTATCGGCAGCCAGTGTTCAGTGATCGCGAGGATGTCACACCTTAATTCGCCCTGCAGGAGTACTTCTAGACGGAGTGTTTTATTTTCTAGCGCAGCTATATTCTGGTGGCATACTGTCAAATTATTCATCCGATGCGGTTTAGCACTGGAATGCGGCGCGACTCGTAGCTGGCGAGGGAGTGCGCTCGCGCAGGACGGCCGAGGCGGCAATGGTGGGAGTGTCGGTGGGTTGCGTGCCGCGCGCCCCGCCAGTTCCCCTCCGAAACCATTCCGCGATCTTCACACCGTGGGGCCACAAAGTCGGCGTGTATATTTGCGAAGCTACACATTCCGGAAAACCAATTACAAAGGCAGCGTGTTTTTCAGTTTTAATCGTTCTTTTTTCGACTATTAACTCAGTAGATTTTACACGCTCTAATAAATAATTAAGCACGCTTTCTTTGGTGGTCTCAGGTCTGAAAGACCAGGCCTGGACGTACATTTGCCGTTCAATTGCTTGAAGATTGTCGTCTATTTTTCCAGTGCCCGTCAGTATTGGTTTCGACTTAGATCGTTTGCGGCTCACTGTTTTCCATTCAGCCGTATGGTACAATGTTGGTTAGTAGAGGGTGTTAGGTGAGCATATTCTGCTGGCATGCATCGGCGTAGAAATATTCAGGTTAGTACAATACTTAGTCTATACAAAACAAATATACAATATAATTATAATTTAAAAAAATCAGAAATAGGGACCGTGCGCGTTGGAGTGTCTGCCATCTTGTGGCCTGAATCGTAACCATAAACGTGTACATTTACACGTCACGTGTTTTCTTGTGCATATTAAGTGCTGCCATCTTGTGGGCTACATCGGAACAATAAACATCACATTTACTGCCTCCTGGCTCCTGTGCTGCCTCCTACAGTTCATGCACGCTCCCTATAGAATAATAACATTTGTCAAGCAACCATATACCTAAACTTTTTCCTCTGGAATTGACGTGTAGGCACGATTTTAAAGTCATCTGGCAGTTTATTGCTCACTTAAGTCTTTGCTTACGGCGGTGGAGTCGTTGATCGGGTTGTTGAGGGAGGCGATGGCTGAGATACGCGTCATATTACTCGTGAACGGGTGCTGTTTGTGGAGACTGGTCTGTTTAAGCTAACTTTATCTTTGAGTATAATTACAGTGAGACACCTTATTCGGTTCTCGTGTTTCTTTTATCCTAATGAATGTTTTAATTATACGGAATTTTGACTCTTAGAGACTCTATACATCTCTGAGGATAATTTGATAAAAATAATTTAGTTCTGACAATTAGATATATTTACACCTTTGAATAATATAATTTTTTTTGTACTGTTTTGTGTTTTATTATTATTATTTTAGTTTTTTTTTTTGTAATTCGACATATGTAAATTCCATGTTGACGTGTAAAAGTGCCCTTGTGTTTGCTGAATAAATGTTGAAATTGAAGTTATTAAATAATTTTATAGCCATAAACTCGCTTGAGTTGGCAACTTTGAGGCAGGGTTGCGGTTGCGGCAGGTTGAAAAAGCTGTAGTGGATTCCTGTTAGGTCTTTTGCTTATGAATTACCTACTACATCATGAAGTGGAAAGAGCTGTGGATTATTCTTTACAAATATTGTCTGTTCCAATATGTACTGACAGGCAAGTTGGTTTACAATGGGCGAGATATTCACTTCCATGTATAGCCCTGACGCACTCTTTTTGGGTAACAAATGCCCTTTGAATATCTGTGCTGTTGCCCCAAACGATAAGCACATAATATAAAATTGAAGCGACATTACCATGATATGCAGACAGTGGAGCCCCTTTCGACACTATATATCTAAGCCGTCGTAATGAATGCAAACACGAATCTATTTAACCTAGAGCAAACACCTTCAACATGTGCTTTGCAATATAATATAATTACTTTTTACATGTATTATAGTTTGGTACACCGTTTTTTGGAATAATGAAATATATCGCATACTTTTTTATTAACTTGTCAACGATGCATAATGTTAATATTATTGATATAAATGGTCATAGGGTATATTTATACATATTTCGTCTAATGCACATTGCTATAATTATCACATGCTTACTATAAAACATAATATAAGTTATACTGTTCACTTTTACTACAATAGTCCCAATGCCTGCTGCGACCGGTTCATGGGTGTCTATTGTTGGGCCTGTGAACGGGTTCCAGCAGGCGTTCTACATGACATTAAAGCTCTCCAAGGGCCTCTACGTGTTGGATCTATATCCCCACGCAAGCCTATCAAAATACCGGGATTTATAGGCCCGTGAAATCCAAGGAGATACAATAATAATAATATTCATTATTGTGCACAACGAAAACATGATTAAATACAGCAATTAACATAAAAAACTAAGCAACAACAGGCGGTCTTATCGCTAAAAAGCGATCTCTTCCAGACAACCTACAAAACAAACAAAATAAAAACAAAGACAAAATATTACGTTAAATGAAAATATTATATTAGGTACTAAAAGCATTATATAATGGGTCTTTATACTAGATATAAATTATATTTAAATAGGCATTATTTCCATTAAGATTTATAATAAAAAAATATTCCAAAAACAACGTATAATAAAAATTACCTTATGCCTTTTAATGTTATACCATGTGGCCTTATAGCAAGTGTATGATAGTTTATGATTATATTAAACAGTACACACCCCTTGTTCATCATCACCCATCATCATATCAGCCTAGCCTGCATATAGCCATTGGTCGCCTGCGCCCACTGCTGAGCCACAGAAGCTACATAGTAACGTGAGACACAAACCACTTTACAGGCTAGCTTATACTGGGCCCAAGATAGAGCGGCTTGGAGAGCACAGGTGAAGAGTGTCCACAGTCCTCACGTCTACCAGCCACGAGGATACGACAAGGAAGAAGACATACTCGTAGTTACATATTTCGGTATGCGTGGTAGTACTTATAGATACTTTTAAAGAATAAGAGATAACATTGGATAACATTTTAAAGAAATGCTTGCGGCCTATTGCCTACTAAACAATACCTTCAACTGTGAAATCTAACTGGATGTCATGTCGGCGGAATTATGGCTCTATAGCACTAGAAATATTACTGTGACGAACAGTCACTCAACTCACCATACACTGCGGCATCGGGATCGGCTTCTTGATCTCCTCGTGCCACAGCTTCTCGAGCACGCCGTCCATCATCTCAATGAGCGCGCGCTCGCGGAAGTCGTCCTTCGGCCCGCCCTCGGGCGGCGGGATCACGATCTGGCTCGGGCTGATGTAAGGTTCTATTGAGCACTGGTAACAAACCAACCAACGTATCGAATGAACTAATAACTAATTTAGGAATACTGAATAGCCGGATACAAGTGACGTGTGGCATTCGAATGATTGAAAACAAGGACTTAATATATCACGGATCGCGTGCTTTTTAGGCGACCTAACTAGAATGTCTACGTTTCCAGTTTTCAAAACCTAAAAGGTGCAGAGGTTTTTACTCTAACGAATCGTATTTAAGCTAAGTGCATATTGCAAGAACCCAAGTGTAAGGTTGGGTTGACTTTATTATCTCTACTTAAGTAGACATGACTCGGTTAGTAAAGAATACAGAAGCGTTACTAATGTAATAGTGTTTCAATGATTAAAATAGCTACAATTTCATACTTTGAGTATACAATCCAGTACTCTTTATTGCACACCTCACATAGTTTACAGTAAATACATACGAGTACAGTGCATGCGATATTCCAAAATGTTTACGAAACTAACTCGACTTTGATGAGCCGCTCGGGGTGCTCGTCCTACAAACCATTGTGGATCCTTGATCTGGATTACGAGGTGGTGGAAGCTTGATCAGCTCCGAAGGCAAACTGCTGTAATATGACATGACACCTCCTCAGGGTCGACTTTGATGAGCCGCTCGGGCTGCTCGTCCTGCGCTCACTGCGGGTCATTGATCTGGATCACGAGTTGGTGGAAGCTTGTTCAACTTGGGAAGCAAACTGCTGTAGGTAATATAACAACACTTACCTCCTCAGGGTCGACTTTGATGAGCCGCTCGGGCTGCTCGTCCTGCGCTCACTGCGGGTCATTGATCTGGATCACGAGTTGGTGGAAGCTTGTTCAACTTGGGAAGCAAACTGCTGTAGGTAATATAACAACACTTACCTCCTCAGGGTCGACTTTGATGAGCCGCTCGGGCTGCTCGTCCTGCGGCCACTGCGGGTCCTTGATCTGCATCACGAGGTGGTGGAAGCTTGTTCAGTTCGGGCGACAAACTGCTGTAAGACATGGCACTTACCTCCTCAGGGTTGACTTTGATGAGCCGCTCCGGTTGCTCGTCCTACGCCCACTACGGGTCCTTGATCTGGATCACGAGGTGGTGGAAGCTTGTTTAGCTTGGGAGGCAAACTGCTGTAATATGACATGACACTTACCTCCTCAGGGTCGATTTTGATGAGCCGCTCGGGCTGCTCGTCCTGCGCCCAATGCGGGTCATTGATCTGGATCACGAGGTGGTGGAAGCTTGTTCAGCTTGGGAGGCAAACTGCTGTAATATGACATTGACACTTACCTCCTCAGGATCGACTTTGATTAGCCGCTCCGGCTGCTCGTCCTGCGCCCACTGCGGGTCCTTGATCTGGATCACGAGGTGATGGAAGCTGCCGCGGAGGTCCGACAGCTTGTTTAGTTCTGTAAGCAAACTCCTTTATTGTAATACCGTTTTTTAGTGTAGTGAATAAGGTTCGGATCTTACATCAACCCTAGGTACTTACGTAAAAATTAGAGGGTTACGTAACGTACACCTAACTCGACCACGATAGTTAAAGCTTCCTCTCAATAAATTCTTACAGTGATATTTGCCAAAGAGAGGGGTACAACGTTCAACCTTATCCCAGTTTCCTTGACTGCAACAATGAAACGAGCATAGCGTGATGATACCGTCAATGATGAAGCGGAGCCTGGCGTTGCGCTCGCAGACGAGCCCGACCTCCCTCTTCTTGGCCGCCATCAGCTCGTCGAACTGCTTGTTGAACCACAGCCGCATGTTCTGCACGTTCAACTGAAACAATGTCAATTTTTAATCTTTCGTCAGGATGAGAAGACACCGAGTCAAGTCAAGCATTTTAATGGACAGGTGACGGCATTCGCAAGTACGCTACTCCAACCCAACTCATCATCAGCTCAACATATTCTCAACTAGTCACATTCTTAAGTCATCAAGTGGCCGAGTCACTACAGTTTCGCGTAATACGTGCGTTAGTTACGCGTTTCACATATGCCAAAGATATAATCTTAAAATATCTTCTCAGCTTAAATTTGCAACTTACACGAGCCCTCAGCCTCACCCGTCTCATCATATCCTCGGCTCATCACATTGTCATTTTATCAAGTCATCACATAGAATCCGTCTTCTATTTGAATTGCTCACTCTGTATCAGGAACAAAAGCCAAAGAAGATAATTCACGACAGTAAAACAAAATCTATTAAACTCTAGTACAAATTCCTTAAACTAAACGACTATAACTGTAGGCCTTGGTCTACGGGATCATGTAGCCGGGCACACGTGTCTTAATACCTTGACGATCTGCTGCAACCAGTTCATCTGTAGGAAGCTGTACGCCCTGGTTTGGGGGATCATGTAGCCGGGCACCGTGATGAACTTGTGGGCGGCAGTGCCCGCCAAGCAGTACTGGTCCACGGCCTCCTCCTCTGTCTCCAGGTCCTCAAGGAACTGGCTGTCGGTTCCTCCCGACAATGCTCGTGCACTTCGCACGGACAACGTAGATCTGGTGAAAGCAGTGTTGGCCGAATATTAATTAGAATTGAAAATGTTGAAAATGGTTACATTATAAACTGAACCGTAAACCGTTGCGGTTTACGGTTCAGTTTATAATGTAACCCAGTTTATAATTTGTAATGGTTAATTTTTAATATTTAAATTCTACTTAACGTTCGGCCAACACTGGGTGAAAGAGTTCGATTGACTTTCCAATTTTTACTTGATCGCTTATAATAAAATATAGTTGTATTCAGCTAAGGATCTAGTTGATAAAGTGCCACTAACTTTTCCCTGATCCCTGACATCACGGTCGGGAGTAGTTCAATCGCGGACGGCTCGGGCTTGTGCTCTTCCCACGGCTTGAACAGGTCCTCATCGTTCTCCATCTCGAGCGCCCGCAGCGCCCCCACCTGTTGCAGCTCCGGCCAGTTGTCCCGCTGCGTCGGCAGCACGGCGTAGTTCTCCACCTGGATTTACACAACTACATGATGAATTTTATCTTTTCTTCTTCTCTTTAGCCTTAATCCCATCTACTTGGGGTCGGTTCTCCTAATACGTCGTCTGCAAGAAAATCTATCCTGGGTCGTCTGCGTCGATATTTGGGCATTCTTCATGTCTCTTTATGAATTTTATAAGGTTTCAATATTGAGGCAAATTCATAAGGTATGCTTTAGCGCTGATCAGTGCATGTCAACATTAAGGTTATGTACTCGACGGGCAAAACTTTATAGAAACATACGAAAGGCTACTCAGGGTACTCCGCATGTATTTTTTTGTTATTGAGTGATTCGCGCTGACCAGACTAGGTGGGACCAGGTCAAAACCACAGAACTATATCGAGATAGAAAGAAAGAGTGTATGTCTCTTGTGTGCAAAAAAGTCGCCGCACGGCTCCTATGCTCGCCGCGAACATAAATCGGCCACCGACCGCTTTCCGCGTGAAACGTCAGATTTCAAGACCAAAATGACGGTTTGTTCAATAATTAATTGTTCAAACACCACAAAGGAAGTTGAAGCTGCTAATCCTGGTATTTCCTTTATCGGTAAGTACTTTTTGTCCTAAAATATCAGATAAATTTAAAAGTGGAAAAAATTACTGTCTTGGGTGAGACTTGAACTCACGGCCTCTGGATCGATACTCCAGCACTTTGCCATCTGAGCCACCAAGACCTCATCCATAGGCAGCAAATTTTTCCACCATATGGGTCTAGGGGACCCTAGCGACATCTACCGTAAGAACGTTGCACTTCTTAGACGGCTACAGGAGTTCCAAGTCATATTGGAAATTCACCAGTAACGATGTGCTACCCATACTAAATTAATTTTTAACAAGCAGGAATATGCGAACGATACTATTAAGCTTAGAATAAATTTAAAAGTGGAAAAAATTACTGTCTTGGGTGAGACTTGAACTCACGGCCGCTGGATCGATACTCCAGCGCTCTGCCATCTGAGCCACCAAGACCTCATCCATAGGCAGCAAATTTTTCCACCCATATGGGTCTGGGTCTAGGGGACCCTTGCGGCATCTACCGTAAGAACGTTACACTTCTTAGTAGTTCTTAGACGGCTACCGGATATATCAGATATTTAATTAAAAAACTATTTATATTGTTTCCGTATTGCGATTGCGTGTTTTCATTGCGGCTTGAATTGCTACAATTGCCTGGTTATTGAATCAACGTTTCCCAAGTGGCAATTTTCCATCGTCAATGGGTATAGCGGTTCTGGCGACAGATTGGTGCAATGGTGTCATGGAGCACCTGGTTTTGTACCCTTGTGTACCCTTCAACGGCCAAGTCACACGACATTAACTATAATAATAAAGAAATCGCAGTAAGGAACCTTAGACTTGACACGACTTTGTCTAGATTTCATTACTTTTTAGAGATAAACAAGCAGCTCCATCGAGATTTGGCTAGTTTTTTACAGAATGTTTTTGGTGGGATTTCACTTCTTTTTGTAGAAACGTGGGCTTATTGATTTATTTTATTAGATTTTCTTATTTGACAAAGTTTTTTTCACGTCAGCAGCTCGAACAAGGGTAATTTGCTGCTTAAAAACAGTGAGCAAAATCGCATTTTGCTCACCGAGTGAGACAAAATAACATTCAAGTGACCTTTAGATTCGAATGTCATTTCAACATGCGGGGCCTAATACAAGTTCGAAATATTTGGATTCTATTGTCTTTATCCCTTTCACGTCATTAGCAAAAAGAAAGAGACAAAAAAAGTGCATACGTAATTCAACGGTATATTGACGGTTTATAATAGACCCCCGAAATAAGTCAGACCGCATCGTTCCAAAACACCCTACGAGTCTTCATTCGTAATAATTAATTACTGAAATAAAAGTTTAATATTTAATAAAAACACCATATTTTACATATAACATCATCAAAACAATGAACTTATACAAATTTACGCAATTGTTACGCAGTAAATAATTATATTTAACTACTTTTAACGATCTCTACTATAGTTGACAAATAGTAGTATCCGCAATTCGGACCGGATCTTACAAAGTTTTTTTTTTACAAAAAAAAGTTGTCGATTGAACTGTCAATTGATGTTCGTTAATTCATTATTTTCGTATTATTTTATTGAAATTTCTTTCGTTTTGTTTTATTGCGGTAATTATAGTTAATTGTTAGAATACCTTCAGAAAACATGAGTGAAATAGTGATCCGTCCGTCTGGATTACATTTTTTCAGGTTGTATTTTTTGATGGCTGACTGACGTGAAAAATTTTGTGTACTACACGAGATCAAAGTTATTTACATCTCGTGCACTTTTGAGTCCCTTACTACGCTCAAGATTCTAAATTAGATTAGAATCTTTCGCTTGCACGGGACTCAAAACAAGCACTCGAAGAAATATCAAACTTTGCTCTCTTGTTGTACAAATAACTATTTCTTTTTAGGAGTAGTTTTTTATTATTACAAATCTTTCTTTTCTTTTTTTCCGGTTCTGATTCTTGTACAGTAGCAACAGTTTTTCGTATTGCCCATTCACGTTCATTATTTATTCTTTTAGACGGTTTAGACGGTTTAAGTAATTCCTGAAAGATCGGCGCGGTATTTACTCCTAAGCCGGTTGTACGAGCCCCAATGCAGAAGAGTTCGCCAAGTCATAGATTATTAAGTATATGAATCTTATATCAACTCGTTTTATTTCTAGAAAGGCATTAGCAGTAAACGATTTCTACAATATTATACTCCCTAAATACAACGTTGCTTTTACACTATTGCACAATAAATACAATGTAAGAAAAAAAAAATCCTAGGTATATTCATTCATGCGTTTGTTAATCGTATACCCCGAAATCAAAAAATCCTTGTAGCTTTTCACCTATTCGCGTTTCACCGTAAAAGCGTATTTTGCTGTAGCGTGTAATATCGGTGGTATATTTTGTTACTCGCATATATTTTTAATAGATTTTTTACAACGGTAGCAAATGTAGCTTGTATTTTCAATAGCCTATTTAGTTAGCCGCATATATTTTCAATAGATGTTTACAACAGTAGCAAATTTTGTTGTAGCATGCAATGCCGGATTTAGAAGTCTGGAGGCCTCGGGCAATAAAGGAGTGGAGGCCCCCTGGCCTCAAATTTTTTCCAAATAAAATGGTAAATTTACCGAATTCTCTATTGTGGGGGGCCCCTCTTTTGTGGAGGCCCGGGGCAGTAGCCCCGGTTGCCCTCCTCTAAATCCGGCCCTGGTAGCATGTATCAATAGCCTATTTAGTTAGCCGCAAAAAAAAAATATAGCATTTTACCTGAGTCGCATATTGTTGTACTGTATTGTATTAATCGTTAAAAAAATGGCTATATCACTGGGATATAATAAAAAAGCGGCCAAGTGCGAGTCGGACTCGCGCATGAAGGGTTCCGTACCATTTAAGACGTATTAAAAAAAAATCTACTTGCTAGATCTTGTTCAACATTTTACCACTTTGGACACACATTTTACCACTTTGGAACTGTCTCTCGCGCAAACTATTCAGTTTAGAAAAAAATGACGTTAGGAACCTAAATATCATTTTTGAAGACCTATCCATAGATACCCCACACGTATGGGTTTGATGAAAAAAATTTTTTTAAATTTATTGACGTATTAAAAAAAAACTATTCACTAGATCTCGTTCAAACCAATTTTCGGTGGAAGTTTGCATGGTAATGTATATCATATATTTTTTTTAGATTTTTCATTCTGTTATTTTAGAAGTTACAGGGGGGGGGGACACACATTTTTTCACTTTGGAAGTGTCTCTCGCGCAAACTATTCAGTTTAGAAAAAAATGATATTAGAAACCTAAATATCATTTTTGAAGACCTATCCATAGATACCCCACACGTATGGGTTTGATGAAATTTTTTTTTTTTAAATTTTATGACATATTAAAAAAAAACTACTTACTAGATCTCGTTCGAACCAATTTTCGGTGGAAGTTTGCATGGCAATGTATATCATATACGACATGCATAATTGAGGCGATGGAATAAAAGTTTCACTTTAAGGGGCTCCCTAGTGCCAATGACCTTCGATCTGAATCCCCTTAGTTACCTTACCATAGCTAGTAGCCAGCTTACCATATTTACTTCAAGTTTATTGTCTTTGAGATATTTGGCATCAAAGTTGAACAATTTTAGGCCAAAAACTGGTTTTCTGGACATAACTTTTGTGTTAGTTAACTAGTTAGTTTAAAATTAAAATCTCTGACGAGTTTTTAGAGACGACAGACGAACCCAAATGTGTAGATTTCGTGTATGTAAAACCCTTCACAGCAATCGAGTAACGAAAAAAGTGTTTTTATAGACAATATTTAAAAAAATCATAAATAAATAAGTGTTCATGTTTCTTTTAAAATCGGCAGACCAGAATGGAGATAAAATATTGAAGACCCGATAGCAGTTCATCATAAAATTCTATCTATAGTGCAAATGTAGGAGTAACGACTCAAAACTTGTCAAAAATCTGGACTGGGGACTGTGACAAGAACAAACAATAGCAACGCCTTCTCTGCTACTCCTACTGAAAGATAAATAAGACTATCCCGTTCGGTCATTTCCCCCACCGCTCATGCCATGGTTCAGAGAAATGTTATCATAAATGAGACCACATTACCGGCAACCTGCCACTAGCGCATACGCATTCTAAAATTTATTAAAAATCAGAAAATAACAATGGAGTACGTAATTGAGCTCGTTGTGAGGCTGTGGTTCAGTAACAAGGGGTTGGGGTATAATTATAAATGCGGAGATAGCGACGAAACAAATATTGCTTTCATCTCATCAATCGAGGCGCTAGCACCTGACGTGGACATCTACAAGTGGGAGGCAGCCCGGAGCGATCTGAAGAAGCTGATCAAAGAGATTTTGGAGGAGAGGTCCGTTCTCCAGTTACACTCGGGATACCATGCGGAGGGGCTACTGCTGGAGGTGCTAAGGAAACACAACATTAGATCATTGCTCTCCGTGCCTGTTAAACAGAAAACTTTAATCTGGAAAGACGCGGGGTTGTGGTTCGTGGAGGTGATTAACCCGAAAATCATAAAAAAAATATATGTGTTTGCGGACTAAGAATAATTGTATTTGTATGCATTCCGAAAATAAAAAAGTTTAAAAGTGAATGACTAATTATTTATTTATTTACCAATCATTTAGGTATTTTATAACGTCCCCATGCAAAGGTTTTAATACCATCGTCTAAAATTAACCCTTTACCGCATACGAAGCTATGTATGGCGGATATGATATTCAACTATATTGACAACTGTTAAAGTTCAAATTTCAACAAATATCTTTATAACATGTGGTAAGGGGTTAATCTCTTTTTCATTCTTTTAATTTGTACATATTGTGCTTCATCATCATCATCTCAGCCAAAAGACGTCTACTACTGGACAAAGGCCAAATTATACATGTTATCATAAAGAGGTTTACGTAAGACTAAACAGCAAGAGTATTTATTAAAATTTAATCGTTGTCGTACAGGAGCGGCATTAATACCTTTCGTTTTTTACACATTTTAATTTTGTTTATTTATGTCGTCTGAGGCTAATATACACGCATACATTTTTGGTCTTAACGCAACCAATTCTCGCACTATTCTCCATTTGTTTTCATCCTTTATCATGCCTAAAACTTTTTATTGACTTGTGGTAAATTATATACATTGTTATGAGAGGTCACATTAGAGTAAATTGTCCATTTATAAGGGGATTCTACGTGTTTGCTTCGGCTCCACGCACGCATACCAAATTTCAGGTCCTGAGATTATGTAAATGACAGAGATAATAATTAAGTAAGTAAATATTCTTTATTGCACCACAAACAAAACAAATTTAAAAACAGATTTACAATGTACAGAAAGGTAGCAACAGGCGGTCTTATCGCTGTAAGCGATCTCTTCCAGACAACCTTAGGGTATCAGGATATAAAGAACAGTAAGTTTTTATAACAGGTAGTGCACGAATATATTAGAGGAATAGGAAAATTACACAAACATTAAGCAGACAGTACATACAGTACATTTACAATTTAAATAAACAAATAAATATAACAATACATACCAATATTAAAATAAATAAATATTAGTTACATATCTAAATATACATACATACATACATACCTAATATAACACAGTGACACATTAAGAGAGACAAGTAATGATTTTTCAGTAGGGTTTTAAAGCTAATTAATCCCTTGCTTTTAGATTAAATTGTCTTAATGGACCTCTGCGCTGTTGGCTTCGGCCCCAAGCATGCCTCCCAAAGGTCCCGAGATATGGAAAGGACAAACAAACAAAATAACTAACTAACTAATAACTGGAACTGGAAGAGATCCCCGAAAGGGATAAGTTCGCCTTTGTACACATGATGTGTTTTTTTTTTCTGTTTTATGTTTCTTTTTGTACAATAAAGTGTTTTACTACTACTACAATAATAATAACTCTAGACCCTAGCTAATTACGAGCGTGAGCTCTAATATGCCCTCGTAAAGTCGAAACTCTGTCGCAGGTGGGGTAGTAAAGTTGACGAGAATCATTGTAGGTATAATTATAGGAGGGTTTCGGTAGGGATTTACCTATCTGACGTTTCGCATCAAGGTCAATGAGACTCGTGCCTTCAAAGTTCTTTACACTTGTTTTAAAACGAGAACGTCATTCTGACCGCAGAGATGCATAAGTACTCCTCCCATTTGTCAGGTGGTATAGCGTAGGTGGCGCGTAAGCACGTCCTTATTACGTAGGTGCTGCCCACATTGCTTCCGATTACCAGTTGATAGCTGGGAATAGAAAACGGCTTTCCAGTCCAGTCTGCAATCCGCCATACGCTAAACATGCCTACACCACCTTAGCTGACCCTTCATTAAGAGCGCCTCCATGTCAGGCATCTTGCATCGACTAAGAACTTCAGTGTTGGGCACGCGATCTTACCATCTTAAACGCAGAATGGAACGTGGCTTGCAAGCGAATGTCGCCTTTGTACAAATACCAAGAATCGAAAGAACCATGGCTCTGTACATCGACAACTTCGTCTGCAGCTTTAGATTATGCGATCCCCGGATACGATGTGTTAACCGACTGAAAGTGGACGCAGCAATCCTAGTTGGGATCTCGGAGGCTAGTCTGTTATCCTTTCTGATTTGGCTCCCAAGACACTTGTAAGAAGACACTTCTGTTAGGAGTTTCTCTTCTATAGTAATAATATCAAGGACCGAGGCACTTTAAGAAATAAAGAACAAGTAATGTTGAAAGGTCTTGTAATGAAATATGTGCTCTCTCACCATGATTTGAGTAGAATCTAGTGGGCATAAATGTTTTTAATGCAGTCAGGGTTTCCTAAATGAGCCCTTGACCCCACTGTAGGAGAGCAGGGAAGATCCCATCCGGACCAGCCGTCTTGTAAGGATGAAAGCTGTCAATGGGCCCACGCCTGAGTTTTTCAGCGGTGACGAGATTCTGTACGCCATTTGTCAGTTGTACTGTATTCCTCGTCCTGCTGATCTTCATTGTTGAGACTTACGCGTCCTGGAAAGTGGGTTACTAGCGAGAGAACGCGTTGGGTCTCTGTAGGGGAAGATGTGTATGTACCATCGGGCTGCCCAGTTGTGCTGTGGGCTTGTTTTTCGATGCTGCTGCAGACGTTCCTCCATGATCTCCAGTACCGCAGTATGTACCTGGCCTTGGTTTCATAGTAGTTGTCCCAGTCCATCTGAGCCGTTGTGTTCATGGCCCTTATAGAACATACCCCATTCTGTTAACTATTAAAACAGACCAATTCCAAAACAGGTCACAACAGAACAGGCAAACCAAAATAGGTTAGAACAGGTTTCCAAAACCTGTTGAAACGAAGTTGTCGATGTACAGAGCCATGGTTCTTTCGATTCTTGGTATTTGTACAAAGGCGACATTCGCTTGCAAGCCACGTTCCATTCTGCGTTTAAGATGGTAAGATCGCGTGCCCAACACTGAAGTTCTTAGTCGATGCAAGATGCCTGACATGGAGGCGCTCTTAATGAAGGGTCAGCTAAGGTGGTGTAGGCATGTTTAGCGTATGGCGGATTGCAGACTGGACTGGAAAGCCGTTTTCTATTCCCAGCTATCAACTGGTAATCGGAAGCAATGTGGGCAGCACCTACGTAATAAGGACGTGCTTACGCGCCACCTACGCTATACCACCTGACAAATGGGAGGAGTACTTATGCATCTCTGCGGTCAGAATGACGTTCTCGTTTTAAAACAAGTGTAAAGAACTTTGAAGGCACGAGTCTCATTGACCTTGATGCGAAACGTCAGATAGGTAAATCCCTACCGAAACCCTCCTATAATTATACCTACAATGATTCTCGTCAACTTTACTACCCCACCTGCGACAGAGTTTCGACTTTACGAGGGCATATTAGAGCTCACGCTCGTAATTAGCTAGGGTCTAGAGTTATTATTATTGTAGTAGTAGTAAAACACTTTATTGTACAAAAAGAAACATAAAACAGAAAAAAAAACACATCATGTGTACAAAGGCGAACTTATCCCTTTCGGGGATCTCTTCCAGTTCCAGTTATTAGTTAGTTAGTTATTTTGTTTGTTTGTCCTTTCCATATCTCGGGACCTTTGGGAGGCATGCTTGGGGCCGAAGCCAACAGCGCAGAGGTCCATTAAGACAATTTAATCTAAAAGCAAGGGATTAATTAGCTTTAAAACCCTACTGAAAAATCATTACTTGTCTCTCTTAATGTGTCACTGTGTTATATTAGGTATGTATGTATGTATGTATATTTAGATATGTAACTAATATTTATTTATTTTAATATTGGTATGTATTGTTATATTTATTTGTTTATTTAAATTGTAAATGTACTGTATGTACTGTCTGCTTAATGTTTGTGTAATTTTCCTATTCCTCTAATATATTCGTGCACTACCTGTTATAAAAACTTACTGTTTTTTATATCCTGATACCCTAAGGTTGTCTGGAAGAGATCGCTTACAGCGATAAGACCGCCTGTTGCTACCTTTCTGTACATTGTAAATCTGTTTTTAAATTTGTTTTGTTTGTGGTGCAATAAAGAATATTTACTTACTTAATTATTATCTCTGTCATTTACATAATCTCAGGACCTGAAATTTGGTATGCGTGCGTGGAGCCGAAGCAAACACGTAGAATCCCCTTATAAATGGACAATTTACTCTAATGTGACCTCTCATAACAATGTATATAATTTACCACAAGTCAATAAAAAGTTTTAGGCATGATAAAGGATGAAAACAAATGGAGAATAGTGCGAGAATTGGTTGCGTTAAGACCAAAAATGTATGCGTGTATATTAGCCTCAGACGACATAAATAAACAAAATTAAAATGTGTAAAAAACGAAAGGTATTAATGCCGCTCCTGTACGACAACGATTAAATTTTAATAAATACTCTTGCTGTTTAGTCTTACGTAAACCTCTTTATGATAACATGTATAATTTGGCCTTTGTCCAGTAGTAGACGTCTTTTGGCTGAGATGATGATGATGAAGCACAATATGTGGGTGAATCAACTTTTTTTGTTTTGTTATCCTGTCCCGTTGTCCAAGGGACAACAGTGGCATAGTTTGTTTGAAGAGACGTTGTATGCCGTTCTATTAACATGCTTAGTAGAGGGCCCATTATGGACATTGGCTATAACGACCACAAAAACGCAAGTTTAATACATTTAAGTACCATAAAATCAGTATTTCAATTAACTTTTGTCCCCTGGACAACTAATCGTAACCATGGCAACGAGTGACGCTAAAAAGTTGATTCTCCCATGTACAAATTAAAAGAATGAAAAAGAGATTAACCCCTTACCACATGTTATAAAGATATTTGTTGAAATTTGAACTTTAACAGTTGTCAATAT
Organism: Cydia pomonella; assembly: GCF_033807575.1. Classification (NCBI taxonomy): domain Eukaryota; kingdom Metazoa; phylum Arthropoda; class Insecta; order Lepidoptera; family Tortricidae; genus Cydia; species Cydia pomonella. The sequence goes on along the minus strand of NC_084707.1, from coordinate 26,464,414 downwards.
AGTTGAATATCATATCCGCCATACATAGCTTCGTATGCGGTAAAGGGTTAATTTTAGACGATGGTATTAAAACCTTTGCATGGGGACGTTATAAAATACCTAAATGATTGGTAAATAAATAAATAATTAGTCATTCACTTTTAAACTTTTTTATTTTCGGAATGCATACAAATACAATTATTCTTAGTCCGCAAACACATATATTTTTTTTATGATTTTCGGGTTAATCACCTCCACGAACCACAACCCCGCGTCTTTCCAGATTAAAGTTTTCTGTTTAACAGGCACGGAGAGCAATGATCTAATGTTGTGTTTCCTTAGCACCTCCAGCAGTAGCCCCTCCGCATGGTATCCCGAGTGTAACTGGAGAACGGACCTCTCCTCCAAAATCTCTTTGATCAGCTTCTTCAGATCGCTCCGGGCTGCCTCCCACTTGTAGATGTCCACGTCAGGTGCTAGCGCCTCGATTGATGAGATGAAAGCAATATTTGTTTCGTCGCTATCTCCGCATTTATAATTATACCCCAACCCCTTGTTACTGAACCACAGCCTCACAACGAGCTCAATTACGTACTCCATTGTTATTTTCTGATTTTTAATAAATTTTAGAATGCGTATGCGCTAGTGGCAGGTTGCCGGTAATGTGGTCTCATTTATGATAACATTTCTCTGAACCATGGCATGAGCGGTGGGGGAAATGACCGAACGGGATAGTCTTATTTATCTTTCAGTAGGAGTAGCAGAGAAGGCGTTGCTATTGTTTGTTCTTGTCACAGTCCCCAGTCCAGATTTTTGACAAGTTTTGAGTCGTTACTCCTACATTTGCACTATAGATAGAATTTTATGATGAACTGCTATCGGGTCTTCAATATTTTATCTCCATTCTGGTCTGCCGATTTTAAAAGAAACATGAACACTTATTTATTTATGATTTTTTTAAATATTGTCTATAAAAACACTTTTTTCGTTACTCGATTGCTGTGAAGGGTTTTACATACACGAAATCTACACATTTGGGTTCGTCTGTCGTCTCTAAAAACTCGTCAGAGATTTTAATTTTAAACTAACTAGTTAACTAACACAAAAGTTATGTCCAGAAAACCAGTTTTTGGCCTAAAATTGTTCAACTTTGATGCCAAATATCTCAAAGACAATAAACTTGAAGTAAATATGGTAAGCTGGCTACTAGCTATGGTAAGGTAACTAAGGGGATTCAGATCGAAGGTCATTGGCACTAGGGAGCCCCTTAAAGTGAAACTTTTATTCCATCGCCTCAATTATGCATGTCGCATTACAGCCGGCCGATTTGAGTAAAATTCTACTTTATTTCTAGTACTTAGAGTTGATCGTTGTTTGTCATTATTCTTTATGTTAATCTAGAATATATTTGATTTTGACAGATAGAGTTTTACGGTTAATAAGATCTACCGTCCTTAATATTTTGTATGAAGTTACAAGCAAATATCAGTCTTCGTGAATTAAGTATTGTATTATTTCAAAGTGCTTAAGGTTTAATACGGTATGGTAATATGGTAAGCCGTATTTAAGGTTAATAAGGTCTACTGTCCTTAATATTTTGTATGAAATTACAAGCAAATATCAGGTCTCGTGAATTATTAATGAAGCTTATTTCAAAGCGTTTAAGGTTGAATATTTCCTCAAATTTTCCGTTAAATGCCTACAATCCTTAGAGCATTTAAACCGGAGTCGCCTTTAAGAGCTTACCCCTCTGTCGAAAACCTCGCCCAATGGTCATACTTATTGTATGGACTGGCGTTTATCTGACCAAAACCAACCGAAAATAAACATTCACCAGTACATACAATAGTACTTGCAAGCGTCCATAGGCTAGGGTGCTTACTTGAGCGGACTGTATGGTTGTTTGCCACCGACGTCTCAGTACATATAAAATGCAGGATCGAGAAATTGGGTGATGTTATATTTATTCAATTCCATGACTTGTAGAAATAGTTGTATAACACAAGTTCTTCTAGATTAGAATACGTTAGTAGTCCTCAAACACGCAAGCTGGGGCGAGGCAACGCGCATGTGACAACTTTGAAGTTGCAGGCGTCCAAAGGCTACACTGACTACACTTACAATCAGGCAGGTCGCGCCGTATGCAATTTCACAACATTTCGCATACTTTAATGATCAACAACGCGCATGATCCATAGGCTACAGTGATTGCTTAGCATCAGATGGGTCGTATTCTTGTTTGCCACCAACGTGGTATAAAAATGTTCACCAATACCAGTGATCGACAACGCGCATGTAACAACTTAGAAGTTGCAGGCATCCATAGGCTACGGTGACAGCTTATCATCAGGCGGGCAGTATTCGTGTTTGCCATCGACATGGTATAAAAAAAAGTTGCAGGCATCCATAGGCTACGTTGACAGCTTATCACCAGGCGGGCAGTATTCGTGTTTGCCACTGACGTGGTATAAAAAAAAAAGTTGCAGGCATCCATAGGCTACGGTGACAGTTTATCATCAGGCGGACAGTATTCGTGTTTGCCACCAACATGGTATAAAAAAAAAGTTGCAGGCATCCATAGGCTACGGTGACAGCTTATCACCAGGCGGGCAGTATTCGTGTTTGCCACTGACGTGGTATAAAAAAAAAGTTGCAGGCGTCCATATGCTACGATGACAGTTTATCATCAGGCGGACAGTATTCGTGTTTGCCACCGACGTGGTATAAATAAGTTCACCAGTACCAGGAATCGGAATTAGGTCAGCTAAAAAATACCTATTACATAATATAGAGATGTTACAACCTGGTAGAAAAATGTATTTTTTCTTGAATACCTGGGTATTCGATATTTATTTATTATTCACATACAGATATACTCGACTTTGCTAGTTAACGACATAATTAGGTTTAGAAACTCCCTTTTCTAAAAAGTGTGATGTAAATGTTACCAGATGTAACTAGAAATAGTTACAACTTTTAGATTAACATGAAACATCCCGTACTGTAAGTAAAAACATGTATGTTTAACATTACGACTAGTACCTGGATAAATATCGAATACCCAGGTATTCAAGAAAATATATATTTTTCTATCCGGTTGTAACCACTCTATATTATGTGCTCTTGCAAATATGCCCGTATGCATATTTTAAAACAAACTTATTGGGCAGTTGGAAAAGTACAAAGTCCATATATTTGTTGACCACAAGCTCCAAAACCAACCGCACCGGGGAGCGAGCCGAGGCCATCGATCTCGACCTTGACTCAAAAATGTACACGTGCTCTGTGGCGTCAGATACATACAAAGTAGCGTCAACTGGCGAGGATATATGCACAACTACCAAGGGACGCAGGGCCAGGGGCAGCGGCGGTGAGGAGGCGGGGGAGGGCGGGGAGGCGGCTGCGGCAGCGGCGGGGAAGGCGGGGGAGGGGGCGAGGCTCCTAGGCCATCGACCTCGACTCGGGAATGCGGCGGGCTGACGTGCATGTAACGACTTTGAAGTTGCAGGCATCCATAGGCTACGGTGACAGCTTACCATCAGGCGGGCAGTGTTTGCCACCGACGTGGTATAAAAAAAAAGTTGCAGGCGTCCATAGGCCACGGTGACAGCTTACCATCAGGCGGGCAGTGTTTGCCACCGACGTGGTATACAAAAAGAAAAATAAGCCGATATATATATGCATATTTTAAATCTAACTTATTCTCTCTCTTATCTCGATCGACCTCGACGCCCACGTAGGAATTTGCAGGTGGCCGTCGGCGCCATGTTGACGGCTGATGCAACACGTCGGGAGATAGGTAAATACCTTAAACATAGAAAGTAGCGCCAACTGGCGAGGATATATGCACAACTACCAAGGGGCGCAGGGCCAGGGGCAGCGGCGGGGAGGGGGCGGGGGAGGGCGGGGAGGCGGCGGGGAAGGGGGCTAGTGGCGCCATCTAACGGATCTTTGCCGAACTACCAAGTGGCGCAGGCCAGGGGCAGCGGCGGGGAGGGGGGGCGGGGGGGGGGGGGGGGGGGAGGGCGGGGAGGCGGCGGCGGGGAAGGTGGGGGAGGGGGGGGAGGGGGGGAGGTGGGGGAGGGGGGTGAGGGGAGGGGGGGTGAGGGGGGGAGGGGGGAGGAGGGGGGGGGAGGGGGGAGAGGGGGGTGGGGGGGGGTGAGGGGGGTGAGGGGGTTGGGGGGGAGGGGGGGGGGAGGGGAGGGGGTGGGGGTGAGGGGGGGTGAGGGGGGGAGGGGGAGGGGGGGAGAGGGGGAGGGGGTTGAGGGGGAGGGGGAGAGGGGGTAGGGGTGAGGGGGAGGGAGAGGGGGGAGGGGGGGGAGGGGAGGGGGGTGGGGGTGAGGGGGGTGAGGGGGGGGGAGGGGGAGATAAATACCTAAAGTGAGCTGGAATCGGCATATCCTCCCTACTTACGTAGCCTTAACGCCAATACATAAAGCGATGACGCACGGGAGGAGACGCGCGGGGAACGGGCCCCGGCAGGCGCAGCCGCCCTCCCCTCTCACCGCCGCGGCGCTGCCCGGCAGAGACCCTACGATCTTCGTCGCGCTCACGCGCATGTTTTGCTATCGATTGTTCGATATTTGTGATTTTTACGATGTAACCATTTTTAATACATATGGAGAAATCTAATGTTTTGGAGTGTCATTTCAACATCACCCAACCCAAGTATCAATATCTGATGGCAGAAAGAAGAACTCGGCAGCTTTCGGCGGAAACAACGAGTGCAGCTGAAAACCGAGTTTTAAAGAAAATTATCAAACAAAACCGCCGTGCTCGTGCGGGGGAACTTACCGTAAAATGGCGTGATATGATCCAGAAAGACGTTTCAGTGGATACCTGCAAAAGGGTTCTCAAAAGAATGGAATCTGGTTTTTACACGGCCAAGGAAAAACCTTTACTAACGGAGTTACAGAAAAAGAAGAGGCTGAAATTCGCTCGCGAGCACTCAAACCGGACTACTCAGCAATGGCGTCAAATAATATGGAGTGATGAATCAAAATTCGAAGTAACTGACGGCGACGAACGAAAAAAAATCGTTCGAAATAAAGACGAAGCATTCATCAAGGACTGCATTAAGAGAAAAGTGAAGTTTCCTGGGTCTGTGATGATATGGGGTTACATGTCGGCACAAGGGGTAGGCCGCCCGCATTTTGTAGAAGGGACTGTTAATGCAGTGAAATACCAGGACATTCTGAAAACCAATTTCATCTATTCCAAGCTTGAAATATGAAAATGTCTACACTTTTCAACAAGACGGGAGCATCTTGCCATACTGCGAAGACCACGAAGACTTGGCTCGAGTCTAAAGGAATCCCCACTATGGAGTGGCCGTCGAATAGTCCAGATTTGTCACCTATTGAAACATTGTGGTGGAAAATGAAAAAAAAAAATACGCAAGTTTCCATCGAGGTCAAAAAGTGATTTAAAGGAGAAAATCGTCGCTGTCTATAACCCCAGAAGAGTGCGAAGAGTTGGTAGCGACGATGCCATTGAGGATCAAAGCTATTCTTAAGAGTAGAAGGCGAGACAACTAAGTGGTAGGCGAACTATTTTGCGTACTCAAGATCGATAGCCGAACTATTATGCGTTGTAGTTGATAGAAGAATTGTATTTTTTTATTGCAATACATGAATATTTTTTTGTTTATTTATTAATTCAGTTTACAATTGCACCTTAACAGCTAAAGCCACAGCGGCACAAATTGGGAGACAGTAATTGAGTACAAAAGTATCTACATAATCACATTGTGGTGACCATAAACTCCACACTAATTACTGCTCCAGCGGGCCCGAAGTCAGGCGACGGCGGGAGCGGCCCGCAGCCTGGCGGTCCCTGGCTGTGACGTCACGCCCCCACCGCGGCGCGGCCGGCCGGAGCTCAGTGCATCGCCCGCGCTCGGACAGAGGCTCCCAGAGATTCGCACTAAACGCACGCCGCTTTTCTCCGCCTTATCGCTAGCCTCTGCTTACGCGCGCTACGCGATTATAATATTCTATTTAGCTTCTTTCTGTCGCCTAAACTCTTTCCGTACTTTGCACGCTTGTAATAATCTTTTAATTATTATAAATTTTATATGGATCTCCGAGTTTGATTTCTACGCCGCTGAATAGGGATCCATAACATTATATAATACTACTTACAGGCATCTCTCGCTCTATCACTCTCTTACACTCAGTCATCAGTCGTCCGATTGCACTCACAAACAAGTCACACTCCGGGTGTGCCTCAAGCACGGTTGTATTATATAGGAAATAAAGTTGATTAATTTTACAACACTTTTTTTTTAATTCTTGCTCCTATGCTACTAAAATTACTTACTAGATTTGACTTTGAAAAAAAGTTACTTTAAATTTTAAATAGTAACTGAACTCTTCTGCATTGGGGCTCATATTCGGTGATCGCTGAAGCTTGAGCTTTTATACTCTTGAAGTCAACATTTATGAAGCACACCCCATGAAGAACGTGTGCGGGTATCACCGCCACTCTTAGTCCAATGCATTATATTTTCAACAAATTTTGTTTTCTAATCAGGGTCACCAGGTACTCCAGATCTTCGATTATCCTAGTTTTTATAGTTTTCCCTTTATGTGGCCATTAAACCCTAACTCTGTACCAAATTTCAGCTCTCTGAGTGTATGGGAAGTACTAGTTCTATTTTGATGATCATGAGTGAGTGAGTGAGTGAGTGTCATAAATGCGAAACTTTGCTTTCGCTTAACTTCGGAACTAAATGACCTACAGACTTGAAATTTTGGATTTTAAGTATGAGATTATAGCTTACTGGATGACGAAAATTTCTGCGTTCTGGTCTTATCCAGAGGTTCTCAAATAGGGGCCTGAAAATGCGGCGAAATGGTTCCAGTAAAGGATGGTACGGCAGTGTTTGCTTCGCGCTCGACTTGGCGGGGGCACTGCCGTGCCCCCAGATAAATGTTGCTGCCTAAGTATGTTTTCTTCACGTCACTGTATGATGTCACTGTAAATGTTGTATTGACTTGTGAAAGAGCCCTTGTGAGGCCTACTTACAGAATAAGTTAATCAATTTTGAATTTCTTATACGGGACTCTTTAAACGCCTCAATACTTGCCTGGTAATGACTGAATATGGCCAGAATCTTGGCCCGTGGAGTCATCATGGTGTCCCAACAATATTTCTTGATCCATAACGTCACCTTGTCTTGAGCCGCGATTCGAGCTTCTGTGTTGAGGCGAATTATCAAACGCTCTTGTTCCGCCTGAGAAAGCCAGTTGAAGATAAAATTGAGAACCAAATGTGTCACGAAAACAGATACCTACTACATTATCGTTTGTTAGTCTTATACCTCGAAATCAAAAAATCCTTGTAATTTTTAACCTATTCGCGTTTCGCCGTGACAGCGTATTATTGGGTTTGGAGTGGAATTCTACCAGGATTGAATAGAGTAAAACATTATATTGTCGCAGACAGCAAAACGAAACGTGTATTCATTTGTTTGTAAACTGACAAAATAAAAAACCACAGACAAAACAAAATAGCTTCCAGCTAAGGAACATTGGGTTTAAAACCTGTTTGGTTTATATGTTCTAACACCTGCCCTTAAACCGAACAGTTTAAACCAAGATTATAAACACAATTAAAATGTTTGTCTTTGCCTAGAGGCTTTGTCAAAACATCCGCAGGCATTTGATCAGTAGACAAGTATTCTAAGTTAATAATTTTATCACTTACGACTTGCCGCACATAATGATGTCGAATGTCTATATGTTTACTTCTACTATGGTTAATTTGGCTGTCACAAATCTTCTGCGCCGACTGACTATCATTGTATAGAGTAATGGGTAAGTATTTACCTAAGCATTCATGTAAAAAGGTCCTTATGAATGCAGCTTCTTTCGCTCCTTCGCATAACCCCATGTACTCTGATTCGGTTGAAGATAAGGCAATGGTTCTTTGCTTACGACTCTCCCATGACACAGCCGAGTTGCTTATCTTGAACACATAACCTGTATATGAACGTCGGTCCAGCGGGTTAGACGCCCAATCTGCATCTACATACCCTGTAACAGATAACGTTGATTTCTCATATTGCAAGGAATAATCCATAGTTCCTTTTAAATATCGAAGAACACGCTTGGCCGCTTTCCAGTGCGTTTCAGAATAACAGTTGTTGAACTGGCTTAATAGGCTTGCTGCATGGGCAATATCTGGTCTTGTGCACACCGCTAAATACATAATGCATCCAATCAGGCTTCTGAACTTAGAGTCAGGATCAGTCTGGTCTCCCTTTTCAAATTTCAAGCCGGTCTCTAAAGGTGTGTTCACAGGCTTGCAGTCCGCCATATTAAATTGTTCTAACACTTTCTGTATGTAATTTTTCTGATCAAGAGTAATTTTATTTTTATCTTGAGTCAATCTCATGCCCAATACATGTGTAGCACGACCAAGATCCTTCGTTTCAAATATTCTCATTAGTTCTTCCTTCAGCTTTTTCTTCTCTGGTGTGTCTTTACTGAAAATCAGAATGTCATCAACATATAATGCTAATATAATAAGATTACCACTTTCATCCGATTTTATGTAAACACAGGGCTCGCTGAGTGATTTTCTGAACTTGAGGACCTTCAGGGCATTATCAATTTTGTCATACCAGGCCTTTGATGCCTGTTTCAGTCCATATACTGCTTTGTTCAGTTTAAATACATAGTTTTCTTTACCTTTGACTTTATACCCATCTGGCTGTTCCATATACACAGTCTCCTTTAAATCACCATTGAGGAAGGCTGTCTTCACATCCATGTGATCAACATTCATGTCTAAGTTGACTGCCAGGGCAAGTAAAATACGTATGGTTGAGTACCTTACCACAGGGGAGTAGGTCTCATTGTAGTCTACACCATATTCCTGGGTAAATCATGCCGCAGCTAGCTCGTATCCATGTGACGGTTGACTCGTCATGTCCAGTTCATAGACGCCGTTCACCTTCGTAGCACTGGCAATTACATCTTTGCCGCAATAAATATCGCATTTCTGCTTCTTAAAATGCACTTCGAGTCCTTTGTCTACCATCTTGCCAACGGAAATAAGATTTGTTGACAATCCCGGCACGTAAACAACATCGCTTATTTTCGTAGTTTCACTGTGTCCTTTTAACAACAATTCGACGGTTCCATGTCCCTCACTATGCAACTTTTCTTTATTCGCCACTGTTACTGAACGCGGAGTTTCCAAAACATAATTTTGCAATAACGTTTTATCGTTTGACATATGACAAGTTGAGCCGCTGTCAATGTAAAAGGAGTTTGACTTAACGTCAACTGCCAAAGCGGTTAGCAACGTTCCGTTCCACGCTTTTTCAGTCTTCTCACTGCGTTTCTCACTTTTATTGGCTTTGTTTGGACAGTTTTTCGCATAATGATTCGGTTTCTTACATATGAAGCACTTAACCTTCGATGGATGTTTGTTGACACTTTTTGAACTAGAACCCCGGTTTGTAAACATAGAACTTTCTTCGGTCTTATCGTCTCGTCGTAAATTTTCTTGTAGTAATTTACTTTTTACTGTTTCACTGCACAATTTAATGTTAGAATTTTCCAATGCCATAATAAGTGGATCATTTCATTTCATCATTCGACATTTTCGAATTAATTTTTGAACTTTTTGCCGAAAACTATTTACGTACTAATTATTCGCGTATCCTGGGCCCAAAACCTATTGGGTTTGGAGTGGAATTCTACCAGGATTGAATAGAGTAAAACATTATATTGTCGCAGACAGCAAAACGAAACGTGTATTCATTTGTTTGTAAACTGACAAAATAAAAAAACCACAGACAAAACAAAATAGCTTCCAGCTAAGGAACATTGGGTTTAAAACCTGTTTGGTTTATATGTTCTAACACGTATTTTGTTGTAGCGTGTAATATCGGTGGTATATTTTGTTACTCGCATATATTTTTAATAGATTTTTTACAACAGTAGCACATTTTGATGTAGCATGTATTATCAATAGCCTATTTAGTTAGCCGCAAATATTTTTAGTCGCATTTTACCTGCGTCGCATATTGTTGTAGTGTATTGTATTAATCGTAAAAAAAATGGCTATATCCCTGGAATATAATAAAAATACGGTCGCTTATTGACCTCATTGTTACAGCCATACATTAACCGGCTTTGAAGAATTTGTTGTCTAGGAAATCTACCTCTAATGCGAACACGATGATTTGGGAAAGAAGTTGACGAAATTTAAACAATTAGGTAATCAATTTATTAGTCATATCAGTGATATGCACAACGAGGTTACATTATCACACATAACTAGGAGATAAACTACAAGTGCAAAATGCATTTACAAAACAAAACTATAGAGGTATAGGGACTGTGCGCGTTGGAGGGTCTGCCATCTTGTGGCCTGAATCGGAACCATAAACATGTACATTTACACGTCACGTGTTTTCTTGTGCATAGTAGGTTCTGCCATCTTGTGGGCTACATCGGAACAATAAACATCACATTTTCGCCTCGCGCTAAAAATTTGACGGCTCCTGTGCTGCCCCCTACAGTTCATGCACGCTCCCTATAGTGCTTAAAGGAAATATCGCGATATGTGATAACGCATTTCAAGCAAATATCTATCGAGGTGAAAAACTACTACAGTGAAGAAAGGCAGGAAAGTAAAATATACTATGAGTTTTATACACCATTCTAATTGGCGACCAGAAATCATACTACAAGAAAAAAAATCTGTTTAGAAATTTAGAGATCGCGGCGAAATGCGAATAGGTGAAGAGCTACAAGGAATTTTTGATTTCGAGGTATATACGACTAACAAACGTACATTATATATGTACACACATACATTTCTCGGCGACTCACGCTTATTAAACATATTTGCTCCAACTGAGCAATAGCAGCGTTTACAATATGGACAGAGTTAACCTGATGATTAAGGTAAACGGTATATTGACATAGACATAGAGTACATAGACATATAAAAGTTTTATTTGACATCACAAATATCGCATTGAACATTCGAAAATCAAATGTTTAAACTACTAAATCAATATACACCGTGTTTTTTTTGGTTTCCGTTAATTTCAACGGTCCCCAAGCTTAAATTAAGTAACTTTCTCCAATACGGATTTAATTAATAAAGTATATACTCGGCTCGGCTATTATAGAGATAAGAATATACCAGCTCTACAGCCAAGAGGTAGTGCATTTTGAATCTGTAGAAGATGTCGCTTAAGCCGTGTTTTAAAACTATTGAGGGTGACATCACCTGTTTGAGCCTTTCCTTCTTGTGCTCTGCATGGAGATTAAACTCAGCCAACGAGAGCTGATGCAGCGGTATCTCGGCGATGTTCTCCTCCAGCAGCTCGACCAGCTGTGCGCGCTGCGCGTTGAACGCTGTCACCACCTCGTCGCGCTGCTTCTTATAGTCCATCGCCTCCTCGTGGACCTTCTTGTCCTCTTGCCGGTCTAGGTAGTTCTCTGAAATGTTTCATGTTGTAAGCACATCATCTCGTCACTAAGGCAGTGTCTTACGTGAGTGAATAACTCGCGAACGCGAAGCAGCGCGGCGCGGGTGAATTCAATCCTTTGATACCTATTGAAGTGTGCTACGTGGGCGATCTCCGAATGCCGTTGGGCCGGCGCGCCGCGCCGCACCGCGTTGCATTCGCGAGTCATCGCTCACGTAAGCCGCTGCGTAACTTTCAATCTATTCATAATAGGTACCTATTATCTTTATCTCACGCTATAATTAGTACAGAGTAAATCACCTTTGAAGGTCCCTTTTTCAGAATTTTGCTTCCTTTTGGGTTGCTAATTGACTACGAAACCCTAAAACTCTATGTGGATCCAATGAAAATGGAAAAGATTTGCTATGCCTTGCTTTTATTTTATAAAAAAAAAAAATAAGTTGGCCACGTCAAATTAAGCCGAATATGGGCAATCAGGGGAAATAATTCGTGTACTTTTTTAATAATTTGTGCATAAACGACACCACAGTTTGGCAAGTGCTGTTCATATCGATATTTTCATAAAAGTTTGAATTAAAGAATATCGCGAAAATATTCTTGTCCAATAAAATACCTTTTCTCTAAAAATGGACAGCAAAGTCAACTTTGACGGTAAAAAAATGTTGCGAAGTGCATAGTTTATGGTCAGGCAAGAATTAAAAATTTAAAACATGCAGTCTTAATTTCGCGAGCAATGTTGCATACAAACTCCATTATTTGTCGAGTTCAAAACTTAAAAAAAAAAAGAATACATAGTAGAAATAGTAGTCATATCAAAGGAAGGCATACGTCCATTAAACAGTCAAACAGATGATCAGTACTTATTATTATAATGTTGGTACCGCCAATATTTAGCTGTCTCACAGAGGCTGGCGTATTTTCGGCAGAAAAATACACTTGAATTGTTTATCAAAAAAAGGCGGCAAAAGAAATCTTTTCAACTGTCAATGGATCGACATGGGGTTTTTAGGGTTCCGTAGTCACCTAGGAATCTTTATACTTTAGCCATGTCCATCTGTCTGTCTGTCTGTCCATCTGGCTCTCTGTCTGTCTGTCTGTCTGTCCGTCTGTCCGTCCGCAACTTTGCTCCGTGATCGTTAGTGCTAGTAAGCTGAAATTTAGCATGAATATATAAAATCAATTACGCCATCAAACTAGTAAAATAAAAACTAGAAAATATTTTTTTTGGTTCAACGATATAGTGTGGGATGTCGTTATATCTCTGAAAGAAAAAATAATGTATTTCCCCCTCTATTACCTCTAACTCCTGAACTATGGGTCCAAAAAATATGAAAAAAATAGTGGAAGTAAAACTTAGTAAAGACTTTCAAGGAAAACTATAGCGAACCTGATAGGCCTAGCCGTTTTTGAGTTTTGGCAAAAAGTCTACTTTGACGAACGGGTACCTACGGAATGGAACCCTACATCGAGCATGGCCCGACATGCTCTTGGCCGATTTTTTTATATTTGATCAGCAGGTGACTGAGCTTACATATTCTATACAAAAAAAATTGAATTATGTTGAACAGTTACGAAAAAACGACGTTTTCTTAAATCGCCTATATTTGTAATGTTATTCGTAAAGATATTCGAGATATGAGCAATAATCTGAAAAAAGGTACCTTTGGGTTGTCCGGAACCCAGTTATTCTTGTTTAATGCCGCATAACTCTAAAACTATACAAGATATCAAATTAGTTTTTAGTTCATTATAATACCATATCAATAAAGAACCCTTTAAAATATTACTTGCTTACTAACTCTTTAATAAACCCCCTTATTATGCGTAAAGAAATTTGTCCGGCAAAATAATCCTTATTACCGCGGACAAATTTCATCGACGTTTATTGGCTAAGTTTGACTTCGTACGCCGCCCCTGTCATTTCGATGTTACGGGGACAAAAAAAATATCATTCCGGAGTTTGTTTCATATTTGTTATTTTTCAAATATTTACAGATCGTGTATTTTGTACTTGTGAGTTTAAATGTCACGATAGTTAAAGAATGTGGGATTTAGTTATTTTTTTATAATTTTATTTTACCTCGGTTTATCATCCCACTAATTTCATTCCGGTGATTTCGGTGTATTAAAATGGGTTTAATACCCACCAGAATGAAAATAACACCGGAATGATATCAAAAGTAGGTGGAGTCTTATATCATTCCTTTGCATACTTATCATTCACGTGCGAGTCATTTTTTTCATTCCGGTGGAAAAATGTCATTCAGATGGAGTGTTATATCATTCCTGTGTATACTTATCTTTCACGTGCGAGTCATTTTTTTTAATCTCCGATAACTCTCAAAAGGCTTAAGATATCAAGTGCTCTGTAAGAGGCTTATCAAAGAACAGTCTGAGGTGTCGATTGACAATAAAAGAAACATCGAAGAAACGTAAATAAAGAATTACACCGGAATGACACAAAAAACCAGTACTGTTAAAATTGACCCTGTTATAGCTCACTACAATACAGAGACTAATATTTTGTACTGGAAAACGTAAATTGCATTCCAAATTTCCTTACTCTCGCCCAAAGCAATGATCGTCAGACCATTCGATGTCTTGTCGAAAAGCTTCTGGTCCGGCGCCTCCAGCTTGGGCTCCTGCCTCGCCTCCGGACTTTTCCCCCTCAGGCAGTGCACCACCATGGTGTGGCTGGCTGCCAGGTGTACGATGTACTTGGTCTCCGAGTCGATGACCGCCTGCTGAATGCCGTTTTCGTACCGGTGGGTTACGGCTAGCTGTAAATCTGCAGGAAGTTTGAAAACGAAAATTTGCTTATACCCGTGAAATCTTAGATAAACTATACAATGAAGTAAGTATGGGTACTATTCAAAACTGTTTTCCTTACCGATTTCGGATCGTCCGTCGGGCTGTCGCAAGACGATCGTCCCATCGTAGCCGAAGGTGAGCAGTGCGTTCGGTGCGAAAAACCCGTTGAAATATTTCACCTCGTGCCCAGTGTCGACGATAGGACCCATCTTGACTGATATTGTTACACCTTTCTGTTGATGAAATAGAAGTAAAATAAAAATTACTGCAGTAAAACAAGGTCACTTCACAGAATACGTTTAATTTTAAACATTTATGCAAAAAATATAACACTTGTCAATTGACGAACTTTTTACCCTATATATTTTTGACAAATATTTTGACCGAAAAATTTATAGATAAAACACGGAACACAATTTAAACAGTATCCTAAACAATATTAAGACGATCCCTGTTCTCCGCATAAAGGCTATTGAAATATATAATGAAAAATCGGACAGACAGACGGACATGACGAATCTATAAGGGTTCCGTTTTTTGCCATTTGGCTACGGAACCCTAAAAAGGAGTCGGGTGAAAATTGGCTGAGGGAAAAAAATGTTTAATGGGGCGAATGAAATGGAGTGATGATTGAGAAAAGTGTATGAAGGAAACTAAGCTTTCACGCCGAAAATGTAATGGCTCGACTATTGGAGCAGTTTTGGAATTTAGAAAGGAAAATGCGGGTTGCAGATATCTACAGGAATTTAAAAAAAGTAAAAAAAGAGCGTAAGAACACAATAAATGGTTAACAATTTGGAAAAGGCAAATCAAAATTAAAAAAAGGGTTAGGTTAGGTAGAGGTTACTTTAAAAAATTTAGAATGTATATCGATGAAAACTTGAATCCGTCTCGAATGGGTTAAATCCAGGTGGGCGCTTAACGGTAGTGAACCCCGATGTCGCCTGGCGAGCCTCGTGATAAACGGGCCCGGGTCCTCAGCTGGTGGTCTCGTTGAAGCCCTCCCGGAATTTGAAAATCGACAGGAGGGTCAAAAAATACGTGCCGCTGAGCCTTGGCGGTAAATACGCCATACGCTATTGCACAAGTTGTTGCTGGTGAATTCACGGGGCCAGATCTGAGTGAAACGCTAGCCCCTGGGTTTCAAAGGGGAACACCGGCGTTCACGATGTAAACTAAAACGAACGCAGGATAGCACTGTCACGCCACACCTACCCTTTCGGTGGAACTTTAAGCAGATATGATCCAATACTTTACAATCAACACAAAAATGGCAAACAATCAACAAACTTGACTTCGCTCTTATCCCCAAAATCCTTGTCTGACTTTTTTCCAAAACAAAAACCTTAATTTCATCTTTCGAAAACCTTCCAATTTTTTTATTCCAAATCAGCCCCCTCAAAAAACCACAAAAAATAAAATAAAAACACCATACCCAATATACCCATACCTGCCATAAATCACATTCAAAATAGGCCAAAAGGTAAAACAAACTCATCAACGACCAATGTAATACAGCGCCATCTAATTATCAACGCCTGAATTATGAAACCGCATAGAGAGACAACAAAAAGAGAACTGAGCAAGCAAGCTGCTAGCCACTGGAGAAGTTAGAAAATAAACCGACAGATGTCGATACAATAAAGATCGATGTGTTTTGTACAATAAAGAGTTTACACATACATACATATGTAGCAATTTTGCTACATTACCTATTAAAATCTAGAATTCGTAGTCGCATTCGACAATTTTGCGTACTAAACATATGCGACTCCTGGGAGAGGTGTGGCGTGGTCACTTTCAGCATGTAGCTTGAAGCCGAGAAGCAGTAGCAGATAAGGGCATCAGATATATGCACCTATACAGTGTAGCATAGTTACTTATTTCCTGTTCTGTGAACTTCAGCATGTGGAAACTGCCGGAAGAAAAATGTCTTGGCTCGCTCGAGAGTCTAGGCCGACGGGTACCTTGCGAGTTAAGTGCTTACGTCTGCTGCGAGTTTTAGCACGTGGTACTGCCGGGAAAGGTGCGGGATACCCAGCATAGTGTCCTTGGTGCCGAGTGGCAGCAGCCGCGCGTACGGGCCCTGCATCTTGCCCGCAAACTTGTTGTCTTTCCCAGTCTCCGTGTTCACCACCACTATGCGCTCCCCTAGACAAAGCGTTGAGTACCATTTATATACGGCCAATAGCGGACGAAGATAAAAATGTAGTCATTTATAAACCTTATGAACAGTGGTCACCTCATCACTATAAGTATGTATAATATTTACCAATCAAGAATTTATCTGAGAAGAGGACCAAGATGAAGCAGCGAATCACGTTGTTGACCGGCATCAGGAAACAATCGGCTATTCCTCGGCCGACCTCCATGTATCTTATAAGGGTCAGCTTGTAGTCTTCCGAGAGCTAGAAATTTGAATTGCAAACAGCGGCAAAGCTAGTATATAGTACCTATAGTTTCAGGGATATCATAAAGCGTGTGATACTATTAGGGTTCCGTACCCAAAGGGTAAAACGGGACTCTATTACTAAGACTCCTCTGTCCGTCCGTCCGTCCGTCTGTCACCAGGCTGCATCTCATGAACCGTGATAGCTAGACAGTTGAAATTTTCACAGATGATGTATTTCTGTTGCCGCTATAACAACAAATACTAAAAAGTACGGAACCCTCGGTGGGCGAGTCCGACTCGCACTTGTCCGGTTTTTTTTCATTACTAATCTAACAGGAATTGTAACTTTTTCTCCGCCAGGTCAATGAAGTAATAAACTGTCATCAACGCTAAGCCTCAAATTGCACGTAAACAACCCGTATTACACATAAAGTCGTGCTGGCGTGTTGGGCACGAAATGCTTTATATCAAGTCAATGGCGGCGAAAAGGTTAATGATCTCATCTTATACCTACATATAACGTTAATATGAATCGGTGGACAAATTGGAACCAGGTAAGGTGTTCCTGCAGCTTAAAAAAATACCAACCGCCAACATGAATACGTGCCCTGCGGACATAGCCACGGCCACCACCTCCCTCCCGGTCGGCGAGAACTGGACCTGCGATACGATCTGGTGCGTGAGGCACATGCCGCCCACTTTGGTGAACCCATTGTCGGGATCATACGTCATCAGGACCATGCCGTAGTTGGGGCCCACTTCGCCGAATATTATAATGAGAGGCTCCACCGGGCTCGCTTGGAAAGAGATATCGTTGCCTTCGACGTATTTCATTACCATCTGTTAAATACAACCATTTCTTTAGGTTTCGGAATTTTATGTGATCAAGGACATCATAGAAGTTCGTCTAAAACTCTTACACAGATCATTTAATGTATCAGTTTACAAGTCATTTATATACATACCAGTTTAGTCGAATAGACATCATAGATACAAAGAACTCCAACATGGTTCATTGTAGCTAAATACTTAAAATCGGGGGCTATCAGTTGAATTTTTTGGATACCCCTGAAACAATAATAAGTTTTTCGATCACTGTAACAATTATTTTCAACCTGACATTGCTATTAGGCGTGGTATCATCCTTTATCGTTACTTCACCTCTGCTTAAAAGTGACCAGTTCCACGTCAATCTTCTCCTCTGACTCGCCGGTCATCTTGTAGACCATGCCGGTTTTTGTCCACAAGCTGGCGGCAGTGCCCACGGCGTTGGACACCAGGCGCAGCACCGTGTCCGCTGGCTCGTACGTCCACACCACTTTCCATTGCGACTCGCACTTCTTTAGAGACTAAGAGACAAACGAAGACTTTGAATTAAATCCTGAATTAAAAATATATAACAAAGATCAGGAATTATTTACATTACTCACCCTAACCAAGTTATCAGGACCATAGATTAGAAGTCCGTTTCCAAAAGAACAAATGTACGGTTTGTGAATTACTTCAATGTCATCTTCCGACCATTCAAGATTAGTGACCATATTTATACCATCAGATAGAACCTAAGATTTGTAAAAATAAAATTAATTTTCGTCGAATTTCACTGCTTTTTGACACAGGTTACAAAATCGTTAACATTATCGCTTACACTATACAGTCGCGCATTTTCATCTATAGCATACAGCTGGCCGTCGTTGGACCAGCATATGCCAACGAGCGGCGGCTCCGAGACCTCCCAGCCGGAGACCTCCTCCTTGGGCCGCTTCATCATCAGGTTAAGTTTGTAGCACTGGGCGACCTCCCAAACGATAAGGCCGGCGCCCCAACACTCGCATACCATCAGGCCCATACGGCTTGCTCTGGAAGTAAGACCATACATCAATTTCATATACCTTGTCTGCCGCTAACGGAACTGCTGACGAGGTTAGGAAACCCTAGCGATCATGAGGTCATACATCAAGCATCTTACACGTATAGCTGGCTGCGCCTGGTAACCCCAGTCTCAAGACACAGCAGCCGCTGCGCCGTGCGCCAGCTCCACACCGTCACCACGTAGTTGGGGAACCCGCTAAACCCGCACACTAGGTCACCTTCCATCATGCATAGACCTTTGTAGCGGTTCACATCCAGATCTGGAACATATAAAAGAGTCAGGGCTCTATTTAGCTATATCTAGATAAATATCGTTCTTAATGGGAACACAAACTTTCTTCAATCTTACCTCTCAATTCTGTCATGATCAGCATGCTCGGAAAAGTCAATATAAAGATTCTTGGATTTCGAACCTTCTCAGCAAACGCAAACATTGTAGATCTGTGCCCTGCAAGAGTAACAGAATAAAACAGAAAAATATCTGCTGGTATCTGGGGGCACGGTATTGCCGCCGTCAAGACGAGCCAAGCGAAGGGCAATAGGGCACTATCTACCTTTTTCTCGAAGCGCTTTGTCGTTTTATTGAACCCTCATAATTTGGGTTTCGTTCGATTATACCAGATGAACAAAATTCTCGGGATATGATATCGACAGTGGACTTATTAAACGTATAAAAGTTCCAATTGCGCATCTCTTATAGTTTAGATTTTATTGATATAAAAAAAACCCTATTTCGTCACTAACTCACTGATGATAATCAAAATTCTTAGTAGTATGGTCTAGTTATGGAAGTAAGTCGTGTAATCGTGGTTCTTTTTGGATTCGTTAGAGGGCGCAACTAGATTGTTTCCCCCGAGTTGCACCGTTTCTATTATGTCGGGAAACGCCGACTTTGCCCGGGAAAATCTTGGTGATTCGCCCTAAGCTCCATTTGAGGGGCGGAGCATGTTCCTCCTTGATCAAGACCAGGGTGTCCACCTTTATGTCATTCATATTTCTCGTTCACTTTGTCCTGATCTACACCGGAAAGCTAGTGGTAAATATCAAATGATATTTATTACATATGGCGTCATGAACTAGGGGGGGGGGGGGGGGGGCAAGTTGATATCCGGAGGTCTAGGGAGGACGCTGTAGAGGGGCATACATTGTATGTAAAAGCGTATTATGATTGTCTTAATTTTTGGATATTTTTCAATTAAATTAATTGTATCTTATCTTAGTTACCTGCTATGACATCCACCCCATCGCCGACCGTCTTGTTGTTTGCGACGTACACCATTTCCGTGTTATGCTTGAAGTCCAGAAACAGGATATAGACGTCGTGGGCCACGGCCAGCACATCCGGCCCGATGAACGCCATTGCGTCCAGGCGCTGGGGGATCGCCCATCTTTAGGAATTTAACAAAATAAAATAAACCAATGCGACAGGTTAAAACGATAGGTTTACATCGGAAATGTTGAATAAAAAGAACATAGCGTAGACTATTGGATCTTCCGTTACTCTTATAGATAAGCGAAGAAAGGAAATCGACTATAAATTGCAAAGTCGTGGTAGTTGAACGCCTTTAGGTAGGTACCTACTAAAGCATAGTTCATATAGAATTGGCACATAATTAGCAATGTTTAAAAAATAATAATTCCATGGCGGGAAAAAAATTGTCAATTACAGTTCAATCACCAACCTTCAAAGTATTAATGGTGAAAATATTATTTTTCTAGCTTTATGCATTTTAAAGTTTTCGACCATGAAAGTTGAGAACAGGAGATTGATCGTGCACAAATACTTCGAAAATTCTTATCGATCCCGGAGAAAAACAGCTAAGTCGCTTTTTGTAGGGTCATAAAACGTTACAAGGAGACTCTATCAGCCGACAGGAAAACAAACTAATCGGAGGTATGGGACAAATAACAAGATTTTGGGAAAAAAGTCGCAAGGTCACTCAAACAAAATTCAGGACGGTCTAATTACGATTTATCCCAAAAATTCAAAGAAACTTCTAGAGAGATAAAGATGATTCACCTCAGAGGTGGCTGTAAGAGCTATCGAGCAATAAAACAGCCAAATCGGACTGTTAATCAGATCCGACAAGCTAAAACACTAGCTCGACTATTGTACGACCCAGTATTGACAAAATTCGAACGTTGCTTGTTGTTGGACGACAAGACGTATGTTAAACTCGATTTTAATCAACCACTCGGTTCGAAGTTTTATATGGCCAATAATAGAGGTAATTTACCCGAAAAATATAAGTTCGCGAAACTTGACAAGTTCGCAAAAAAACATATGATATGGCAAGGAATTTATAATTGCGGCTGTAAGACGAAAAGTTTTATAACATAGTCAACAATGAAGTCGGACCTTTATATTAAAGAGTGCTTAGAGAAATGAGTATTGGCATTTATTAGAACACATTTTAACGGTCCTGTGAAATGTTGGCCAGATTTAGCCAGCTTTTTTTTATATACTACGTCGGTGGCAAACAAGCATACGGCCCGCCTGATGGTAAGCAGTCTCCGTAGCCTATGAACGCCTGCAACTCCAGAGGAGTAACATGCGCGTTGGCGACCCTAAGCTGCCACTACTAAAAAAGCGGCCAAGTGCGAGTCGGACTCGCGCATGAAGGGTTCCGTACCATTTATGACGTATTAAAAAAAATCTACTTACTAGATCTCGTTCAACATTTTACCACTTTGGACACACATTTTACCACTTTGGATGTGTCTCTCGCGCAAACTATTCAGTTTAGAAAAAAATGTTATTAGGAACCTCAATATCATTTTTAAAGACCTATCCATAGATACCCCACACGTATGGGTTTGATGAAAAAAAAAATATCTTTTTATTTTATGACTTATTAAAAAAACTACTTACTAGATCTCGTTCAAACCAATTTTCGGTGGAAGTTTGCATGGTAATGTATATCATATATTTTTTTTTAGATTTTTCATTCTGTTATTTTAGAAGTTACAGGGGGGGGGGGCACTCATTTTTTTCACTTTGGAAGTGTCTCTCGCGCAAACTATTCAGTTTAGAAAAAATGATATTAGGAACCTAAATATCATTTTTGAAGACCTATCCATAGATACCCCACACGTATGGGTTTGATGAAAAAAAAAAAAAAAATTTTTATGACGTTTAAAAAAAAAACTATTCACTAGATCTTGTTCAAACCAATTTTCGGTGGAAGTTTGCATGGTAATGTATATCATATATTTTTTTTAGATTTTTCATTCTGTTATTTTAGAAGTTACAGGGGGGGGGGGGACACATTTTTTCACTTTGGAAGTGTCTCTCGCGCAAACTATTCAGTTTAGAAAAAAATGTTATTAGGAACCTAAATATCATTTTTGAACACCTATCCATAGATACCCCACACGTATGGGTTTGATGAAATTTTTTTTTTTTTTAATTTTATGACGTATTAAAAAAAACTATTCACTAGATCTCGTTCAAACCAATTTTTCGGTGGAAGTTTGCATGACAATGTATATCATATATTTTTTTTAGTTTTTTCATTCTGTTATTTTGGAAGTTACGGGGGGGGGGGGGGGGGGGCACACATTTTACCACTTTGGAAGTGTCTCTCCCGCAAACTATTCATTTTAGAAAAAAATGATATTAGAAACCTCAAAGACCTATCCATAGATACCCCCCACGTATGGGTTATATCAAAAAAGATTTTTTGAGTTTCAGTTCTAAGTATGGACAACCCCCAAAATGTATTGTTTTTTTTCTACTATTGTGTAAACATCTTAATGCGGTTCATATAATACATCCACTTACTAAGTTTGAACAGTATAGCTCTTATAGTTTCGGAAAAAGTGGCTGTGACATAATCGGACAGACAGACGGACATGACGAATCTATAAGGGTTCCGTTTTTTGCCATTTGGCTACGGAACCCTAAAAAAGTACACACACATTACCTCGCGAGATGAATCCTTCGAATTGTCCCCAATTTCAATCTATCAAAAACTACAGGGCAATCATGAAAAAAAAAAATTAAATAAGGCTGGTCAAATTGTCAAGGGTATCAATTCATTGCGATCTACAAGAAATCAACACGCCAAAAATGTCGGCAAAAGTATTGTGCAGAAAATGACGGGGGTCCATTATGAAAACAGTTCGTAATTATTTACATAACAGAGATTTTTTTTGATTTATACATATTTGAAAGCTAAACACATTACTAATAAAATTCACCATTCATAACTTTCTTATTTTATTGACTTAAAAAAATAACAATCTTCTAGTGCGTACCAATTCTATATGAACTATGCTTTACCTTCCGTTCGGGAAAGAACTACCTTAAACGTACGACGTACCTATAGGTATATGATTTAATACCTGTAGACGCTAGAGCCGATGAAAATATTTGTCAAAAACATTCAAATTGGGTTCTTATATAGTAATTACTGTAATTGGATTAAAACCAATACGGTAAATTGTTGTGTAGGTACGTGATAATTGGAAATGTATTACTTTGTTTACCTAGCCTTGGTATGGAACTCAATATTTTCATCCAATGCTTCTGCAGACATATTTCCACTCTTTGGTTATGCTTAAAAATTAAAGGAATAAAAATTATTGCAGAATATTAATACTATTTTTCTAACTAACGTTAGTAACAAAACATGAATAAGATGAATCAGTCATTACCATTAGGTTCCTAGGCAACGGAAATTGATCTAAATTTAAGTATTTTATATAGGGTTCGTCATTTCGACAAGTCTTCATTGGCATTGTAGCATTTCGGTACGGTGTCGTACCGAAAGGTGGTGAAGTTGGCACAATAAATTACCTCACTACGCTACGGTTTACGCAGTATGTGTTGAAATAAAATTGAAATCCGTTACTTGATCATAACATAAATTTAACTCGGGCATTTTGGTTTGTCCGGATGTTCTCTCCAAAGACATAATACATAGAAACCGATAGTCGCCATGCGGCTAATCAGCCAAAAGTAAAGCCGAAACACGACCGGTGTGTGAGTGCAACGTCGTGTCTTACGCTCAGGAACGCACACAAGTATACAAAAACGTGCTGCCTACGGAAGGTGGATAAAGGAAATAAATCTCCATGTACCAAAAAGTGTCA
Organism: Cydia pomonella; assembly: GCF_033807575.1. NCBI lineage: Eukaryota > Metazoa > Arthropoda > Insecta > Lepidoptera > Tortricidae > Cydia > Cydia pomonella. The sequence continues at coordinate 26,440,802 of NC_084707.1, read as the reverse complement.
TCAAAAAACCTTAAATAGGTGGCGCTACAATACCTAGAGTACTTGAACAAAAAAATCAAATCATAGACAGCGCACTTAATTCCGTCGATAGCGCCTAGGTTCTTAAGCTACTCTAGCGCTACTCTGGAGAAATTTGGAACTATTATTTATAGCTAACAGCTGGACACTTTTGCAACAGTTCTACCATAAGAGATGTCACTCCTCTTAATTCCACGCTCTTGACTTGAGTGATCTGTCGATACCCCCCGTCAGGGGGGTATGAGGGGCCGCTACCGCTCAATGGCTGCGGCGGCTGTCGCGGGTCGCTTCCCCACCGACTGGTGGGGTGGTCTGATGGCCGTCATTTTGGGGACGGTGTGGGTAGCTGGTGTAGGATTCCACGCTCCATTGCTCCATACGTGCTGCCAGTATTTATTTATTCCCGTCAGAGTAGGGGTAGGGGTATTTTAACAATATTCTTATACTTGGTTTTCAATAATTTGGAAGTGTGTAGATTTTTAATTTTGTAACAATTTTTTTTAAATAAATACATTTATAAATACAGCTCACAATTTCGTTATCTGAATCTGTATCACTCTTGCATATACCAGCAATAGAGAGGTAACTACCTAATTTTCAATTTTGCGGTGGCCCTTATATTATTAAATTACACATCCCTGTCATCCCTTCTGTTCATGACTTTTTAGGGTTCCGTAGTTAGCTACGAACCCTTATAGTTACATCAATTACATCATCTCTGTCTGTCTCTCCGTTCGCGCCTTTGCTGCGTGATCGTTATAGTTTGTGTTAGAAGCTGAAATTCTAGCATGAATATATAAATTAATCACGCCGAGAAAGTGGTAAAATAAAATAGCTACATTTTTTTTGTACCTCACTACAGAAAAAGTGGGGATCATTTTTTTTTCCCTTTAATCCCATGGTGTGGGGCGGCGCTGGATAGGTATTTTAATAGTCTCCCTCTTCTAATAGGCCCCGTTTAAGGCAGCCTATTGTGACAAACGGGCAAATATGGGATCCTACACTGTGCGTGGCCCGATACGGGCTTGGCCGGTTTTATTTTTGTTTTTAACCTGGTAACTTCCAGAATCCTAACTAATTTTTAGGGTTCCGTAGCCAAATGGCAAAAAACGGAACCCTTATAGATTCGTCATGTCCGTCTGTCTGTCCGATTCTGTCACAGCCACTTTTTTCCGAAACTATAAAAGCTATACTGTTCAAACTTGGTAAGTAGATGTATTCTATGAACCGCATTATGATGTTCACACAAAAATAGAAAAAAAACAATAAATTTTGGGGGTTCCCCATACTTAGAACTGAAACTCAAAAAATCTTTTTTCATCAAACTCATACGTGTGGGGTATCTATGGATAGGTCTTTAAAAATGATATTGAGGTTTCTAATATCATTTTTAGGGTTCCGTAGCCAAATGGCAAAAAACGGAACCCTTATAGATTCGTCATGTCCGTCTGTCTGTCCGATTCTGTCACAGCCACTTTTTTCCGAAACTATAAAAGCTATACTGTTCAAACTTGGTAAGTAGATGTATTCTATGAACCGCATTATGATGTTCACACAAAAATAGAAAAAAAACAATAAATTTTGGGGGTTCCCCATACTTAGAACTGAAACTCAAAAAATCTTTTTTCATCAAACTCATACGTGTGGGGTATCTATGGATAGGTCTTTAAAAATGATATTGAGGTTTCTAATATCATTTTTTTCTAAACTGAAAAGTTTGCGCGAGAGACACTTCCAAAGTGGTAAAAAGTGTGTCCCCCCCCCGTAACTTCTAAAATAACAGAATGAAAAATCTAAAAAAAATATATGATATACATTGCCATGCAAACTTCCACCGAAAATTGGTTCGAACGAGATCTAGTAAGTAGTTTTTTTTTAATACGTCATAAAAATTTAAAAAAAAAATTTTTTCATCAAACCCATACGTGTGGGGTATCTATGGATAGGTCTTCAAAAATGATATTTAGGTTTTTAATATCATTTTTGTCTAAACTGAATAGTTTGCGCGAGAGACACTTCCAAAGTGAAAAAATGTGTGTCCCCCCCCCTGTAACTTCTAAATAACAGAATGAAAAATCTAAAAAAAATATATAATATACATTGCCATGCAAACTTCCACCGAAAATTGGTTCGAACGAGATCTAGTAAGTAGTTTTTTTTTTAATACGTCATAAAAATTAAAAAAAAAAAAATTTTTCATCAAACCCATACGTGTGGGGTATCTATGGATAGGTCTTCAAAAATGATATTTAGGTTTCTAATATCATTTTTTTCTAAACTGAATAGTTTGCGCGAGAGACACTTCCAAAGTGAAAAAATGTGTGTCCCCCCCCCCCTGTAACTTCTAAAATAACAGAATGAAAAATCTAAAAAAAATATATGATATACATTACCATGCAAACTTCCACCGAAAATTGGTTTGAACGAGATCTAGTGAATAGTTTTTTTTAATACGTCAATAAATTAAAAAAAAATTTTTTTCATCAAACCCATACGTGTGGGGTATCTATGGATAGGTCTTCAAAAATGATATTTAGGTTCCTAACATCATTTTTTTCTAAACTGAATAGTTTGCGCGAGAGACAGTTCCAAAGTGGTAAAATGTGTGTCCAAAGTGGTAAAATGTTGAACAAGATCTAGCAAGTAGATTTTTTTTTAATACGTCTTAAATGGTACGGAACCCTTCATGCGCGAGTCCGACTCGCACTTGGCCGCTTTTTTTATAATAAGTACATCATAATCGCAAGTATCGCAATAATGCAATTTTTGTTACGTGTTAACGGATTAACGATTAACTTGCATTAATTCTTCCGGAATGTAACGTTTTAACGTTTAATGAAGTTAATTTTTTTATTAATCGATTAGCGATTAACGGTGCGAAGCTATGCGCGAAAGGTAAGTAGGTATCAGAAATGATGGTGGAGGGATGTAAGAAGAAAGGAAAACCAAGGATGTGGATGGAATCTGTGAGAGATGATATGAAAAGAAAGCAGGTGAATGATGAGATGACGAACGACACAGATATATTATATTATATTACTTTTTGGCTGTTTGGTATAGAGGTAAAAAACATTCTACGCCCACCTCAAAAGATGGGAAAAGGACAAGCGAATGATAATATTGATAATGTGTTGATAACTTGGAACGGAACGTTACGTCAGTCAGCTGTCAAAAAGCTGGAGTATAGGAGGATGGGCAGAATGATTAATTAATAAGAATTAAAAGGAATTATATCAAAATAAAACCAAAAAAAGAAATGTATAGTGTTTTGAAAATACTCGCAAAACACTTTTGTATAAAATGTAAATGAAATCTGTAGTGTAGTTATAAAAATGTAAGTATTACGATTTGCGTATCCTACTATTGTGTTTATGTTCACGGTAGCTGACACAGAGGGTGAAACCTTTGTTGTGAAGTGATTGAGCGGTGTTCCGTGTGTGGTGCGCAGGCTGAACGTGACGGAGGGCCCGGTGGCGGAGCGCTGGAACTCCACGCTGCTGGAGGACGTGAAGATCGACAGCGACTTCGCGCTGCTGGTGGTGTCGCTCATGTCGGCGGTGCTGTGGATCGTGTACATCACCTACTACAACAGCCGCGTGCTCGGCTACATCCTCACCCGCCTCATCAACAGATTCTATTTCCAAGATGAAAACTTCAAAATTGGTAAGCAATATTTTGTTGACAGATTAAAGTTTAGTTGGAAAAACATTCTTGGCATACTTTCCGAAGGCCATAACAAAAGATATTGTGAGAGTAGTTGAAATAAGCGAAAATATTAACATGTAGTTGTTGAACTTTAGCCTCATCTTTATGCATGTTTTCCTATGATGAGCTGAGAGGAAATAGGTATAAATAAAACAATAGATAATGAATGCTCAGTTACTTCTATCCTCTTAATGTTATTGGTATTAGAGTTGTTTTTACAATTATTTCTATATTTTCGTAATAAATAATATTTTTTTTATTTATAAAATAATTGTAATCATATATCATTTCCAATAATATGTAGATTATTTGACATATTTTAAATATAATATCTAAAATTTTCGTATTATGAACACATATTAAAACATAAATCATAGAGAAATGTCAGGCATAAAGGTAGCAAAATAAAAGTAAGAAATATTTATTAACCAAAATAACATACACTTATAAATTTATTGTATTGTAGAAATCTGAGACATTAAGGGTCTGTTTCATAATGTCCAAGTAAACTTGTAAATAAGTTATACAAATACGAATATGGCTTTTTTTATATACTAGTTTGTATATATATTTCATGGAACTGGATTGGCTGGTAGAGCTGAACTGGCTGAAGTGCGAACGGCCAGTCCACCAAGGCTTATAGGGAGACCGCTTGGCTCCATGAACTAGTATTGAGCTGAATGTTGAGAGTTTTGGAAAGAGTTGATTGAAGAGAATTAACTATTCAATATTAAAGTAACACTGCATGCACTGTTAACTGTTAAGCGTTAAGGATTATTTTATCTTCTTCATGAATTTATCAATGTCAATGCCTCCCAGAGCCTTAAGCTCCAGTGTTGTAAAACTTGTAAAAAAAAATCCCCGAATAATCTAACTAATTGTACCTAATTAATAAGTGGTGAACGGTGTTGGTCACACATACTGTAAACAGTGTTTAAAATACTTTATATTTAAGCCTTTCTTGTAGTGACTGTTTGTTTACCTAAATAAATTAAAAAAAAAGAGAGGAGTCGATTGAAGACAGGATGGACGGAAATTTCCAAATTGGGCAACTGCAGAGTAAATACACGAATTTGGGTGTAAATAAGCAAAAACGGATGATGAAAAGGGCCATACGGGGATTTATTTTAAGTAGAAGGTCTGATGTGTTCTTGAATAAATTTAATTTACAGTTAATTAACAGGGTGCAATTGATTGGTCAAAAATTGGTGAGCCTAAAAGGGTGAGGGATGTTTTGGAATGAATGGAAATATTAGGTAAAACTGCATTAAAATTTCTTAATACATATATCTAGTTTTGTGTTCAAAGATGCATATGGCAAAGGACAGAGGAAGGTGGAAAGGAATGGAGGAGGCTTTTACCCTCAGAGGGGCCACATAACAAAGATGGAAGAAACTTAATTGCAAGATTTGATTACAAACCGACAGACAGACAACGGGACAGGTGAAACTAAATAAAAGCTTGTATAAAAAGGATCTCTCCCAGACTGTCTTTGTAATATAAATTTCAAAATCTTTAAAAATATGAAATGAAATGAAAGAAATCAATAAGTAATATGACTACAATCAGTTGTTTTATTGAACAGATATTGATCTAACTGCCTTATCTAAATTAACATATGATAAACTATTAATGTTTATTCCGTATATTGATGGATTTCATGAACTGGACTAACATGTTTTTGAAGAATCCTCAAAAGTGTTTGGATAATTCCATAGAATAACTCACGCGGACCGGAGCTTCAGCCGCCTCGTTTTCTATGGAAATCACCGTGTGATCACCGATCCACCATCATCTTGTCGGAGACCTGGGCCCAGACCTGGCCCGGTCTGGCGCGAGTCATCCTTTTAAGTCAGGAAGAAGTTGATAACTCGAGATATAAAATGGAAGAAATTTGAACCTCATGTAATTCTATTTTAAATACAAATTTCTTCCATTTTATATCTCGAGTAAGCTGATAGCTGCTGATAAGCTGAGCTGATAAGCTTCTTCCCGCTGAGTGTTATTATTATGTAATTGTAGGCAAGCATTTAGCTGATGAGTTTTAGTGTGATAAATTATTTCTAATTTTAATGACACATCATTACTCGAACAAGAAACATTTAGAGAGATAGATAAAGTTTAAAAGATCTTTCATAAATATTGATTACACAAATGTATATTCTACATTATACATATTTTACATATAGTGAAAACAAAAATATTACTTTGCTAATCCGCGATAAAATAACGTGCTAGTCAAACAGTGCTAACCCATTATACTAACTTGCGTATTAACATATACATGCAATTAATGTTCCCACCCTCCAACCGCAAAAATAAATATAACCCACCATCAAAAGTACAAAACTCAATACGAAACACGTACTCGTAGAGAGGTGAAACACTAATTCCGCAAAGTAACCTGAGCCTGATTCTATTCATTACATGAAATTTTGATCAGTATAAACAAAAATGTCTTAGTAAAACAGTCTAACCTCTGAAATTTGACATGACTGATGTTTAAACTCTGCTTTCAAAAGACTGAGATACTTGATCATAGTTTGTTTGGCCAATTAGCTACCATCATAATCTGTTTTTATTTATTTATTACATACAAAGGCAGTTTAATCTTGCATATTTGGTAGTAAAAATGCAATTGAACTATCATTTCAGTATCCGGGATACAATAGAGGTTTACCCGTCTGATATTATCTCACTTATTATGACTCTGCTACACATTGTCCCGCAGGATCCTTCACCCTCAACGCGCTCTCCGGCAAGATCATGTTCCGCGACATCGTGTACGTGACCTACGACTACACGCTGCGCGTCCAGGACGGATACCTCATCTTCCGCTGGTGGCGCAGCTATGTGCCCAAGGATGTCAGCGAAGGTAAGCACTGAAAAGTTCCGATCGTGTACGTCACATACGACACGACTCAAGATGGCTATTCGTACCTCATCAGGCGGTGCCCAAGGACGTATGCACGAGCGAAGCACCAGCGAGGGTATGCACTGCAAGCATTTAGTTATGTAGCTAAACTTAAATGTTTGTTTTTTTTTCCAAATCTACCTGTGACCGCAATATGAAATGTATTTGAAATTATTTTATTTCATGAATACTGTTGCGGTTACTAGAAAATGTTGATTTATATTTTTTATTACAACAGAGGATATTTTGGATTTTCCCTTTGTATTATCCGATTTTAATATTGTGTTAAGGAAATAATTCTTTTTTTTAAGTCTTTTCTTTAAGGGTTTAGTATTATTGGGCTGCGACTAATCGCAGCCGAATAATAATCCAGCTAAATAATCAAGATGGAGGTACTTTCCCAGTTGGGCTCTCCTCTAGATCTGGAATGGCATCCGCTGTGCTGTGCCCTGCCACACAAGGCGAGATGACATTCACAGTGCCCATACCTCTCTTTTGGACGCAGTTTAAGGACATACCCGGGTCCGGGGCCTGTATGTAGTTTTCTCATAATTTTTCCTCCTTTCAGTAAGTAAGTTTGTGATCGGAAGTTAATGAATTAAGACTGAAATAGAAGTTACAAATGAATGATGAATGTGAATGAGGTTTCCAAAGTTGGAAGTTAATAAATTCCAAATGTCTCTTCCCAGACTTGTCCCACTCGGACACGCGCCTCTCCATAATGCTGAACGGGTTCGAGCTGCACGTGTACAACCGCTGCGAGCTGTACAGCGAGCTGGAGAAGACGTTCGGGCTGGAGCCGCTCGTGAAGCTGCAGCAGGACGAGGCGGGCCGCGAGCGCGCCATGAACCACGCCAACGAGAAGAGGAGGCGCGCGCAGGACACGGTGCGCTCCGAGGCCGCCATGGCGCGCACCTGGCGGGACCTCATCCCCGTCATTAAAGTAGACATCACCACCTCCCGCATCGTCTTCGGCAACCGTTTAGTGCCAACGACACTTTCTATCAGCGTCGAGGAATCACACCTAGTATACAGCACCAAACCGCCTGCGTCCAGCCTCGACCACCTCATGCATTTTGTGAAGGCAAAGGCGGAGAACTGCAAAGTTATGTTAGCCCCTAGTCCGAACTACACTGCCATGGTAGACGAACCGCCGAGATATATGGGAGAGGGTTTTGTCGTGATGAGTTCTAATTATATAGAGGTGTATTTTTATATGGACGAGCCGGGTTTAGTGCCGGAACAGCCCGTGCTGCTGCGGCTAGCCAACGGAGACGTTGTGGAATCGGCGCCACCGATTTGGGGAGTTGATATAAAATGTGGGAAAGGGACAGATTTCAGCTACGGGCCGTGGGCGGACAGGCAGAGGGATCACCTGTTCAAATTCTTCTTTCCACCCAATTATAAGAGTTTGGAAGTGACGCCGCAGCCGAAACCGGGAGATCTAAGACAAATGCAGTCCTTCGACATTAGGCTGTCGACGCTAAACGAGGCTACCATCGACATACTGTTCACAAAGAATAAAGAAACGAACGCCGTTCATATAAACATCGGCGCCGGCTCCTACCTGGAGGTGACCCTGCCTTGGATCGTGCTGCAAGACGGATACACGACGAAGATAACCGGCCAGTTGCTGCATCTCGAGGCCACCACCAGTCTGCAGTACAGAAGCTTGGCGGAAAGCGAAACGCTGGAGTATACGGTGAAGTGCCACTACCCTCTAGTGTGGAACCACCACCAGTGCTGGCAGCTCGGCCTCACCGGCTGCAAGGCCACCGCCCACCTCGTCTACACGCACATCGACTTCATCCAGGACCTCATCAACGACTGGTCCAACAAGTCCCGACCAGATATACTCCATTTCGTTCCTTACACGTGGAAGATCTCCCTACTGCTCAAGGAATGCGAGGTGGTTACCGTCAGCAATCAGTACAACTGGATAGACTGCAGCTCCACCAACCAGGAGAACAACCACGTGGCCTTCTGCGGCGACCTGCTGGACGTGTCGTTTGACCTGCCCTTCGTCGACTTCTTGCCCGATGTCATCCCACTGAAGATCTGGATCCAGGGCGAGGCTGTCGACATGAGCCTGTACCTGCCCGAGGTCAACACGTCCCGACCGCTGCTTCTGTCGCTGGACAAGAACATGAAGCTGGTCCCGTGCCGGCTAAAAGCGTCCAAATGGAGGAGAAAGTGCGTGAAATCCCAGGGCTGGGTGGAGTGCTGGTCGGTGCCGATCGTGGCGCTGAGCGTGCGCTACCACTACCACCCCGTGGCGCCGCTGGGCCCCGAGCCCCAGGCCGACATCACCACGCCGGAGAAGGAGGAGATCCTGCTGTCCCCCATGCGGATACCTCGCCTGAGGAAGCAGCCGCCCATCAACTGGCCCGTGGACGGCAACGCCTTCGACCGCTCCTCTCTGCCGCCCGACAAGGTCAGCGTCGAGCTCGAAGTGGGGCCATCTATCTTACTCGCATATGGAACTATTATTACAAGCTTCATGAACTTGCTGGAGAACATCTTCGGCGAGGACCAGACTTTCACTGACATGCAGAAGACGCCCAACTTGGAGACGTTTTTCTGGTCCAGCGAGAACACACCCAAGCCGGATCGGAATAGCTTCAACCAGCACGGAGACATATCCTTAGATAATACTAGTGATTCCAGTAAAGACGCCTTCGATCCGCGGCGGTATCGACCTTTGGATGTGACGGTTTCGATAATAATCCACGACATCCAGGCCCATTTAGTAAAGAATTGCAGCGAAAATGAACCTCCCTGCCCGGTTATACTGATTGAGAGGTTCGGCTTCGAAATGGACAAGAGCTTCAAGGAAACTAAGATGCAACTCCTTCTGAGCCCCTCAATCTTAGTCTCGGCGAATAACCTGTCGCGAACCAACCCAAACAACTCGGGAGCTTTATACCAGGGTCATCTGATGCTCTCGTCTTTCCAGTTACGGGGACATGGTTTCTTCAGTGACACGAATCGATCCGTCGAAGAAGACACCATAGAGTACGCGTGGATGATGGAACTCCAGCTCGGCCAGCTGACCGGTCGCTTGACGCTTCCGCAGCTCTACCAGATCGTGTCATCGCTCGAGACCTTTTTACTCCTCATCTGTGACAGTGAAAATGAACTAATTCCGCCTAACTCAACAAAACAGTGCCACCACATGAATAGCAACATTTGCCCGGAAACGGATGTGGCGCTGAAATACCGATGTCCGACCACTAACGAAATCAAATACAAAATGATCCGAGTCGCGATAGACTTGATAGACATTTACATCGCGGACACAAACACGACGCTTCAAACCTGGATTTCTCCAGTAAGACTAAGTTTGTGCAACTTGCACGGGGCTGGTTTCGGGAACGGGCTCACGGGTCTCTTGCCGAACATAAAGCTGGCCTTGTTCACGCAGACCAACATGCAGAGCAACTCGCACCACGCCTCCAACGGCAGCAGCAGCAGCCAGAACAAACTGCCTGAAAGCGAGAATTGGGTCGGCGTTGGGTCTGTATCTCTAGGACCAGTTTTACTTGAAGCTGCTTCATCGTTACCGCAAAGCCCAAGGAATCTGCATTTGGTGCAGCAGAAATTCTTGAAGCTTCACGACGAGAAAACTAAACGGCTCTGGTTCATATGGCCTAATGAAGGCAAAACCGCTCTGTGTGGCTGTATAGGTGGTTGTGCGTTCTTCGGTTCCAATAGGAACGGGGCGAACTTCTTAAAACCGAATCCTTCAGATCTTCAGGACGGCATCAACGTAGCGATGTTTAATATTATAGAAACGACGCCCGGCGAGTACGGCTACGGACAGAGCTTGCTGCACCCCGGCCAGCTCGTGTTCCACACGCCGCCCTACGACAGCCTCAACGTGTGCCTGCAGCCCTCCAACACCTCGACTCTCATCCCGTCGCCGCTGCCACAGAACCTTAACAAATCCCCACAGAGTACGGAACGCAGAAGTTTGACTCGACGGTTCTCATACACCAGTATGGGCAAAGGCAGCAGCAATGTACTAGTTTCGAGCACCAAAAGTGATGTGCCCTACGCCCGCCTGGTCGACTCCACAGTGCCCCTAGGCAGCACAAAGATCGACAGCGATTCCAAACTCCACAAGAGCATACTGAGTGTTCCTCAGATGGAAAGCAGCGTCTCAGATTCAAAGTTAGCTCTAAGCTGCACAGTGAAAGACGGTACCAACCTGAACAAGAAAGTGGCCGCGCATACGGACGTCGAATCGTTTGTGGTCCCAAAAGTGCCATCGCGAAGCGTCGCCGTGTCCGAGTCTCATTACTCCTTGAACTCACAACCGGCGCCGCACGAGGATGCTATTCCCCTGGAAGTGCAGAGAACCATGTCGATCACGAGTGAGAACCATTCGGAAGCCTTCTTCTCCGCGGACGAGGACATGTTCCCGAGCCGATCCTCGAGTCTCAAGCATTCCTTCGGCAGCCGACACAGCAACCCTAAAGACAAGAGCTCCTTTGGCATCAACGACATCACAAACGAAAAGTGGACGAACTCCATGCCGAGGTCGGAAGCCGTGGACGGTCCGGACACGATGAGTAACTTGAGCACGGGCGCTCAACCGGACTCCGAAAGTGGTTCCGTATCGTCCACCTCTTTCATCTCCGCCATTTCGTCGCAGGAAGACATGACGCTGGTGAACCTGCACATGCAGACCAACAAGCCCATCGTGGACTCTCCGCTCCTGATGGCCAGTTACATGCAAAACCTTCCACAGTACAAATGCTCGAACTGGGGCACTTGCTCCCTCCCGAGCGGAACCGATGTCTTCACATTACCTTTGTTCAAACGTGCGGACGATGGCTCATTGATATACGTGGGCCAGAAATATTTGCCCAAGTTCGAGCCGTTTGGGAAGAATCATATTATGAAGCTAGTCTCCAAGAAAGAGGGTCACACGAGCCAAACTCAGCACGGACCTTTTTCAAACTTAACTCCACACTTTAATAACCAAATCAAGGCTCATCCATACCCTCAAGGTTGGTGGGACTTGCAGCAAAACATGGACAACCAAGAGAACAAGGAGCAGAGTACTTCTTTAACGGCGACCACTACCAGTGATAGTAAAAGTGGTCTATCCGTTAAACTGCGAGGAGAGATCGACATCATGCTCACTCCTCTAGTCCTCGAGAGCACTCAGAGATTCGTCGAATCCCTCACTCCGGTTCTGGCGAACATACATCCTATAACCGTTATAAACCATCTTCGGTTACTTTGCATCTCATCAGTGCAGAGTGCAAACATCTTGAAACAGAAGCAGTACGCCTCTAACTGGCTTCCATACATGCAATCTCGAAACCAGTCTAACATAGCCATGGACAAGGACGACAAATGTAAATTGGCAACTATACCGCACTCAAACGTCTACGAAGAGACAATTTGTGACCAACTTCAAGCCACAGTCACGGTCCCGAAAGTTAACGTAATCTTTATTCAGTCTTCAGTGGTCGAAGACATGATTTCATTCTCAGCCTTAGATAACATCCAGGACTTGACGTGCGTGTCTCTCTTCGGCGTGTCCGTAGAAAACATCACAGCTAAATACGTCAGCTCGAAGAAGACGTTAGAATCTGTGCAGTTGTACTATAGACCAACTTTAAGGGCATTGGGAAGTAAGAAGAGTTTTGGAATAATGAAGGGTCTGGGTGGAAGGGCGTTGATTTCCGCGCAGGGCAGCGGCAGGAAGAGGGGTCCGGAGAGAGGAGACCCCGTGTACATCGAGACTTCGCAGCAACAGTGCGAAGACACTACCATCACGCTCAATGTTGGTGAGTCACATTTTACAAGCTTTTATTTCTTTTCTTCTTTCGGGGTATTATGTGTTCGGGCGTCAATAAAAGATTTTCTGGGTTGAAGTCCTACAAATTCAGTCTTTTTTTATTTCATATTTCGCTGCTAAAATGTGTCGTTGTATGGTTCTTATAAAGTGGTAAATTGTAGGCAAAGTGCACGGACAACTGAGACGCCTCCGCAACGACCCGTCCCAGCTGAAGGACGCGACCGTCACCGGCATCCCGTGCCAGCACTCCAAGGTCGCCTTCCGGTTCGTCAAGCCGGACTGCGGCGCCCCGGCGTGCGAGGCCGCTGTGAGTTCACTGTTACGAGCACATTGGTGTTAGTGGCCAGTTGCTTGCACAGTCTATTCATTCCGGGTACATGAACCCCAGCACACAAATTGCTTAACGTAATTTAGCAGAGAACTATGAAACGTTTTCGTTTTTTTCGTGCCCCTCTTTGTCACATCGCACACAGTCGATTTTGTCAACCTAGTTAGCACAGAAATCTACGCCATGGATATTTTTATCTTTGGTTCCTAGTTAGTTGTTTAACCCCTGCTGAGTGCTAGTAAAACGTCTTATGGATCCCAAGTTTTCTGTCATCTGTCAGCAGATTAGACTGTAGTTTCGCTTCTTATTTCAGTGTTGCCAGAACGGTGGAACAGACGCGCAGAAGGAAAATACCATCGGCTACATCATGTTCGAGTGCGGCCTCGAGGGCATCACCATCAAGGTATTTATGTGACTAACGGCAAAACGTCGCTACACATACATTTTGTAAGGCCTAATCGGTGTTTCCAACCCTTACCCGTACTCTGTGAGGTGAGTGAGACCAATCACGAAATCACTAATACTAATACATAACTATTGATAATAAAAAAGTCCACTTCGCTATATGCTAAAAAAATCAATTTTATGCCAAAAATGCCTTAAGTACATCATTTTGGAAAACAGCTGATACTTACTCTTCAAACTGCTGAATCGATTTCTATCAAACATGACTAAGAACCATTGCAAGGAAACTAGTTTTCCCGTAAAAAAAAAACGTTCCATCCACTGGAGAGCTACGATGCCACAGACAGACAGAATTTGCGTCAAACTTATAATACCCCTCTTTTTGCGTTGGGGGTTAACTAAATAACTGTTCCATAAAAATGTTTGAGGTGTACCTAATTGTCCAGAAAATAATAAAACGGCCACTTTTTTCGAAATAATTGGGTCGTTCTAATAAATAGTAATAGTCGTTCAATATGACCTACATAGTCACCTCGCTCAGAATGGTTAAACAACCTGTAGATGTAGTATACCTAAAACCTATAAGAATAAATGAATTTTAATTGTGAAATTTTAGGTATCCCAACACGCCCAAACCCACAAACCAGATGAGAAACCTAAACCCGAACCAGAGAGTTGCCGGGAATCCGTCAAATCCGCAGAGGAACTCAAGCCAGACAAAGAGAAGACTAAACCTAGGTCGTCCGGCATCGAGGACCTGTTCAGGAAGCGGGAGTCGAGCTCCAAGCCCAGCACTCCCAACTTGAGCAGCTCGCAGCCCGCGCCCCCGCCGCTGCCAGGTATGTGATGTGTAACGGAAGGTGTATTTTAATGGTACTCGTTCAAATGTTATCGGACAGTGAGGAAGTTCGAGACTCGATATGCTATCGATCTATTTTGCGCTAGTGTCAGCAAACCTAACACTAGTACAAAATAGATAGTAGTTACGACGTACAAAACGTTGTGCTCACAGTCTTCTTACAAAACCTGTGTTTGTTTATTTATTTATTACTGGAAAACACCGCGAGTCCAGCGCGCCCGAACTGTAGGATACTTACCACTGACACTAGATGTTCTGAGCGAGTCTCAACTAAATGTTTGTTTTATCGCTCAATCTCTATTTCAGAACCGTCCACACCCGGCCCGGAGGAGCCCTCCACCGACAGCCAGACCGCAGTGGTGCCGCTGAAGGACAACGGCAACTCCTCGTCCTGCGCCGTCGACCTCAAGCTGGTGTGGTTCAACTTCGCCGCGCCTCCGAGAACACCCATCACCAAGAAGATCGACTACACCAGGTCAGTACTAGAGCCAGCCTCGGCTATGGAACAGGAGAGACAGTCGTCGACCTCAAGCTGGCACAACGGAGACGGCCAACAACGGCACGACTGCAGTGGCACTGAAGGAAGGGCAATTCGTCATCGTGTGCCATCGGCTTCGCTCAGCTTTGTAACACATAATATCAAGTTTCATCCACGCGCTTTGAACATTGGACTAACCGTTTTGTACTGTTGAGTTCATAATTATGTATGCATTTGCATTTCGCATAATCCATTGCAATAAGGTCGCCAAGACGAGCCAAGTGAAGGGCAAGGGCACTACCTACCTTTTCTGCAACCGCTTCGTCGTTTTTTTGAACCCTCATAATTTGGGTTTGGATTATACCAGATAAATAAAATTCTCGGGGTATGATGTCAGTAGTAGACCTATTAAGCACAAAAAGTTTCAGTTGCATAGCTCTTATACTTTCGATTTTATTATTGATAACTAAAAAACCTCGATTTCTTCACTGAGTCACTTCTGAAGTCCTAGAAAACTGAAATTTGGTATGTTAGCTAGTATAAGTACATAAACATCAAAAAACGCTGCAAATTGTGTTAAAAGTATGAAAATCGGTACGATTGATCTTTAAGCTTTAATTAGAATCAATTTGACCCGTAGAACAAAAAAAAATTTAATCATTGGAGAGGAGTTATGACGTCATATTTTTTGTATGGGGAAAGAACATTTGTTTAGAAACCTGTCGTGTGTGGTGTTAAATGAATACATTTCAGTTACTTTTTGCAGTTAGAATAGATATAATCTAATATCTTCATTTCTAAACCCCAAGAAAGCATTATTAACTAACACAAACGGGACTTAATCGCGTATTAAGTTTTAAATTTACCTCCGACGTTTCGAGGACGGCGTTGTCCCCGTGGTCTCAGAGAAGAATGTGTAAAAATCGTGAAAGTTTAAATCAGTGTTTCCCAAGAAAGCAATTTTGGAAATATTAACAATAAGTATTTTTTTTAAATATCATTATTACGATGTGTGATCTATCTGTTAAATATTAATAAAAAAAAACATAAAATGATTATTAGGTAAGTAAGAATGACCCGCTTCTCTGCCAACGTGGTGTGGTGTGTATGTGAGAGTTAACTGAAAAAAACTTAACTTTTACGCCGCAAAAATGAAAATATGTTCAAAATTGCATTCTTGGGGTTAGATATGAAGATATTAGTTATTATTTTAGGTATAGTTTACAAAA
Organism: Cydia pomonella; assembly: GCF_033807575.1. Classification (NCBI taxonomy): domain Eukaryota; kingdom Metazoa; phylum Arthropoda; class Insecta; order Lepidoptera; family Tortricidae; genus Cydia; species Cydia pomonella. The sequence goes on along the minus strand of NC_084707.1, from coordinate 26,425,051 downwards.
ACATCTGAACAGTATTGTATTTGGAGGAGCCCAAACTTGGGATGATTAGAAAATTATTTGTATTATAATTTATAAAAGAGACTGGTATGTGATGACGAGATATATTTTTAGAATCGGGTTAAAAAGCCCTTTCATTTGACTCCACACCAGTAGCGGCGCGTAAAAATTCTGGCTAGGCAACTCGGAACAAAAAAACACCTTAACATTATGTACTTTTTGTTCAGGATAAAAGTGAGGCGTGCGCTAGGTGTGTCCTTGGGCGCGACCTTTTGCAGTTAGTGTATAACCACCTTTGCCATACTATTATACACACAACATACAAAATATCACTGGTTTAGTAACTTTATATATAAATTTGTGCACACAAGTAAGTAAAATCACATAAAAACATTTAAAACTAATAATAACAACAAGCCTTGGTAACAACCGGGACGGGAGTCTTCACAAACACACAAATTCTAAAACCTATTACTACAAACCTACAAACAGTACTTTCTTTGAAGAAACGTTCTTTATCAAATTATTAAACTTGAGAATACATAAGATTCTTGGATTTTTCTATTAAAATTGTAAAGGTTTTTACAAAAATTGTTATCAATGATAGCAAAATACTGTACAATTTTACCCATTTATTCAATTCAATGTTTATGTATGGCAATATTAAGCATTCACGCGGCAAACGCCACTCGATTCAAAATTGTGAACCATTACACTCCAATATAAATCTTACCCGTTTGTATTTAAGGTTTAAATTCAAATGAAGCAGTATGTTAATAATAACTGACGTTATCGCGGCCGTGTACAGAGGGCCTACCGCGTACCCCGAAGTTCGCAAATTGCGAGCATCTTTCTGTTTCACCCTAATTACGCCATTGGAGTAAAAGAGAAAGTAGCCCGCAATCTGCGTACTACGGTGTTCGCGGTAGGCCCCTCAGTGCTCGCGGACTTTATTAATATGTGCGTGCATTTTTCCAATATAAACCTTATGCTATTACGTTTAAGGTTTTTATTCAAATGAATAACCCGATACAAGACCGAGTTGCTTTGAAGCTCATTCGCGTGGACTCTCTATAGCAAACTTTATGAGCGTGTGCGTGAGTTTTCGTATCTGTGTAGTGGCGCATGAATGAATAGTCAAGCTTAGCTTCACTTCGCGCGCCTGCTATGATTAGTGCTTTAGTAAATCGTGTTATCAATTCCAAGGTAATGTAATACGTAGTGTTTTCATTATGGATATATTTTTAATTTTAATGATGATATATAAGTTTGGTTTATGTAACAATAAATTTTAGGCAAGCCGGTAGGAATCGAGTTGTATGGACCCGCCGCCCCTGCTCCACACACAATAGGTTTCTTTCTGAACAACATTTTCAGAAACAAAACAAACATGTGCGAATAGGAAATTCGCCACTCGTTCCAAGTTTCCTGTTTTTTCCACTCGCATCGTATCGAAATGAGAAACAAGGGCTAATAAACCTTGAGCTCGTTTCAGACTAGACTGGAACCTCCTAAGCACGGCATCGCCGGCCATCAACGCGTGGATGAACCCGTGCAACCGGCTCGGCATCCGCGTCGTGGCGCTGTACCGGGCGCACGCGCGGCGCCTCACCGCCACCGCCGCCAGCCTCATGGCCGCGGCCCTGGACCTGGCGCCGCACCACACCCTGCCCAAGGTATGCCTCCTCCATCCGCGGCGTGGCGCTGTACCGGGCGCACGCGCGGCGCCTCACCGCCACCGCCGCCAGCCTCATGGCCGCGGCCCTGGACCTGGCGCCGCACCACACCCTGCCCAAGGTATGCCTCCTCCATCCGCGGCGTGGCGCTGTACCGGGCGCACGCGCGGCGCCTCACCGCCACCGCCGCCAGCCTCATGGCCGCGGCCCTGGACCTGGCGCCGCACCACACCCTGCCCAAGGTATGCCTCCTCCATCCGCGGCGTGGCGCTGTACCGGGCGCACGCGCGGCGCCTCACCGCCACCGCCGCCAGCCTCATGGCCGCGGCCCTGGACCTGGCGCCGCACCACACCCTGCCCAAGGTATGCCTCCTCCATCCGCGGCGTGGCGCTGTACCGGGCGCACGCGCGGCGCCTCACCGCCACCGCCGCCAGCCTCATGGCCGCGGCCCTGGACCTGGCGCCGCACCACACCCTGCCCAAGGTAGGCCTCCGCCATCCGCGGCGTGGCGCTGTACCGGGCGCACGCGCGGCGCCTCACCGCCACCGCCGCCAGCCTCATGGCCGCGGCCCTGGACCTGGCGCCGCACCACACCCTGCCCAAGGTATGCCTCCTCCATCCGCGGCGTGGCGCTGTACCGGGCGCACGCGCGGCGCCTCACCGCCACCGCCGCCAGCCTCATGGCCGCGGCCCTGGACCTGGCGCCGCACCACACCCTGCCCAAGGTATGCCTCCTCCATCCGCGGCGTGGCGCTGTACCGGGCGCACGCGCGGCGCCTCACCGCCACCGCCGCCAGCCTCATGGCCGCGGCCCTGGACCTGGCGCCGCACCACACCCTGCCCAAGGTATGCCTCCTCCATCCGCGGCGTGGCGCTGTACCGGGCGCACGCGCGGCGCCTCACCGCCACCGCCGCCAGCCTCATGGCCGCGGCCCTGGACCTGGCGCCGCACCACACCCTGCCCAAGGTATGCCTCCTCCATCCGCGGCGTGGCGCTGTACCGGGCGCACGCGCGGCGCCTCACCGCCACCGCCGCCAGCCTCATGGCCGCGGCCCTGGACCTGGCGCCGCACCACACCCTGCCCAAGGTATGCCTCCTCCATCCGCGGCGTGGCGCTGTACCGGGCGCACGCGCGGCGCCTCACCGCCACCGCCGCCAGCCTCATGGCCGCGGCCCTGGACCTGGCGCCGCACCACACCCTGCCCAAGGTATGCCTCCTCCATCCGCGGCGTGGCGCTGTACCGGGCGCACGCGCGGCGCCTCACCGCCACCGCCGCCAGCCTCATGGCCGCGGCCCTGGACCTGGCGCCGCACCACACCCTGCCCAAGGTATGCCTCCTCCATCCGCGGCGTGGCGCTGTACCGGGCGCACGCGCGGCGCCTCACCGCCACCGCCGCCAGCCTCATGGCCGCGGCCCTGGACCTGGCGCCGCACCACACCCTGCCCAAGGTATGCCTCCTCCATCCGCGGCGTGGCGCTGTACCGGGCGCACGCGCGGCGCCTCACCGCCACCGCCGCCAGCCTCATGGCCGCGGCCCTGGACCTGGCGCCGCACCACACCCTGCCCAAGGTATGCCTCCTCCATCCGCGGCGTGGCGCTGTACCGGGCGCACGCGCGGCGCCTCACCGCCACCGCCGCCAGCCTCATGGCCGCGGCCCTGGACCTGGCGCCGCACCACACCCTGCCCAAGGTATGCCTCCTCCATCCGCGGCGTGGCGCTGTACCGGGCGCACGCGCGGCGCCTCACCGCCACCGCCGCCAGCCTCATGGCCGCGGCCCTGGACCTGGCGCCGCACCACACCCTGCCCAAGGTATGCCTCCTCCATCCGCGGCGTGGCGCTGTACCGGGCGCACGCGCGGCGCCTCACCGCCACCGCCGCCAGCCTCATGGCCGCGGCCCTGGACCTGGCGCCGCACCACACCCTGCCCAAGGTATGCCTCCTCCATCCGCGGCGTGGCGCTGTACCGGGCGCACGCGCGGCGCCTCACCGCCACCGCCGCCAGCCTCATGGCCGCGGCCCTGGACCTGGCGCCGCACCACACCCTGCCCAAGGTATGCCTCCTCCATCCGCGGCGTGGCGCTGTACCGGGCGCACGCGCGGCGCCTCACCGCCACCGCCGCCAGCCTCATGGCCGCGGCCCTGGACCTGGCGCCGCACCACACCCTGCCCAAGGTATGCCTCCTCCATCCGCGGCGTGGCGCTGTACCGGGCGCACGCGCGGCGCCTCACCGCCACCGCCGCCAGCCTCATGGCCGCGGCCCTGGACCTGGCGCCGCACCACACCCTGCCCAAGGTATGCCTCCTCCATCCGCGGCGTGGCGCTGTACCGGGCGCACGCGCGGCGCCTCACCGCCACCGCCGCCAGCCTCATGGCCGCGGCCCTGGACCTGGCGCCGCACCACACCCTGCCCAAGGTATGCCTCCTCCATCCGCGGCGTGGCGCTGTACCGGGCGCACGCGCGGCGCCTCACCGCCACCGCCGCCAGCCTCATGGCCGCGGCCCTGGACCTGGCGCCGCACCACACCCTGCCCAAGGTATGCCTCCTCCATCCGCGGCGTGGCGCTGTACCGGGCGCACGCGCGGCGCCTCACCGCCACCGCCGCCAGCCTCATGGCCGCGGCCCTGGACCTGGCGCCGCACCACACCCTGCCCAAGGTATGCCTCCTCCATCCGCGGCGTGGCGCTGTACCGGGCGCACGCGCGGCGCCTCACCGCCACCGCCGCCAGCCTCATGGCCGCGGCCCTGGACCTGGCGCCGCACCACACCCTGCCCAAGGTATGCCTCCTCCATCCGCGGCGTGGCGCTGTACCGGGCGCACGCGCGGCGCCTCACCGCCACCGCCGCCAGCCTCATGGCCGCGGCCCTGGACCTGGCGCCGCACCACACCCTGCCCAAGGTATGCCTCCTCCATCCGCGGCGTGGCGCTGTACCGGGCGCACGCGCGGCGCCTCACCGCCACCGCCGCCAGCCTCATGGCCGCGGCCCTGGACCTGGCGCCGCACCACACCCTGCCCAAGGTATGCCTCCTCCATCCGCGGCGTGGCGCTGTACCGGGCGCACGCGCGGCGCCTCACCGCCACCGCCGCCAGCCTCATGGCCGCGGCCCTGGACCTGGCGCCGCACCACACCCTGCCCAAGGTATGCCTCCTCCATCCGCGGCGTGGCGCTGTACCGGGCGCACGCGCGGCGCCTCACCGCCACCGCCGCCAGCCTCATGGCCGCGGCCCTGGACCTGGCGCCGCACCACACCCTGCCCAAGGTATGCCTCCTCCATCCGCGGCGTGGCGCTGTACCGGGCGCACGCGCGGCGCCTCACCGCCACCGCCGCCAGCCTCATGGCCGCGGCCCTGGACCTGGCGCCGCACCACACCCTGCCCAAGGGATGCCTCCTCCATCCGCGGCGTGGCGCTGTACCGGGCGCACGCTCGGCGCCTCACCGCCACCGCCGCCAGCCTCATGGCCGCGGCCCTGGACCTGGCGCCGCACCACACCCTGCCCAAGGTATGCCTCCTCCATCCGCGGCGTGGCGCTTGTACCGGGCGCACGCGCGGCGCCTCACCGCCCACCGCCGCCAGCCTCATGGCCGCGGCCCTGGACCTGGCGCCGCACCACACCCTGCCCAAGGTATGCCTCCTCCATCCGCGGCGTGGAGCTGTACCGGGCGCACGCGCGGCGCCTCACCGCCACCGACGCCAGCCTCATGGCCGCGCTGGACCTGGCGCCGCACCACACCCTGCCCAAGGTATGCCTCCTTCCATCCGCGGCGTGGCGCTGTACCGGGCGCACGCGCCGGCGCCTCACCGCCACCGCCGCCAGCATCATGGCCGCGGCCCTGGACCTGGCGCCGCACCACACCCTGCCCAAGGTATGCCTCCTCCATCCGCGGCGTGGCGCTGTACCGGGCGCACGCGCGGCGCCTCACCGCCACCGCCGCCAGCCTCATGGCCGCGGCCCTGGACCTGGCGCCGCACCACACCCTGCCCAAGGTATGCCTCCTCCATCCGCGGCGTGGCGCTGTACCGGGCGCACGCGCGGCGCCTCACCGCCACCGCCGCCAGCCTCATGGCCGCGGCCCTGGACCTGGCGCCGCACCACACCCTGCCCAAGGTATGCCTCCTCCATCCGCGGCGTGGCGCTGTACCGGGCGCACGCGCGGCGCCTCACCGCCACCGCCGCCAGCCTCATGGCCGCGGCCCTGGACCTGGCGCCGCACCACACCCTGCCCAAGGTATGCCTCCTCCATCCGCGGCGTGGCGCTGTACCGGGCGCACGCGCGGCGCCTCACCGCCACCGCCGCCAGCCTCATGGCCGCGGCCTTGGACCTGGCGCCGCACCACACCCTGCCCAAGGTATGCCATTGCCAAACATCTTCTTACTCCGACCCGGTATGACTGGGGACTCGCAGAAGGGCGAGCGCGAGACGAATACTGAAGGTATCTTTTTCGTTGGGTCCTTCGATGAGTGCGATACGATCAAATCAAAACTCACTCTAAACATGAAGAAACCATTCTATTTTTAATGTCTACATTTTTTAGGCTGATCGCTTTGTAAGCTAATATTGTAAGGGGTGTTGGAAATAAATAAGAAGGCTTTGTGGTGTGCAGAGTCGCTACGGGCGCCACACGCCCATGGCCAAGCAGCTGCGCGAGGAGCCGTCGCTGCAGCTGTGCTGCGTGCTGCTGCGGTACGCGCTGCAGGCCGACGCGGCCGCCGTGCAGGCCGACCTGGCCGAGAGGCATCTGCCCAAGCTTTCCACGTTACGACAGGTCATTTTTTTAAACTTACGCAAAAATATGCTGTTTCTTATAAAAGGCTGAAATGCCTATATGCCTAACTGTTTACACCGCAACTGGTATTAGAATTTGTAGTTTTGTGTCAATGAAGGGTGTCGCTTTCGCTCGCCTATTTCTATCAAACTTGGCCATATTTGTTAAAAAAAATAGTTGAGATTACGATTACAATTAGACCAAACTAAGTTGGCAGCCCAGACTGTGTAAGTGTTATTTTAAACGTCAAACTTTAATGTAGACATTTTATACAATTATGACGTATAAAATTTAGAAACAAATTAATAGTATCGGTCGGAGCCATTTCTGTTTAATACAATATAATTGATTTATAACGTATAAATAACACTCGCACAGTCCGGGCCATCAAAATCGTTGTCAACATAGCACTCTATTTGCGACTTTTAATTTTAATAAATTTAATTCACAAATAAGCTTACAATGTTATAAACCGAGGCGCTCGTAACTAATGATAATATAATCATTACACATGCTACGTCACACTTACACTACGAGAATTACATGTCAACGTTACAAATACAGAAACAAATTTAATTGTATAATATTATAAAAAGCAAAAGCTTGTAACTTGTAATACAGGCGGATGTCACTTTTGACAGCTTTTCTTAGTTTAGTTTAGTTTATTTATCTCTCAATACAATGTTCAAAGTTAATGTAAAAGGATACATAAGCAATTACTTATCGTATAGTGATCGTCGGATACAATGTGAAATTTAATATTATTACAATACAATATAATATATGTTATAGAGGTAGTTATATACAATGGTATATAAATCTATCATATAATATTTGCCATATCAAAATGTCAAAAATAATTAATAGGAATAAAGAAAAAACTGAAATTGTACCATGATACTACAGAGTACCTATCAATGAATAAGTTAAATATGATATTCAAACAATGTCAAGTAGAAAATAAAATAAAGAATGTCAACTGAAAACAGAAAGGGACTACCACTTGTATTGCGAGCTCCAAGCTTTTGAAAAGCGGGCCCTCGGTTGCGTACTAGCTTATACTACTTTTAATGAAAACCGAACTCTGGAACTCCGGTAACTAATAATGACAATTTTCTCAGGGCGTGATAGTCCTCAGCCGCCAGTGGAAGAACATTCTGTACACGCCGTTGCTTCTTGAACACAACTACAAGAGCAAGGTCATGAAGCCGCTCAACGTCACCTTCGCTCTGCCGGAGCTCATCGAGGTATTTGACCACCATCTTTGTACTATCCTTAAATCGTTGCAGAGTAAGATGCACAACCGACCGACTCGTTTATGTTAAGTAACAAGGCTCGGAAACCGGTTAAATTACTAAACCGTTATCATGTACTTGGCGCAAAACCTTTAATTTCGGTTTCACTCGAAAAAACATTGTTTAAACCGGTTTTTATAAGAACAGTTCTTATCAGATTAACCGGTTTAGAACAATAAAAATTTATTTCTTCCTATGTTCGTTATCTATATGCACACCAGGTCGGACGGCCGTTTCGTCGCTCGTCCAATAAATCGATTTTTTGATTTACAATAAAGTCCTTAAAACGTTCGCTTTGTTTTAATGTTCGGAGGAAAACCGAAATAAACCGGTATTTTATAAACCGGTTCCGAGCCTTGTTAAATAGATCGCCAGCGACAGCCGTCTAACAAAACTTTCCATACAAATATATTTACTTGTTAAGTAATCGTCTTCAATTACTTACAATGATCTTTATGCCTCAGCCGTGAATAAAAGCTTCGAGCGCTAGTACCTTAGTTTTGCGTGGCCTTTGCTTGAGTTTTGATCACGTTTGTATCCTGTATGCGTGTTCAGGACTCGGTAGAGGGCTGGCACGAGTACCAGGTGGACAACGAGGTCCTGGACGAGAACTGTCTGCTGCTGAACCTCGACACCGACAAGATTGAGCTGCCCGGTGAGTTGCTATACTTTGCCATAACTTTTACATTAAAATAGTACATTACGATACAAGTGCGAAAAATAGGAAATTCGAAACGAGTGGCGATAAATTAAAACACGACCGAAGGGAGTGTTTTAAATCGACACGAGTTGCGAATTACCTATTCGCACATGTATCGTACAACGTTTTACAGTACATATGGCCCTTTAAATGTTCGACACAGTAACATAATATGCTACTTCTCGCACTAGTGCTATAAAGTAGCCCCATATGTACTGTAAAAATATATATATACTATCCCTCAGACCCGCCCGATACTATGGTGCGAGTTGATAATAAAAATGACAGGCCAACAAAACCTTTCAGTTGGAAAAAAGCAATGCAAAAGTAAGTGAAAAGTGTAGAAGTTGTCTTATTTATGAAGGCGGTCAAAATTATGGGCGGTGCAATAATGTTGACGAGATGTCACTGTGGTCAAAATATGAATGTAGACGATCTGGCACTGTAGTCAAAATAGTAACGTGGACGAGGTAGGAAGATGGCGATTTAAGAATTGTATGCCGGCGACATGGCATTATGACGATTTAAAAAGGTGACGAAATAGGATTGTGGACAAAGCGGTTCTGAGCCCGAAATTTAGGTCTGAAAAGAGCCTATACATACAGACCAACCTTCACCTAATCCATTGTAATAAGGTCAAAAAATGTATACATATATATGAACGCGACTGTATCTGATCTAAAATCACATGTAGAGAAATTTCTTAAGATTGTGTTCATACTCAATGACAGTGACTCAACTCCTCACACATATATACATCTTTTTTGTGTCACAAACACTTGATTAACAGCGGTATAACTACCCCAAATAATAATTCCTTACAGAAGAACAGAAGCGACGTAGCCGTGTTAAGCTCTCAGAGCAATTGTTTCATACGTTGTTAGTTTTAAGTTGTTAGGTAACAGAATACTTTGTGTTTATTCAGAGGCTAGGCCTGGAGTGCTTGATAATAGAGAGGACGGTAGTAAAACTAAATTATTTTACACTACGCACTTAGATCTCGAAATACTGAGTTTCGTCACCGTCTTATTTCTTTAAAAATAATTTTATATTTGAGTAATTTGTAAACGCGAATGCAAACCTCCTAAGTCGAGACCCTCGATGGGACAAAAACTGTCGACAAAAAGACAACTATCGGTTGAATACAAATAGTTCTTCTTCCTCGCGTTGTCTCGGCATTTTGCCACGGCTCATAAGAGCCTGGGGCCCGCTTGACAACTCATCCCAAGATTTGGCGTAGGCACTAGTTTTTACGAAAGCGACTGCCATCAGACCTTCCAACCCAGAGGGTAAAATAGGCCTGGTTGGGAGTAGTCCGGTTTCCTCACGATGTTTTCCTACACCGAAAAGCGACTGGTAAATATCAAATGATGTTTCATACATAAAGTTCCGAAAAACTCATTGGTACGAGCCGGGTTTGAACCCGCGACGCTCTTACCGTTAGGCCACCAGCGCTTCCTTGAGTGCAAATAGTTGAGTTGAGTAACAGGTTGAGAAGTGAGCATGACCGACACCAGCATCTTCGTACTAACAGCAACTCACTTAACTGACCGTTGGTAGACCTTATTCCATTGCAATAAGATTCACTAAAAGCCACAGCAAACTTGCAATAAATAAATAAAAATAAAATAAATATAAATAACTATTATAGGACATTATTACACAAATTGACTAAATCCCACAGTAAGCTCAATAAGGCTTGTGTTGAGGGTACTTGTGAATAAGGTGTACGAACGGTAAATAAACAATATCGGCGGTACTAACGGTGTGAGATGTAAGCGGCGGCGAGCGCACTCGTTCCCCTCGTCCATCGTCATCTGGTGGCACCACCCTGGCGTCCACGACCTGTCGTAGACCTTAAGACATAGCCATAACGTTCACCAACGAGAGGTGTGGCGGTGTACTAACGGCGCGTGTGTTGCAAGCGGCGGCGGGCGGCGGCGGCGGCGGCGGCGGCGGCGCGAGCCCGCGCCCGCACTCCTTCCCCTCGTCCACGCCGCCCTCCGGTGGGTACTGCACGAGCACGCACTGCGAGTGCCACCCTTCTGTCTGGCTTCTATGACTCTGTGGCTAATACTTTCTGTTGTAAAATAATTTAGGTACTCACTTTTAACTAAAACGAACCGACTTCATGAACAGTTGGAAGTGCATTGGCTGGCTGTTATTTTATGGTCCTCATCGGCAGTTTTAGTTCACCAAATCGACAGCAAATGCACGAGTTCGTTAAAAATACTGAAATTACTATAATATTTCATAGCTCCCTCGATTTCTCCTTTCTCGAATTCGGGGAACATACAGAAAAACATACCAATAAATTGAGAATCTCCTGGTTCGTATTTTTAAACTCGGTCCGTCTACGCTAAGTTTGCACTGACTCGGCCGTGGCAGTGTATGGAGGTGGCAGCGTGATGTTTGACACGGCACTTCACGTACAGACGTAGCGTGGTCGGACTCTACTGATTTGCTGTTTGTGGACTAGTCCGTGTGTGTTTTGTGTGTTGTGCATGATATATAGCCATAAATGTATGTGTGTTATATAGCAACATTAGCAACGGAGGTCCGTATCACAGTTATGTGTTTTTGTGTGTAGTGTAGTGAGTTCTTTTCATCACTTCACAAATTTACGACTCTTGTTTTTTGTTTATTTATTTTTTTACTGTTGTAGTTGTGGAATGCGTAATAACGCAGTACTTTACCACCTTATTCACTTACTTGATGTAGGTACGAGCTCCGGATGTAGAAAGCAAACAAGCTAGATAATTTTTAAGTTATTAAGTACCTGACTTAATTAGAATAATTAATAAATTCATTGTACACAACATTAAAATTATTTGATATAAATAATTTAATTCATTGGAAAATTAATTTGACTATAAAATTGTAAAAACATAAAATTGCTAAATGTATATAAAATAGTATAACAATAAAATCATTAAGAAATACATAAAACTTTCGGCGTAACGCCCACATAGTCTTATTAGCTCTATATACTACACTATGAGAACTTAACACGTAACATTGTGACGGCCGGTCTGGCCTAGTGGGTAGTGACCCTGCCTATGAAGCCGATGGTCCCGGGTTCAAATCCTGGTAAGGGCATTTATTCATGTGATGAGCATGGATATTTGTTCCTGAGTCATGGGTGTTTTCTATGTATTTAAGTATTTATAAATATTTATATATTATATGTATATATCGTTGTCTAAGTACCCTCAACACAAGCCTTATTGAGCTTACTGTGGGACTTAGTCAATTTGTGTAATAATGTCCTATAATATAATATAATATAATATAACTGACTGAAAAATATTCTGTTGTAAATGATCTAATTGACATAGAAATGTCTGGATATATTAAAATGGTCAACGACCTATCTGCGTTTAATAAACCCTCTAATCAAAAAGTGAAAATATTTTTCTACTCGCCGACTTTAGTGGTTGAGTAAAAATTTCGTATACCATAATATAATATTTTCAATATCGGTTCCCGCCTCAACTCTAAATATCAGGAAAAACGAGTTAACTATAATGAATTTGACCAATCTCATCTCGACGCGGTCAAGAGGACATAACCAAAGGATAGAACAATAGACATCAATGAGTATCTTTTTCAGTAGATATTTACCTAGTTTTGTTTAATTATTTATTGTAAAGTATTATTTTAGTTGACTCATTGAAAAAGTATTGTATACAAAAGTTATATAATCAAGCTTTTCAATATTGTACTTAGGTTAACACGGTACTCGACTGGAAAGTTATCTATGATATCACGATTGTATAATAGTGTATGTGACTATTACATAATGAAAGGCATTCAAATACGAGTGTGGGTTTATGAAACGAATGAAATGAGTTTCATAAAAGGATTACACGAGTGTTTTAATGCCGAATAATGTACAGTTACATACACTATTTTATCTGCACACATATTATAAGCTCTCTATTATGTATTTACTAACCGCACGTTACGACCGGCATTGGGGCATCATTGCTCTCTCGCGAAACTGGCGGGTATAAGGCAGCGTCTTTGAAATATCTTCATCTTCATTTACGCGACAGTTTTGCTATAGTAAGCAACAAAAACTAATTTTATACTTTCAAACGACTTAAAAATAAACGTCAAATAGCTAACAAATTAAAAAAAAAACACGTATGTCCGTAAATCGAAATTTAGTTATCTGCCTATTCATCGCTCGAATATGCAAGAGTAATAGAGAGGTTAGATACCAAGATTTAGATTTGCTTGTTTCGCGTTAGACCCTCAGATTGTGATGGATTGTGGTAGTGGCGCCCCCTACGCAGAGTTTCGCGCAATATTACCTATTAATGTTCGGCCAGCGAGAAGATACCAATCTTCTCGTACATTTGTGTACAAAAAGTGTAGGTGCACTTTATTCCAAACCTCACCTCCTACTTTGGTGTTTCGTTAGGTAAATAGTCACAACACACGCAACTGTTATAAGTGTTATAACAAACGAATAATTACTAGTATTACACGAGAGTTCCCCTGTTGCACGTTTTTAGGTAGATGTATGTTTCTTTACTGCTCTTTTACATATATTATGTTACGTGTTTTCTATCCTATCCTACTGAATATTGAACCAATAGTATAGTTTTTCGCTCATATTTAATTTCTGAGTGGGTCCTTCATTTTTAATCTAAATTGCACAAACGTTCATTACATATCATATTTTGCCCTCGTTCAGTGTAAGTTTACGATCTGCACTGGGGCCCATTACACATTGCAGTAATGTTTGAATAAGCCTCGTATTCACAAGTGCCCTTTTATATGCTACATCCTTAATGACGTTTGTGCAAGTACGTCAGTAGCTAGCCCGTAGCCTCGCCCGGCACGGTCGTTGCTCACGGTGTGGTCATGTGGTGTGTGCAGCGCGCGCGGCGGGCGGGCGCGGCAGCCTGGCGTTCCCCTCGCTACCATTTTCGACGCGCAAGCCGACATTCCATGATGACGCCATCGCTAGTGAGTATCACAGCACATTGCATTACCATCGTCATGAAGAGTCAACAATTATAAAGCCAAGCAGAACGCACAACAGGTTTTGTACACCAAAATTTTCTCAGACTATGAATTGCTACATGAAACAAATGATTTCCTTACGATTAATAGTCCAATTAAAGTTAATCAAAATTCTTAAAGAAAGAGTGGGTCAGTCTTTAACCACTTTACAAGTTAACGCCCGGGAGATAATGGCTGAAGAAATTTGTACTTCGTACATTCGTATCGTAAATTGTAGTATCGTAAAATTAGTTGTAAAAAGAATTTAACTTCATCCAGTACAATAATTTCACCGTAATTAAATAATAGAAATTGTGGTTGTGTGCCAGATTTAATTTTAGTTGACTGTTCGCTAGTTTAACTACTAATGTAACAATAAACGAAGACACATTTACCTGATTAAATGGAACCTTCTGTCATTGCACTAAGGTTCACAATTGTTCAGCAAAGTGTGTCTTAAATACGCAGTGTTATTGTATCATAAAGTGTACGGCTCAGATTACGGCACGCTGAAGGAAGACTTCCCGGCGGTGGGCTCCAACCCCTCGCTGTACTCGCCGCACGGCTCCGACGACAACCTCAAGACCGACCGCGCCAGGGAGGACCTCTACCAGTGGATGGCCAAGCAGGAACCCATCAAAGTTGTAAGTAAGGTTGTTAATACTATCAGAGAGCATTACGGAGCGGTATTCTATCTTTAAATATCTGCCCTTGATTTGTCAGTTTACTTGAATGAAGGAAAATAGTATTCCAAAACTTTATACATTTTTATACCTATCCATAAAACAGCAGTAGCAAGTGCCTTGTATGTTAGTATCACAATGTATTAAGATAAATCAAAACTCACAGTGCCCTTGCCTCATGTATTATGTTTGTAACGAGTTGTTAGTTTCAAAACAAAACATAGTTAGGTATTAACGTTAAGAACACGGCAGTTAGGAGGCAGCGCTGTATCTGCGGTGGCTCAGTCATCCTGTCTACATAAAAAAAGGGCTACGACGGGATGGTGTAGTCCAGTAGTTATTTGTGCAACAAGAGAGGAAAGTTAGTTTTTCTTGCGAGTAATGATTGTGAGTCTCAAAAACACGAGATGTAAAATAACTTTGCTCTCGTGTGACACATATAACTTTTCACCTCAGTAGTTAGAACATATTAAAGGTTAAAAAAATTCAACATCAAGTAAAGTTTTCATTCATGTATTCATGGCCTTCACTAAATTAAAAATCTACTTTTTCTCACTCCCTGGAGTGAGGAAAGTCGTGCTTTTGGCACTCCCTGGAGTGAGGAAAGTCGCACTTTCCACACTCCCTAGAGTGATGAAAGTAGGCTTATTCGAGCTGCTGAGGTGCAAATGTATGAGAATCAGAAGTTTATTGGTAAAATTTTACTTGTCATTTTTTCTTAACGTAGGTACAAAGAAATAAAAAAATTAAAAATAATTTAAATAATTCATTAAAATAATGGTTCAATGACTAATAGGTACAATTATTATGCAATATGCAGTTATTTATGTGAGTGGGTCAATGATATACCCTGTTCATTGAGTGATTTAATTTTCTCAAAAAATTCTCCAATGAATTCTTGTATGTACCTGCTTTTGCAGTAAGTATAAAACGAGCGAGCTCAACGCCAACAAACTGCTCCGCAGTTTGGCGAATCTATATATTATGGTACACATATTTGTTTTAAATTAAATTAATAAATATTATAGCGACATTCTTATACAAATTGACTAAGTCCCACGATAAGCCAAGAAGGCTTGTGTGGTGGGTACTCAGATACCGAACAAGATGTTCTCTTAATTTATTATCAATAATTTTCCTAGACTAATCAAGTTATCTGCATATTTTCCTTTACATCCTGTATTGTTTCCCCAGGAGTCCAAGACGAAGAAGCCCATAATCCCGGCCTCAAAGATGAACCCCCGCGCCGTGGCGGCCTCCCTACCGGCCTGCAGCCTCTACCCCCTGCAGGGCTCCCTGATGCTGCTGGACGCGCACCTGGTGTTCCAGCCGCTGCTGGGCGCGCTGGGCGTGTGTCCGCAGCAGGTGGCACAAGGTAAAGAAGGATCTAGAAGCATGACATCTAATCCAACCCATCTCGATGCAAGTAGCATTTTTTCACACTGTGTTCTGATTTCAGGCGAATCAAAGAACAAGTCCGGCGCAGAAGGCTCAAGTGCCTCCCCAGCGCTGGAATCCCTTGGCTCCAAGCTGTCCCTGGGCGGCATCATCGACGTGTTCCGCATCGACATCGTGGTCAGCGAGCTGAAGCCGCGCCGGCACCCGCCCAAGGGGAAAGGTGAGCTCAATAGGGTGGTAGGTGTTGGAAGATCTGCTACGTTTTGACCTACCTTAATCCTCCACGTTCCTCGTCCTCACGTTCGCTCCCTCGAGTATTGGAGAGTGTCTGCAGGGTCCGCCACCTTGTGGCCTCAATTGCAATTAATGACTTGATATTGACACATTAAGTTTAAAAAACCGGACTCCTGTGCTGTCCTTTAAAATTCAATCACGATCTCTATAAGGCCTATTGTTTCGTTAGTCCCCGTATTCTATAAGTCGTTTGCTGATGAGACAATACTTTCACTTATCTTTTCAGTTCCTTCCTAAAGTTTTTGCCATTACACCCACAGGTCAGCCTTCGCACATCGACATACCCTCTGAAACACCGGCCTTCCTCTGCGAAAAAGTTTCCATCGACGTGGATCTCAAGAAAGTGGCCGACATGGCGGTGGATGACCTCATACAACGTCAAAACGTCCTCTACATTTCAAGGGGGCAGCTCAAGAAACATATCAGCACTATGCTGAACTTCAACATCAGCGTTCGGTTTATATCACAGCAGGTACGTTCACGGACTTTAACTGTTCAGCCATCTAGGGTTCAAGCTAATTTGGTTTGGCTAAGCAATACTAACGGTAGGAAATGTACCAATGTGAAGTAAACCCTAAATGGCTCAAGAATTAAAGTGACTATACATACATACATTCTCACATTCATGACTGTTTCCCATAGCGCAGAGGTCGGCAAAACTTTAAGAAGGAGGTAGTTGTGAAAAAGATAAAATTCCGTTTACAGACCGTTTATAGACCCATCACTGCCAGTCGAATGGAAAGGTTTAGAGAAGGTGTTATATCCAAGGTACCAGCACTGATTACAGGTGAGCAAGATCCTGATACACTATACAAGGAACTGTCGAATGTGATACATGACGTCCACAAGAATATTTTTAAAACAAAGACTCTAAAGCAAGGATCACTGAAAACAAGGTTTAGTGAATGGGCCACAGTGGGCATCCATAAGAGTAGGAATAGATTGTATGACCTGTATGAAATGAGGAGCATTAACCATGACGAGAATTTTGCAGAATATGTAAGAAAATATTCAAAAGTGTTTAAGAAAGTCTGCGCCGCGGCTAAGTCTGCCTTTATAGGTCAGAAAGTCAGGTCAGCTGACAATAAAGTAAAAGCTACTTGGACTGTAATAAACACTGAAACTGGAAAAACGTAACCCCGTGATGGCCACTACAGACTGAAAGTTCAAGACCGAATATTGTCTGCAGACCTGGATGTTGCTGGCGCCTTTCAACACTTTTTCACCAACATAGCCACAGATGCTACACGGAACTTGAACTCCTCTGTAGCAAAGGCTGGTGTTTACTTAGATACAAACAATGTCAAGAAATGCAGCATGGAATTATACTTCCAATATACTGACCCCCATGAAATCATTAAAACGTTCAAGTCCTTGAAATTAAAGAATACTGAGGACCTTTGGGGGATCTCTGTGAAAGTCATGCAATCTGTAATCGACGTAGTGGCACCGTATTTGGCCGATATATTTAATGCTTGTGTTAGAGAATGTGTATTTCCCGATCTGATGAAGTACAGTAAGGTCATTCCTCTATTTAAAGCGGGCAGCAAAGATGACCTTGGAAATTTTAGACCTATTTCAATACTTCCTGTTCTCAGTAAAGTGTTTCAAAAAATTGTATTAAACCAATTGCTTCGACATTTCAACTCGAATGAACTACTTCAAGATCAGCAATTTGGTTTTACAAGAGGTCGTTCGACGACTGATGCCGCCTCTGTACTAATCAAGCACATATAAGACGCCTGGGAACACTCGCTAGATGCTATAGGTGTCTTCTGCGATCTGTCCAAAGCATTTGATTGCGTGGAGCATGACACACTTCTACACAAGCTGAAGCACTACGGTCTGTCAACGGAAGCTCTAAGCCTTGTTAAGTCTTACTTAAACCAAAGAACCCAGAAAGTGGTTGTAATGGAACGGAGTCTACTGGAATGACTGTAAAGCTCGGAGTTCCACAGGGTTCAATTTTGGGTCCTTTTCTCTTCCTTGTATATATAAATGATCTGCCGAACCTGGTAAAACATAAATGTGAGATAGTCTTATTTGCTGATGACACCTCACTAATTTTCAAAGTTGACAGGAAACTGAGCGATTATAGCCAAGTCAATGAAACTTTGGAAAAGGTACTAGAATGGTTCACAGCAAATAACTTACTTCTTAATGCGAAAAAGACGAAATGTGTCAAATTTTCGCTGCCGAATGTAAGAAAATCTGAAACTATCATCACATTAAATGGCGAAACGCTGGACCTTGTCGAGAATACGGTTTTTTTGGGCCTTACTTTAGATAGTAAACTGCAATGGGCCGCTCACATATCTGCCCTGGCGAAAAGGTTGAGCTCTGCCGCGTATGCAGTAAGAAGAATCAGGCAGTTTACTGACGTGGAGACAGCTCGCCTAGTTTACTTCAGTTACTTTCACAGTATTATATCTTATGGCATACTGGCGTGGGGCAAAGCAGCTGACATAGAAACCATCTTCGTTCTTCAGAAGAGGGCAATCAGATCTATTTATAACATGGCTTCTCGTGACTCACTGAGAGAACGATTCAAGGAAATAGATATTCTCACAGTAGCTTCACAATACATACTAGATGTGATAATGTATACGCATAAGAATATAAAGTCCTTTAAGAAACTGTCCGATATCCATAGTTATAATACGCGAAATAAACATAAGTTAGTAGTCTCCAAGTTTCGTCTACAGAAAGTTAAAAAATCGTTCATGGGAAACTGTGTAACATTTTATAACAAAGTACCCTTAGAGGCATGGAACCTGCCCTATACTTCATTCAAGCAATACGTCAAAAATGCACTTCTCAAAAAGGTATACTATAAAATAGATGACTACTTGGGAGACACGGAATCATGGCCAAGTATCCAGTCTCAAAAGCTGTAATAGTTTTGCGTGCAGTGTCCCGGAGAGGCATATGGCGCTGTTGTTTCTAGCTGTTCAACCTTATGTATTAATGTTTGTTATGTTTTAGTTATTTTGATGATGACATTGACATATTAAATACATAGTATTTATGTATTCTGTAGAACTAGTTTTAAGATTGTTAGCTTAACAGTCTCTTGACGTGAAATAGAATAAAAAAAATAAAAAATTGTATGAAATACATTTCATGCAATTTTTTATTTTTTTTATTCTTTGACATTTGGAGAACCTTTACACCTCCAAATCTTATTATTGTGTATTATTATTTTTCTCAGACCGTGGGGACCTTATACATCTCCAAACTTAATGTATTAACCGTGGAGATTATACGTCTCTGTCATATTGTATAATATACTTGACTTGGTACATACTAGTTATGTACAGAATGTAGCATTAGTTTATGAGACTGCTAGTTTAACAGTCCAGACGCGGTTTATTTATTTAGTATAAATTTTATTTTGACACTTGGAGAGACTTTACACCTCCAAATTTTATTAGTATTAGTACTCTGACATTGGGGACCTTTTACATCTCCAGATTTAATGTGTTTTTAACCATAGAGACTATACATCTCTATTGTATTGTATTAATTATTTATTTTAAGATTATTATAATGTAATGTTTACCCAGGTATTGGCTGTTGTATTTATAAATGTTGTTATGTATTTTTCATGTCACTATATGATGTTACTATAAATGTTGTATTGACTTGTAAAAGAGCCCTTGAGGCCTACTTGCAGAATAAATTTTTGAATTTTGAATTTTGAATTTTTTAAGAAGCAAAATTAGTTTGGCTTGAAAAAAGGTTGAAAGGTTTTGGTACACTAAAAGTCCCGCAATCGTCCGTAATGTAGCAGGTCTGGGCAGAAAGTGTAAGCTGATGGAGACATCATCAACCAATTCGGGACACTGCACAGGGACAATAATGATACCAAATAAATTATGTCCACAGGTGTGAGTGTCCAATAGAGTGTTAAATAGATAAATGGTATTTTGGGTTAAGTGGCCAATATAAGTGACTCTTTACGTTGATGCTTACTTATATAAAAATTGAAACCTTCAATTTGTGGTCCAGGTGAACATGCCGCTGTTACGTTTGCTGCATCAAATCAGCAACATGTATCAGAACGTGAAGGACACGCAGACCGAGCTGCGCACGCAGACCAAGATCTCACACCGGCAGAGCAAACATGCTGCTGACTCTGGTATGTTTCTATTATAATCGCGTGAGCCCAAGACGAGGTGACAAAGTGATTTGATGTACATACTATTCATACAACCTTGTAGGACGAATGTGTATTTATAGAAAATACGAAGTTTTTGATGTATCACAGATTTACAATGTTACCACTTTCATTACGAGATCCCCGATAACAATGAACTACGAGTATCTTTATTATAGGTGGTTCATCTAGTACTGTCAGACACAAGTCAAGCACGTATAAAGTTGTCAACACACCTCTGTTCTCTCGCCAAGGGTCAATGAAACAACCTCGAGTACTAAGCTCCTCCCGTGAGGTTGTTCTCTGCTACCGATTGGGTTTGGCGCCATATACTTGGGAGTTCCTATTCGATCCCCCGAATGCTAGATTAGTTATTTGCACATTTCTTATAAAAAAACGACTTTATCCATCATCATCACCAATCTACCAAAGGGCAGACTTAACACTGACCACAGACACATCAGTCTCAGACTTCCGCGAGAACCTGGTGAGCGTGTCCTCGCTGGACAAGGAGAGCCAGTGCGGCGCGCTCGACCCGCGGTGGGAGCCCCGCGCCGCGCCCGCGCCGCCGGCGCTCAGCCCGCAGAAGCTCGCCGGAGCCAAGACCAGGCCGCAGAGCTTCGCGCAGAAGCTGAGGTCCACGGGGAAGAGCGTTAAGGGGAAATTGGGTAAGTTTAATACGTTAAAGATTTAGGTCGGATCATGTTTGATGGTTTCATTTTAGGTAGCACATCTGTACATTTATTGTAGGGTCGATTGATGGAACTAAAAAGAGGAATGAGGATAGTTTTTTTGCGAACGTATCTTCAAGGACCTGAGAAAAAATGCACCGGTTTACACTCATTTAGGCCTCAATTTACTAAGAATAAGCTGAATAAGTGATAATCCAACTATTACCTAAGGTTTTTTTTTAAATATCACGTCGGTGGCAAACGAGCATTCGGCCCGCCTGATGGTAAACAGTCAACATAGCCTCCGGACGCATGCAACACCCGTGCTACCTAAATTTTAGCGGCATTAGTAAACGAAATTATTTTCCACTGCCGCTGTTTTCGCGACTTTCGCCTCCTCTGTCGGAGTGACTTACACCTTTCGAGGAATTTTGTAACGAGTATTCGTTTTCGGCAGGCTATAGCTCCCTGAACGAGGGCGCGCACACTCCGTACTCGGCGCGCGAGCTGGACACCGAGGCGCGGCCGCGGCGACCGCCCCCCCTCCCCCACCCCTCGCCCCCCTCCCCGCGCTGCCCCCCCTGCCGCCGCTCCCCGACGACAGCTCGCTGGCGCCGCGCTGCTGGCGCACCGTGTACTCGCTGCTCAGTCTGTACGCGGACATGCCGGACGCGCACACGATTACACACAGGTACGGGTACTTATTGTGATATTTGTCTACGCTGGCCCCTCATGGGCCACCAAAAATTATGTAAAGCTCGCCGGAATGTCCTCTGTTAGTTGTAGCCAAATTTACCTGAGCCGATTTGATGTGCGACAGTTGTGTGCAAATTTCACGTGATATTTTAATACTTTGTCGTTGCGGACGTAGCAACGTAAAACAGACTCTAACACACTTTAATAAAAAATTTTTTTAGATATGGCATAATGATGATTTGGGACATGATTGGTTGAGTTGTAGAATAGATTTTGTATGAATATCTCGAAATTCTCGAATTAGTCTAATTTTTATTATAAAATATCTGTCTCAGGTTTTCTGTGACCACGGAATTACCAGAACAGTACCGAACGAGCCGTCCCGCTCGACCGAGCTCCCGCGAACAGAACACCAGCAACTCGTCCTCCAGCGGCATGGGGATGGGCATCGTCGTTATGGGAGTGGCTAGGTGGGTAAATTAATGCTTTGGTTAAGTATGAAAACTAAAAAAAGACTTCATGGTAATGCAGTCGTGTAAAGATTGTGACGACTTCTCTAAGTGGAGTTTTGATATTCGCTCATATTTCAGAATCCATCGAACCCGACTCCTAGCCTCTCTGTCCGGCTTGAAGCTGGAGGCGGAGATCACGTCGCTGCACGCGTCCCTGCAAGCGTCCCGCGCGCGGCAGTGGTCGCTGACGGGCGTGGTGGGGCGCAGCATGATCGTGCTGCTGGAGGGCGGCGCCCCCAACCACCAGTGAGTGCGTCACAGGCTTTCAGATGACACGTTTCCAAATGTTTGGGCCCGCGGCAATCTACGCGACGACACAAAATGTCATTTTTCATATTTCGTTTACACAATGCCTGAGTTTTTTGCGGAGAGGCATAGTTAGCGTATAATATGAACGTTTTGATGTGTTTTGTAATGAACAGGACGGTGGTGCGCGTGTCAGTGGGCAAGTCGCAGGCGCTGTACTCGTGGGAGGCGGGGCGGGGCGGCGAGGGCGCGGCCGCGCTGGTGACGGTGGGCGGCGTGCGCGTGGACCTGCCGCAGCACCCCGTGGCGCTGCACGGCGTCATGACGCGCTCCAGCCGGCAGCTGTCCTCCACTCTACAAGTGACCAAACTAATTCTTTTTCATATGTTCTGCGGGTCTCGGGTCATGGACATGTTTTCAAAGATGATATTGATCGATTTTTGAGCTAACCTTACGAATATTTGTCAAAAGTCTGGAATCCACACTCTGGATGGACGGAGCGTACATCCTAATTTGCAATAGGTTAAGTAGACTCACGAGGTGGAAGGAATTCAGACCAGCCCGGGCATTTGTATTGAGACGTTCGACCCACTGACTGTGAATATTGTTTGTCGCACAGGAGCTGGGCGTGACGCGCACGGCGTCGCGCATGTCGCGCGGGCCGGAGGCGGAGGAGGAGGCGGCGGGGGCGGGGCCGGGGCCGGGGGCGGGGCCGGGCGCGGGGGGGGGGGGGGGGGGGGGGCCCGGCAGCCCGGGGCCCGCGCCCGCGCCCGCGCCGAGGCCCAAAGTCGCGCCGCTGCTGCCCGCGCCGCAAGTGCAGTTCAAAGTCGGCCTGCAGGTACACTACCACCACTGTACACAACCACTCCCGTCCGTGTATATGCACACAAAAAAGAAGAACAGTAGTGCCCCGCCGGCGAAGGGGTCGACTAATATTTTTGATATCATAATCGTGAATTAAAATAACTCTGCTACATATGTACATGATGTCAAATTACCTATTTTCTGAAAGCTCTCAAATCAAACTGCGTATTTTTTATAACGATCTGAAAACTCGTTAGTTATAACCCAAACAGTAACACAAGTTTATATATCCAGAGTCTCAGCATCACGGCGGCTCTGCTGCCGTCGCTCCAGGCGCAGTACAAGATGGAGCACGTGCAGAGCTCGGGCGTGAGCGGACGGAAGGCGCACTTCACGGTGGACCTGCCGCAGCACTCCTTAAGCTTCGTCACCAAGCTGCAGGTTACATTACATCACATCCGCCATGTCACCGGCCTCCGCTAAAGAACAGTCGGGTTCACAAATATCATTACAACCTAACGTTCCAAAGATATATTCATATGCTCCTAAGACACTGAAGTTATTCGGGTCGTTTGTGAACTCGACCGACCAAGTTTCCATTAGGTCAGTGATCTGCATCCCTTACACAAGTCACCACATTATCGCGTCCGAGATAAACTACATACATTTAGACAAGTGCAATAGGTTTTGTCGCCGCGACGTACTTGTCTGGGGAAATATCAATTACATCAACACTAATATATCGTTGTGAAGGCCTGAAATTCAGTAAAATCTTTTGGCTGCAATGATAAATCTCCCCTGTATGAATGATACTAGCTGTACCAAGAACGTTGGCAGGTGACATTGCGACTAAAGCTGCGTATGTGGTCAGGTGTCGGAGGCCAACATCCCGTCGTCGGCCATGGTGGCGCTCCCCGCCGCGCACGTGGCTGCCCGCGTTTTAGAAGATGCACCTAATGGACAGGTAATCTATCATCCCTCCGAGGTTACTCGTCTACCAAGTATTTCATGTTTTTTGATTAATGAAATGATATTTTGAAATATCAAGTTCATTTTTATGTCATGTCATGATTTATTTATGTTTACATTTAAGATGGCAGGAAAACAATAATTATATTGTGGTAACATTATTATGTTACCCCGATTAATACAGGGGTAGTTGGGAAAATAACATTATACTGTTGGCAACACGGTAGTTTTAGCAAGTGGTGGGGACACGGAGTCACTTGGTCAGGCTCGTTCACTTGGGTTTAGGCCGTCGTAGAGGACGCATCGTAAGGGACTGGTTAGATCAGAGTACCTGTAAGTATCTCCATTGTTGTAGTAGTAATAGTTAAGAGTAAACATGCGGGAAGAAGCACTAGATTTATTTTTCAAGATTATTCACACTTGATAAAAAAAAATTACCCTATTAAAATTGTTGTAATGAAATATTGCTTTAACTTACACGCATATTGGAAGCTCTCTATGATGTCTTCAGAAACTATGTGGTCATTAACACCGTTGCGGCATTGATTGTCCAACTGACATTTCATTTCGAATGTCATTTCGACTATTATCAGAATTGGTATCAAATCCAATCGTTTCTTTTTCAGAGATGTTCGAAATGTTGGCCCTAAATTGCCGTATTTGAACGCGTCATAGAGGGTTTATGATGTGTGTATATTGTAAATGAAATAGAGTATCAGTGACGGGTTGGGATGGTTCGCGTGCAGGAGGCGGCCGCGGCGCCGGCGGGCGGCGTGGTGCTGCGCGCCGGCCGCTACCTGTACGCCACCGCCGACATCGGCCTCTTCGAGCACACGCTGTCCACCGACCTGCTCAACCACCTGGTCTTCGTGCAGAAGGTGTTCATGAAGGCGGGTACACCCTGGTCCAACATTCTTAACTCCACTAGGCGGCAGGAGGTGACCGAGGTCTCGGGCGCTACTTGAGGAACTGATCTGACGAAAAACGGAACCTTGTCAAGTTGGACTCATTAGGAAGGAAGACGCGACAAGAAAGGGTGTGAATTAAAAATGGTCAGTAATGTGTTTTGGACTCGTATAGTAATTAGTCACCAAGTTCTGACACTGGTTTTGTTTTACGTGTAATGAGCACGTGTTTTGTCTAACTGTGTGTAATGTTACAGGAAGTGAACGAAGTGGTGCAGAAAGTGTACGGCGGAGAGAAGCCCGTGCCGCTGTGGAACGAGGAGGAGGCTTCCACTTCAGCTCTCAACAGGATACTCTTCTCCTTGCTTATTAGGATCAAGGTATGCAATACTCTTACTCTTGACGTTAGATATCGAGACTTCGATCTACGTGCATGATTTTCAAGAGCTTAGACTTCATGAAGGAGGAAAGTATTAAAAAAAGCGGCCAAGTGCGAGTCGGACTCGCCCATGAAGGGTTCCGTACCATTTATGACGTATTAAAAAAACTACTCGCTAGTTCTCGTTCAAACCAATTTTCGGTGGAAGTTTGCATGGTAATGTATATCATATATTTTTTATAGATTTTTCATTCTGTTATTTTAGAAGTTACAGGGGGGGGGGGACACATTTTTTCACTTTGGAAGTGTCTCTCGCGCAAACTATTCAGTTTAGAAAAAAATGATATTAGAAACCTAAATATCATTTTTGAAGACCTATCCATTTTTTAAAAATTTTATGACGTATTAAAAAAAAACTACTTACTAGATCTCGTTCAAACCAATTTTCGGTGGAAGTTTGCATGGTAATGTATATCATATATTTTTTATAGATTTTTCATTCTGTTATTTTAGAAGTTACAGGGGGGGGGGGGACACATTTTTTCACTTTGGAAGTGTCTCTCGTGCAAACTATACAGTTTAGAAAAAAATGATATTAGAAACCTAAATATCATTTTTGAAGACCTATCCATAGATACCCCACACGTATAGGTTTGATGATTTTTAAGGTTCCGTAGCCAAATGGCAAAAAACGGAACCCTTATAGATTCGTCATGTCCGTCTGTCTGTCCGATTCTGTCACAGCCACTTTTTTTTTTTAATTTTATGACGTATTAAAAAAAAACTACTTACTAGATCTCGTTCAATCCAATTTTCGGTGGAAGTTTGCATGGTAATGTATATCATATATTGTAGTATTCGGGATTAGGGATCTAAGTAAAACCACCAAGATAGCTAGACCAAGACTCATTTATTTTTATTCAGTACCTACCGCACTTTACTCAACTACCCACATGTATAATTATGATATAATATATACAACATATATTTTTTATAGATTTTTCATTCTGTTATTTCAGAAGTTACAGGGGGGGGGGGTGGGCACATTTTTTCACTTTGGAAGTGTCTCTCGCGCAAACTATTCAATTTAGAAAAAAATGATATTAGAAACCTAAATATCATTTTTGAAGACCTATCCATAGATACCCCACACGTATGGGTTTGATGATTTTTTTTTTAATGACGTTTTAAAAAAAAACTACTTACTAGATCTCGTTCAAACCAATTTTCAGTGGAAGTTTGCATGGTAATGTATGTCATATATTTTGTTTAGATTTTTCATTCTGTTATTTTAGAAGTTACAGGGGGGGAGGACACATTTTTTCACTTTGGAAGTGTCTCTCGCGCAAACTATACAGTTTAGAAAAAAATTATATTAGAAACCTAAATATCATTTTTGAAGACCTATCCATAGATACCCCACACGTATAGGTTTGATGATTTTTTTTTAAATTTTATGACGTATTACAAAAAAAAATTACTTGCTAGATCTCGTTCAAACCAATTTTCGGTGGAAGTTTGCATGGTAATGTATATCATATATTTTTTTTAGATTTTTCATTCTGTTATTTTAGAAGTTACGGGGGGGGGGAGACACATTTTTTTCACTTAGGAAGTGTTCTCGCGCAAACTATTCAGTTTAGAAAAAAATGATATTAGAAACCTCAATATAATTTTAAAAACCTATCCATAGATTACCCCACACGTATGGGTTTGATGAAAAAAGATTTTTTGAGTTTCAGTTCTAAGTATGGGGAACCCTCAAAATTTATTGTTTTTTTTTCTATTTATGTGTAAAAATCTTAATGCGGTTCATAGAATACATCTACTTACCAAGTTTGAACAGTATAGTTCTTATAGTTTCGGAAAAAAGTGGCTGTGACATAATCGGACCGACAGACGGACATGACGAATCTACAAGGGTTCCGTTTTTTGCCATTTGGCTACGGAACCCTAAAAACATCCCAAAAATATACACCTGCGAAACGGGTAAATTCGTTTGTTTTGGCCGAGCGAAAGAAAATAAATAGTATTATTTTTGAATTTAGAAGTTTTACGGTGGAGGTGCTGGGATGTGAAGTTTACTGAAAGAATGATTTTTGAAAAGCGCATCCAGCTGACGGCCACGACCCCGAGCAACTCGGCCGTGCGCCTGGAGACGGGCGCCGTGGAGTTCGAGCTGTCCAACCGCGTGCAGAACGTGCGCCCCGCCGAGCCGCACGCGCTCAGGCTGTTCGCCCGCGCTCAGGTACGCCCGGATCTCCACTGGTACACACTATTGTAGTATAGTTCGAGCTGTCCAACCGCGTGCAGAACGTGCGCCCCGCCGAGCCGCACGCGCTCAGGCTGTTCGCCCGCGCTCAGGTACGCCCGGATCTCCACTGGTACACACTATTGTAGTATAGTTCGAGCTGTCCAACCGCGTGCAGAACGTGCGCCCCGCCGAGCCGCACGCGCTCAGGCTGTTCGCCCGCGCTCAGGTACGCCCGGATCTCCACTGGTACACACTATTGTAGTATAGTTCGAGCTGTCCAACCGCGTGCAGAACGTGCGCCCCGCCGAGCCGCACGCGCTCAGGCTGTTCGCCCGCGCTCAGGTACGCCCGGATCTCCACTGGTACACACTATTGTAGTATAGTTGAGCTGTCAACCGCGTGCAGAACGTGCGCCCCGCCGAGCCGCACGCGCTCAGGCTGTTCGCCCGCGCTCAGGTACGCCCGGATCTCCACTGGTACACACTATTGTAGTATAGTTCGAGCTGTCCAACCGCGTGCAGAACGTGCGCCCCGCCGAGCCGCACGCGCTCAGGCTGTTCGCCCGCGCTCAGGTACGCCCGGATCTCCACTGGTACACACTATTGTAGTATAGTTCGAGCTGTCCAACCGCGTGCAGAAAGTGCGCCCCGCCGAGCCGCATGCGCTCAGGCTGTTCGCCCGCGCTCAGGTACGCCCGGATCTCCACTGGTACACACTATTGTAGTATAGTTCGAGCTGTCCAACCGCGTGCAGAACGTGCGCCCCGCCGAGCCGCACGCGCTCAGGCTGTTCGCCCGCGCTCAGGTACGCCCGGATCTCCACTGGTACACACTATTGTAGTATAGTTGAGCTGTCCAACCGCGTGCAGAACGTGCGCCCCGCTGAGCCGCACGCGCTCAGGCTGTTCGCCCGCGCTCAGGTACGCCCGGATCTCCACTGGTACACACTATTGTAGTATAGTTCGAGCTGTCCAACCGCGTGCAGAACGTGCGCCCCGCCGAGCCGCACGCGCTCAGGCTGTTCGCCCGCGCTCAGGTACGCCCGGATCTCCACTGGTACACACTATTGTAGTATAGTTCGAGCTGTCCAACCGCGTGCAGAACGTGCGCCCCGCCGAGCCGCACGCGCTCAGGCTGTTCGCCCGCGCTTAGGTACGCCCGGATCTCCACTGGTACACACTATTGTAGTATAGTTCGAGCTGTCCAACCGCGTGCAGAACGTGCGCCCCGCCGAGCCGCACGCGCTCAGGCTATTCACCCGCGCTCAGGTACGCCCGGATCTCCACTGGTACACACTATTGTAGTATAGTTCGAGCTGTCCAACCGCGTGCAGAACGTGCGCCCCGCCGAGCCGCACGCGCTCAGGCTGTTCGCTCGCGCTCAGGTACGCCCGGATCTCCACTGGTACACACTATTGTAGTATAGTTCGAGCTGTCCAACCGCGTGCAGAACGTGCGCCCCGCCGAGCCGCACGCGCTCAGGCTGTTCGCCCGCGCTCAGGTACGCCCGGATCTCCACTGGTACACACTATTGTAGTATAGTTCGAGCTGTCCAACCGCGTGCAGAACGTGCGCCCCGCCGAGCCGCACGCGCTCAGGCTGTTCGCCCGCGCTCAGGTACGCCCGGATCTCCACTGGTACACACTATTGTAGTATAGTTCGAGCTGTCCAACCGCGTGCAGAACGTGCGCCCCGCCGAGCCGCACGCGCTCAGGCTGTTCGCGCGCGCTCAGGTACGCCCGGATCTCCACTGGTGCACACTATTGTAGTATAGTTCGAGCTGTCCAACCGCGTGCAGAACGTGCGCCCCGCCGAGCCGCACGCGCTCAGGCTGTTCGCCCGCGCTCAGGTACGCCCGGATCTCCACTGGTACACACTATTGTAGTATAGTTCGAGCTGTCCAACCGCGTGCAGAACGTGCGCCCCGCCGAGCCGCACGCGCTCAGGCTGTTCGCCCGCGCTCAGGTACGCCCGGATCTCCACTGGTACACACTATTGTAGTATAGTTCGAGCTGTCCAACCGCGTGCAGAACGTGCGCCCCGCCGAGCCGCACGCGCTCAGGCTGTTCGCCCGCGCTCAGGTACGCCCGGATCTCCACTGGTACACACTATTGTAGTATAGTTCGAGCTGTCCAACCGCGTGCAGAACGTGCGCCCCGCCGAGCCGCACGCGCTCAGGCTGTTCGCCCGCGCTCAGGTACGCCCGGATCTCCACTGGTACACACTATTGTAGTATAGTTGAGCTGTCAACCGCGTGCAGAACGTGCGCCCCGCCGAGCCGCACGCGCTCAGGCTGTTCGCCCGCGCTCAGGTACGCCCGGATCTCCACTGGTACACACTATTGTAGTATAGTTCGAGCTGTCCAACCGCGTGCAGAACGTGCGCCCCGCCGAGCCGCACGCGCTCAGGCTGTTCGCCCGCGCTCAGGTACGCCCGGATCTCCACTGGTACACACTATTGTAGTATAGTTCGAGCTGTCCAACCGCGTGCAGAAAGTGCGCCCCGCCGAGCCGCATGCGCTCAGGCTGTTCGCCCGCGCTCAGGTACGCCCGGATCTCCACTGGTACACACTATTGTAGTATAGTTCGAGCTGTCCAACCGCGTGCAGAACGTGCGCCCCGCCGAGCCGCACGCGCTCAGGCTGTTCGCCCGCGCTCAGGTACGCCCGGATCTCCACTGGTACACACTATTGTAGTATAGTTGAGCTGTCCAACCGCGTGCAGAACGTGCGCCCCGCTGAGCCGCACGCGCTCAGGCTGTTCGCCCGCGCTCAGGTACGCCCGGATCTCCACTGGTACACACTATTGTAGTATAGTTCGAGCTGTCCAACCGCGTGCAGAACGTGCGCCCCGCCGAGCCGCACGCGCTCAGGCTGTTCGCCCGCGCTCAGGTACGCCCGGATCTCCACTGGTACACACTATTGTAGTATAGTTCGAGCTGTCCAACCGCGTGCAGAACGTGCGCCCCGCCGAGCCGCACGCGCTCAGGCTGTTCGCCCGCGCTTAGGTACGCCCGGATCTCCACTGGTACACACTATTGTAGTATAGTTCGAGCTGTCCAACCGCGTGCAGAACGTGCGCCCCGCCGAGCCGCACGCGCTCAGGCTATTCACCCGCGCTCAGGTACGCCCGGATCTCCACTGGTACACACTATTGTAGTATAGTTCGAGCTGTCCAACCGCGTGCAGAACGTGCGCCCCGCCGAGCCGCACGCGCTCAGGCTGTTCGCTCGCGCTCAGGTACGCCCGGATCTCCACTGGTACACACTATTGTAGTATAGTTCGAGCTGTCCAACCGCGTGCAGAACGTGCGCCCCGCCGAGCCGCACGCGCTCAGGCTGTTCGCCCGCGCTCAGGTACGCCCGGATCTCCACTGGTACACACTATTGTAGTATAGTTCGAGCTGTCCAACCGCGTGCAGAACGTGCGCCCCGCCGAGCCGCACGCGCTCAGGCTGTTCGCCCGCGCTCAGGTACGCCCGGATCTCCACTGGTACACACTATTGTAGTATAGTTCGAGCTGTCCAACCGCGTGCAGAACGTGCGCCCCGCCGAGCCGCACGCGCTCAGGCTGTTCGCGCGCGCTCAGGTACGCCCGGATCTCCACTGGTGCACACTATTGTAGTATAGTTCGAGCTGTCCAACCGCGTGCAGAACGTGCGCCCCGCCGAGCCGCACGCGCTCAGGCTGTTCGCCCGCGCTCAGGTACGCCCGGATCTCCACTGGTACACACTATTGTAGTATAGTTCGAGCTGTCCAACCGCGTGCAGAACGTGCGCCCCGCCGAGCCGCACGCGCTCAGGCTGTTCGCCCGCGCTCAGGTACGCCCGGATCTCCACTGGTACACACTATTGTAGTATAGTTGAGCTGTCCAACCGCGTGCAGAACGTGCGCCCCGCCGAGCCGCACGCGCTCAGGCTGTTCGCCCGCGCTCAGGTACGCCCGGATCTCCACTGGTACACACTATTGTAGTATAGTTCGAGCTGTCCAACCGCGTGCAGAACGTGCGCCCCGCCGAGCCGCACGCGCTCAGGCTGTTCGCCCGCGCTCAGGTACGCCCGGATCTCCACTGGTACACACTATTGTAGTATAGTTCGAGCTGTCCAACCGCGTGCAGAACGTGCGCCCCGCCGAGCCGCACGCGCTCAGGCTGTTCGCCCGCGCTCAGGTACACCCGGATCTCCACTGGGACACACTATTGAAGTATTGTTGGGGCATGCCCATTAAAGTGAAGCGAGCTTCAAACCTTAAACAAAAGAGCGACCTTTCATCTTAATGACCGGCGATGAATTTGTCACCCCTCTGGTGTTGCGGGTCCATGGGCGACGGTGATTACTTACCATTAGTTGATACTTCTGCTCGTTAGCCTCCTATGTCATAAGAAAATAGGAAAAGTTAATATTAAGTTTAAGTATTCAATTTATTCCACAAGTTGGTTGACCCTCCACGCGCGCGGTCCCTATAATACTAATTGTAGATCATTTACCAGGTGGATCTAAACTTGAGCTTGGGGCAGCTGATCCGCAACGCTATGTTTGAGGAGGCCGAGCCGGAGTTCCAGCAATATGCCTTCTTCAACACCAGGATAGGTACGTTCACATTTAATATCGGTACAAAAAACACTCATACACTTATTTACATTGTACTAGTTCATGGCCAAATCAGCTATTAAAATGACACTTACTATGATAAATACTAAAAATTATTAGTGCATTTCGTGTGTTCTCCACTCCACATGACTTAGGCGCGGACATCTGGACATCATTCACGTATGTGTTTGTCGAGAATGACTTATGTTGAACTAAGTAGGTATATTTTTATTATGAATCGCTGAAATACCATTTAAAAATAAAAAGGTGATAAGATAAGTGTTGTTTCTAAATCGGTTTCTTGACTATATGTTTTACATGTTGCTACAGTAACATAAAATAGAAGATCTAAAAACATGGCACTTGAAATACAACTGGCACTGAAACTAAACTGCTTAACGGACGAGCACTGACGAGCACTTGTTTACTGGCACAGATATTGAAAACAAAGACAAGAATAAAGCCATAGTTTTTGAATTTCAGAACTTGCCGAGGCATCTCAAGACCGTCAAGGTTTACATATTTATTATAGTTATTTAGTTTCAACCTACTTCCAGAAACCTCATTTATTTATTATCGTGTATATTGGGCGGTTTCAAGCACCAAAAAGTAAAATTATTTTTCTGTGATCAACTGGAGGTCTGTTATCATATATATTTTCAAATATATACATTACCCTCCTTTTTTAAAAACGTAAGTTCTAAAAATATAAATATGTTTGTCTCTTTAGCCATGCGCAACGCATTCCAAGACGAGATGGTGAGCGGCGAGGACAAGGAGGTGGTCCTCATCACGCTGAAGCGGCCGCTCATATACATACAGCCTGTGGCCGTGGACAGAGCGATCCTCGTGTGGCTCAACTACAAGAATGCTTATGAATATTGGAACGAGAAGAGACTCAACCTCAACAAGGAGGTGCTTACTGCGACTCAACAGGTCTTCGAGAAGGTTAGTCTAATGTAGTGTTACATACATAATAATATTGGAACGAGAAGAGACTAAACCTCAACAAGGAGGTGCTTACTGCGACTCAACAGGTCTTTGAGAAGGTTAAAGCATAGTTCATATAGAATTGGTACGCACTAGAAGATTGTTATTTTTTTAAGTTAATAAAATAAGAAAGTTATGAATGGTGAATTTTAAATAGTAATATATTTAGCTTTCAAATATGTATAAATTAAAAAAAAATCTCTGTTGTGTAAATAATTACGAACTGTTTTCATAATGTACCCCTGTCTTTTTCTGCACAACACTTTTGTCGACATTTTTGGGGTGTTGATTTCTTGTAGATCGCAATGAATTGATACCCTGGACAATTTGACTAATTTTATTTAATTTTTTTTCATGATTGCCCAGTAGATATTGATAGATTGAATTTGGGGACAGTTCGAAGGATTCATCTCGCGGGGTACGTAATTGGCCTGATTATTTAGCATACCATGCCAAAACTTTTTTTGAGTAGTGGCAGCTGGCTAAATCTGGCCAACATTTCACAGGACCGTTATGGGTTCTAATAAATGCCAATACTCATTTCTCTAAGCACTCTTTTAATATAAAGGTCCGATTTCATTGTTGACTATGTTATAAAACTTTTCGTCTTACAGCCGCAATTATAAATTCCTTGCCATATCATATGTTTTTTTGCGAACTTGTCAAGTTTCACGAACTTATATTTTTCGGGTAAATTACCTCTGTAGTGAGGG
Organism: Cydia pomonella; assembly: GCF_033807575.1. NCBI lineage: Eukaryota > Metazoa > Arthropoda > Insecta > Lepidoptera > Tortricidae > Cydia > Cydia pomonella. The sequence continues at coordinate 26,391,336 of NC_084707.1, read as the reverse complement.
TTACGCTCCGCAGACGAAAACAACGTAAATATCTGAGTCGGTTTAATAACAAGAACTACTAATATAACTGAATGGACTTAAGACTAACGAAATTATCGTGACGTCAGCAGGCGTTTCGACCGAGACACCGTGCTGCTATCGGAATAGTTCGCAAGATTAATGTTGGAAGGTGTTCAATAGCTTGAATGCAGCCAACCAAGCACTAATCCGCTCCTAGCTTTTGACATCGATCGGTAATTTTGATAAATATGGAACCGGGAGCGATAGCAAGTAAAACGACCGTTTGCTTTGACGTCTGTTTTATTACTGGTCTTGTAGGTAGATCACAAAACTATAGCATACAGATCATATCCTCCACCATTAATTTTGGAACCTGTTAAACAAACAAACACGCTAATTAACAGGTGCTTAACTTAAAAATACTTCTTAAAATCTACGTTGACTCTGGGACGCAAGCGTCGTTGGGCGGACGGCAAATCCTCACTTTGATCAGCCGTGTTATCAAAACCGGCGGCTGCCTGCGGCAGAGACGGTGCCTCCGCTGGCGGTACATGAGGCATTTCTCGTTCACCCTCTGTGTCAGCGTCCTCACAGTCATTCCACTCCTCCCTGCCCTCTGTTGATTCGTTATTCTCACTTAACAGAATTTCTGGGAGCTCTGTGCTCGGTCCAGGTTCAATGGTAGCCGAAGGTGGAGCAGGTGGGGGTGAAAATGATTGTGACTGTGACATAATGGTTTCACTAATTAAATCAGAATTTTGTTCTGTTTCCTGACGCTTAAATATTTGGTCGACATGACGAATACATTCGGTATTATAATCAGCTACAAATACTTTGTACATTCTACGGCCAATTGAATTTAGCACTTTTCCTTTTACCCAACTTTCTTTTCTATCAATATACCATCTAACCCATACTAAATCGCCGGTGCGAAATTCCCGACTAATATTAGAGGCTTCCTGCAAAAAAAATGTTGGGTCATTATCTTTTGGCAGTAGAAGGTCCAATCGTGTCCTTAATTCGCGACCAAACATTAATTTTGCAGGTGTCGCCCCAGTAGAAGTATGTACAGTATTTCGGTATGTAAACAAATATCCCCGCAAGGAGTCATGTACAGCTTGTACTGGCAAATTTTCTTTTAATATTGATTTTAAGATTTTTTTACAAATTTTTACACTTATTTCCGCTTGTCCATTACTACACGGGTGATAGATAGGAGACGTCATGTGCTTAATACCATTACTGGAACAAAATTCTCTGAATTCCGCGGAAGCAATTTTTACGTCATTGTCAGATACAAGCAAGTTAGGGATGCCAAAACATGAAAATATTTGCTTTAACTTGCCAATCAACGCTTTAGTTGCCGTTCCATTTTCCATATGACAACACTCTATCCACTTACTATACGCATCTACCAGAATCAAATACGTTCGAGAACCGATTACCATATAGTCGATATGAACGCGTTGGAAGGGTGCGCCCGGGCGCGGCCACGACGCGGGCGGCGCTCGCGCCGGCGCGGCGCGCATCGCGGCGCACGTCGCGCACGAGCCGGCCCTCTGTTCGATATCGTTATCTATACCTGGCCACCACATCCTACTTCGTGCATTACTTTTCATCTTTACAATTCCCAGATGAGAACTGTGCAATTCATCTAATATGCGTACCCTGAGTGCTGCGGGAACTACGACCTTGTGGCCCCGCAATAGGCACCCACTTTCATACTGTAAATCTGCCTTATTGCGGAAATAAGGAAGAATCGACATACATTTAATTTTCCTTGGCCACCCCCGTTGCATGTACTTAATAACGGTTTGTAATACGTTATCAGTTTCGGTCGCTTGCTGAATGTCTTTATGTAAAACAGCTGGTGAACATGAATTCAAAAACTTTAACGAGGAATAGGTATCATGCTCATGGTCACTTTTGCAACAAGTATCCGCTAACGGTGCGCGAGAAAAATAATCGGCCACTATATTGTTTTCGCCCGATGTATACTGCACATTGTAATTGTAAGCAGATAAAATTATTGCGTACCTTTGCAGCGCTGTCGTCATTGAAATTCCCGTTTTATTATTAAATATAGATATCAACGGCTTGTGGTCAGTTTTCAAAATAAACGGATCGCTTCGACCGTACAAATACTGGTGGAATTTTTTTACTCCAAATATTATAGCCGTCGCTTCTTTGTGAAGTTGACTATAATTTTTTTCACTAGCCGAAAGTGACCTTGACGCGAAGGCGAGCGGCCTCTCGACTCCGGTGACGTCACGTGAACTAAGTACCGCTCCTAAGCCTGAGGGTCCCGCATCTACCCCCAAAACGAGTTGAGCCGTGGGGTCAAAATGGGCCAGGACTCTCTCCGAAGCCAACTCACGTTTTACGCGTTGCGCAGCCTCTCGCTGACGCACACCCCACTCCCACTGAGCTTTCGCCCCGAGCAGATCGTATAACGGCCGCATAACACTAGACGCATTAGGGATGAAATTCCTATAATAATTAATCATCCCCACCAAACGCCTAACCTCTGCCACATTAGTAGGATCAGGCGAGTCCAATATGGCCTTGACTTTTGCGAAACTACTTTGCAAACCACTTTTACTAATTGAGTAGCCGAGATAAGTTACAGAGTCTTGGAAAAATTCGCACTTTTCTTTTTGCAATCTAAGCCCTGCTTCATTTAACCTATGCAATACTTTTTTTAACCGATCCAGATGTGTTATTTTATCGGGGCCGGTAACACAGATGTCGTCCAGCCAACAACTTACTCCGTCGATACCTGAAAGTAACATCTCCATAGACTTCTGAAATATAGCAGGCGCATTGGCTAATCCATACACAAGACGAGTGTACAGATCAAATTTGCATCTCGGAGGTCATGTTTCTACGTCGACACATCGTTAGCGCGTTCTATCTCGGAGGTGGCGCCATCTCTTGACAAATTGGTGCACTACATTCCCCCCTATTTGGTTCCGAGATGCCCCAACGAGGGTAACTCACTGTTTCTTCGGTCGGCCACGACCCCGGGTGGGACGATCCGGCTGGGGTGCCTTACGTGGTCGACCTCGTTTCCTCAAAGGTTGGGCGGGAGTAGGTAACTCATTGGTTGGGCCAGTGTACGGTGTCAGCGCTGAAGCATGGTAGATTCCGAGGCATACACCAGGGTTTGATGGGTCTGCGACTGCATATGAAGAGGGTCCGTGCTGTTTGGTGATTTTATACGGGCCGTCTCTCTTCGGGGCAAATTTGGCGCTGATGCCTTTGTTGGCGGAACTCAGTGGGTGTAACGACACCATAACCATGTTACCTTCAACATAGTCTGGTCTAATCTTGCGGGATTGGTCCGCCAGTTGTTTTCTCTTTTCTTCTTCTATCTCTTGCACTTCTCTAGTTTTCTCTATTGTGTCTACTAGTTGCAACAACTTCGGCGTTATCTCTGGTATGAAGTTTTCCGAGAGTACTATTTGCCGAAAGTCATTGTAGTTGTCATCAATCGTTCTCAGTTGTCGCCCGAAAGTTATGTAGGCTGGAGTGAGAGACGTCGATTTGCAGACTGCGGTGTTCATGGCGAACCTGATGCTTGGGAGGTGTTCTGGCCACTCCCTATGGTTTTGTCCAATAATGATTGCTAATTGCGTCTTTAGATCCCGATTCTTTCTTTCTACGGGGTTTGCCTCGGGGTGATATACTGGCGTATAGGCATGCTTGATCTTTAAGCAGAAGGAAACTTGTTGCATTATGGCACTGACGAACTGCGGCCCGTTGTCGCTGATCATCCTTCTAGGGAACCCGTACCGAAGGAAGACTTCGTTTATTAAAATCATCGCACATCTTTCCGCTGTGGCATCTTCCAAGGCGAAGAGTTCTACCCAACGAGAGTTTATGTCTTCGATGATTAAGATCCAGGTTTTATTGTCAGACGATGGAGGTAATGGCCCAAAGAGGTCAAACGAGATCACTTCGAATCGCTGACTTAGCGCATGAGTCTGTAGAAGTCCAGCCGGTTTATGGTTAGAAGGCTTGTATCGTTGGCATTTGATGCAGAGTTTAACGTAACTCTCAATGTACTTCCGCATGCCAATCCAATAGTATCTACGTGATATGGCCTGAAACGTCTTATCAGCACCATAATGTCCCGCTTTAGGATCATCATGATAGATGGCCAACACATTGGCCCATTCGTGTTCCGGTACAGCTAGTTGTGCCTCATCCGAATTGGAATCTAATTTGTGACGATACAGAAGGCCGTCGTTCATCAAGTAGCCCTTGCTACTCCAATATATGGCGTTTTCATTGCCTTGGGTGTCCTCCAATGCTTGAATTATTTTTGCCAGTCTCTCATCCTTCAATTGTTCAGACCTTATTTCAGCAGGGCTGCGTGGTCGCAAGTCGACCGTGACCATACACACGCCGCATTCAGTTTGGGTGTCCTCCGTGCATGGTGGCCTCGATAAGGTGTCTGCTACAACATTGATTCGTCCTGGGATGTATTTAACGAGGATATCTTGAGCCTGCCGCTGTAGAGCCCATCGAGCGAGTCTACCGGTCGGAGATTTCAACTTCATCAGCCACTGTAAGGCCTGATGATCGGTGACAATTGTAATAGGGGCACCCTCAATATAACCCGCGAACTTCTTGATGGCCCACACGACTGCGAGCGCTTCTTTCTCTGTTGTCGAGTAGTTTCGTTCCGCCGATGTTAGAAGTCTACTCGCGTATTCAATTGGGTGTTCTTCTTCCTTTTCACCTTGTACGAGTACCGCACCCAGTGCATAATTACTCGCATCCGTCTTGATAGTATAACCTTTGGTAAAGTCTGCTTGCCCAAGTATTGGGGTTGAAGTGAGATGGTTTTTCAACTCTTTGTACGCTTTCTCTTGTTCAGGACCCCACGTCCACAGAGCGTTCTTTTTGGTGAGTTTCGTGAGTGGCTCGGCGATGTTGGAGAAGTTTCTTATGAACCGCCGATACCAGGAACAGGTCTGCAGGAAAGACATCAGATGTTTCACGTTGGTCGGGGGAGGTCGATTTAAAATAGCCGACACTTTCTCAGGATCAACTTGCAGACCTGCGGGGGTAATCAGGTGACCCAAGTATTTTACGCTGGTGCAAACAAAGCGACACTTGTCTTTGTTGACAACGAAGTTGTACTCCCTCATCTTGGTGAAAACATCTCTTAGATCAGACAGATGCTGTTCAAATGTCGTGGAGAAGATGATCAAGTCGTCTAAGTATGCAAGTAGCTTGATATGGCCTAGACTAACACGGAATCTGTCTATTAACCTCTGAAAAGTCGACGGAGCATTCCGAAGTCCGAAAGGCATTCTTAGGAACTTGTAAATTCCGAAAGGCGTTATAAAAGCAGTCTTTGCTTGGTCACAATCTCGTACGCGTATTTGCATTACCCAGCCTTTAAATCTAAAGCTGACATGTAAGCCGTGGACTTTGCTTCATGTAGTAGGTCGTCGATGCGAGGGATTGGATATGTGTCCGGCACTGTAATGGGATTTAACCTTCGGTAATCTACGCAGACTCGTACTTCCCCATTTGGCTTCGGGACCATTACAACTGGCGCGGCCCACGGAGATTTACAAGGTACGATCACTTTGTCCGCTAACATCTTGTCGATTTCAGTTTTCAACATTTGTTTCCTTTGTTCGGACAGTCTATAGGGAGGGACAGATATGGGTAGATGATTCTGTGTATCTATTATGTGTTCCACGTCATTCACTGGATTGCCATTCGATTCGAATATGTCTTTGAACTTCTGCAGCAAACCGTCGAGTTGTGCTGCTTGTACTTCGTCCATAGTTGTGGATACATCTATGGCGCATAGGCCGACATCACCAAAGAGCGTGGCCGCGTGCGGAGATAAGTTGTACTCGGCTTCCTCAATATTCTGGATGGCATCTCGCATCATGTATTCCATTCTTGGTGAATATCCGTCGAAAAGAAGTTTGTCTTGAGAGCAGTTAATTTTCGAAGGCAATGCGGCTCCTTCAGCCTTTGTAGACTCTGCTTCACCAGCAGCAATTGCTTGCCTTAACGGTCTCTTCCCTCGTTCCATATCAATAGGAGCAACTACGATTTTAGGAGCAACTGCGGTTTTGGGAGCAACGACTATTTTAGGAGCAACTGGGACTTTAGAAGCGGTCGCGTCTGGTTGTGTAAACATAATGAACCTCTCTTGGTACAGCTCAAACTCCTGTTGTGGTTGGTCTATGTAGCTCCACGTGAATTGTGCGATATTCAAAATGATGCCAGCCTTTTGCATAAGGTCGATTCCTAGCAACGTCCGGTTGTCATGGGACTGTTGTAGTACGATGAAAGGGGCGTGTAAGCGACGCTCACCAAGGTCAACCTTAGCCTCGAAAACTAGTACTCTTTGCAATCTTGGGTGCCCATCTGCCAAGGTCACTGTTGCCATTTCTTCGTAGAAAATCTGTCCACGTGCCTTTAACAACTCGTATAGTTCCAATGATGCAACGCTAATCTTAGCTCCAGTGTCCACATAGGCTTTACCTTTAACGCCATTGACCTCGAGAAACACCATTGGTCGAGACCGCATCTCTAATTGTATATTTATAGCACAAAATCCTAATGTGCCTTTCTTCTCAAGCGTATCACTGGGCTTGTTAGAGCATATCTTGCAGTTACTGCGATAAACCCCTGGTGCACCACATCCATAACAGGAGAACTTCACATCACTTGATGTTGGCAGGACCGTATCCGTTTGTCCATTGCCAGCTTCCATTGTCTTTTTACGCTTTCTACACTCTTCTATGACATGACCTAGCTTTTTGCAGAAATTACATCGAGACGCTTTCTTCGCACGCGTTGGGACCGAAGTGTCTGATTTGGACGCCTCTGCAGTTTTATCGCTGCTTTCTTTCCTCCCTTCCCCCAGAGCTTTCTCTTTTAGTAAGGCTTCAGCGCTGCGTGCCTGCTTTAGAAGGTCATCAAAATCCTTAACTTTCTCTATAGGGACTTTCTCCCTAATTTTAAGATTTAATAGCCCATAAGTAATGTTAAGCTGCTGCTTTTGATTAAGAACTTCATCGCTGGGAAGTTCGGAGAACAGCATTCTCTTCTTTGTAACAAAATCGTCCGTAGAGACTTCTGGACCTTGCCTGGTCCCGCAAGCTTCCAAATAAATTTCATATACGGGTTTCTTTGGAGCGAACGTGTTTCTTAGTGCATCTTCAAATGTAGCCCATGTGGTGATAATGTTTTTGGTTCCTTGCCACCACACTGCAGCCTCGTCTCGCAGGATTAAAGGTAGACCAGCTAGTGCGTCGCTATCGTTAATGTTCTCAAGCTTCTTGAAAACTTGCACCGCCGTGAGAAAAGCTTCCACTGTCTCTCTATCCTTTCGACCGTTATAAGTAGCTTTGCATGACGTCATACTGCCTTTCCGACTACTTCCTATGCTGGCCAAGAGTTGCTGGAACTGCTCCTGAGTTAGATTGACAGACATCTTGTTTTCACTTTTCCTCTGGAGAGCTTTCACAGGATATGTTGTTTTCCTTCCGAGTCGTGTAACCACGTATTTGGGTTCGTTCGAGCCCGAGTTGGACGCCACTGTAGTGAGGGTTACGCTCCGCAGACGAAAACAACGTAAATATCTGAGTCGGTTTAATAACAAGAACTACTAATATAACTGAATGGACTTAAGACTAACGAAACTATCGTGACGTCAGCAGGCGTTTCGACCGAGACACCGTGCTGCTATCGGAATAGTTCGCAAGATTAATGTTGGAAGGTGTTCAATAGCTTGAATGCAGCCAACCAAGCACTAATCCGCTCCTAGCTTTTGACATCGATCGGTAATTTGCATCTCGGAGGTCATGTTTCTACGTCGACACATCGTTAGCGCGTTCTATCTCGGAGGTGGCGCCATCTCTTGACAAATTGGTGCACTACACCTCTATTATTGGCCATATAAAACTTCGAACCGAGTAGTTGATTAAAATCGAGTTTTACATACGTCTTGTCGACCAACAATAAGCAACCTTCGAATTTTGTCAATACTGGGTCGTACAATAGTCGAGCTAGTGTTTTAGCTTGTCGGATTTGTTGAACAGTCCGATTTGGCTGTTTTATTGATCGATAGCTCCTGTAGCCACCTCTGAGGTGAATCATCTTTATCTTTCTAGAAGTTTCTTTGAATTTTTGGGATAAATCGTAATTAGACCGTCCTGAATTTTGTTTGAGTGACCTTGGGACTTTTTTCCCAAAATCTTGTTATTTGTCCCACACCTCCGATTAGTTTGTGTTTTCCTGTCGGCTGATAGAGTCTCCTTGTAACGTTTTATGACCTTACAAATACTAGCTTTTAGCATCTTAAGCGACTTAGCTGTCTTTGTCCGGGATCGATAAGAATTTGCGAAGTATTTGTGCACGATCAATCTCCTGTTCTCAATTTTCATGGTCGAAAACTTTAAAATGCATAAAGCTAGGAAAATAATATTTTCACCATTAATACTTTGAAGGTTGGTGATTGAACTGTTATTGTAATTTTTTTTCCCGCCATGGAATTATTATTTTTTAAACATTGCTAATTATGTGCCAATTCTATATGAACTATGCTTTAGTCTAATGTAGTGTTACATACATAATAATATTGGAACGAAAAGAGACTCAACCTCAACAAGGAGGTGCTTACTGCGACTCAACAGGTCTTCGAGAAGGTTAGTCTAATGTAGTGTTACATACATAATAATATTGGAACGAGAAGAGACTAAACCTCAACAAGCAGGTGCTTACTGCGCTGCGACTCAACAGGTCTTCAAGAATGTTAGTCTAGTGTAGAATTGTGCCATTTTCGAGAACATTCTCCGTTTACAATGGGGAAAATCTCGAACGAGAAAGTCTCCCATACAAAACGAAGCAAGTTCTCGAGAAAGCCACAACTCAAGTGACATATTTGTGATAGTATATCGGGTCATTTTAGTGTGGTTGAACTATAAGAACGTCTAATATAGGAGCGGATCCATATCAGGATTTCTAACGTTTTTTCTGCTATTTTTGCAGTCCCTAATACTTTTTCCATAATGATCATTTCAACAACAACATCATCATCATCAACATTTATTCAGCAAATAGGCCACAAGGGCACTTTTACACGTCAACATGGAATTTACATACTAGCATAAAAACTTTTTACAAAAAAAAGTAAACCGACTTCAAAAAGGATAAAATAAAATATTATGGAAGACATCGCTGTTTACCGATAAGTCCGTCTGTTGTTACCTACCAATGTATATATTTTCTCAATTTCTGTATCTGTTTTTTTATGTAGTGTGCAAGTTTGGTTTCGTAGGGGACGCAGTTCTAACCTAACCTAACCCACTTTTCTGGCAACTGTTCGTTTTTGCGGAGGTCGCAGTTGTAACCTAATTTCACATTTCTGCTAACAGTTCGTGATCGTGGAACCATAGGACAAAATGTTATGGAATGTGATTTTAGATCAAAATTTTAAATGAAAACTGGTGGTATGGCCTTATAGCTCGTAAAATTATGATAGTTATGGCAAGAACGTTTAGGACGAGGGAGACCCTCTAAGGGAGTCATATCGGGATTCCTAGTTTTATCCTCTATTTTTGCATTCATAATACTTTTTGCCGTAACGATCAGTACTGAAACATTGAGCAACTTAAGTACAATAAGGACGTACTCACAGCGAATAAACATGTCTTTGAGAAGTGAAGTACAAAATGAGCTAACATTTTCTGCATTTTTAGGGCAAAGGTCAATATCTCGAGTTATAAATCTGCGTCTACTCGTATTTCGCAGGTCCAACTGACATCCCAAATAACGGCACCGCACGTCAGCACCCTGTTCCTGCAGCTCAACGTTGACGACATCGGGATATGCATACCTCTCAACCAACCCCCTGTGGTAAGTCAATGTTATGAACATAAAAAAAATACCTACTTTTATGTTATTCAAAAAGAGTGGAAGAATGTGATTTTGAGTTTTTTACTTGCGTGTCTCAGTGCGAATTCAGACTTCGATTTCCTATTTCATTTTCCTGATTTCGAAACAAAATACAAACGTCTTCAATTTTCGTAAGCCCTGAAAGTTTTGTGTTTGCGATTACGAATAAATTATTTATATTCTATTCTTAAACCGGCACAGGTTTTGGACGATTTAAGTCGCGACTGGACTCCAGTATTCTTTATTTTTGAGTAAAAAAGAGACAATTTTTTAACGAATTCAAAATTTGTAAGAAGTTGGTATTTTGTTTATATGTTGTAGGCCACGTGGGGCCGCAGCGTGTACGAGTGCGAGTCGCGCGGCGCGGTGGTGGTGACGCTGGAGAGCACCAGCATCTCCGCCTGCTCGTCCGGCTCCCTCGTCAGCAAGGTACTGTTATGTATGTAGCAGCAGCGGCAGTGGCTCATGCGTGACCCGAGGTAAAGTTCGTGGGTAGTTCAGTCATCATGCCTTGATGAATCATATGCGCTATTATAAATGTGTTATTAAATTTCGCTTTAATCGCGCGTGCTAAACTAAACATGTCATGTCTTTCTGCGATCGAAATTATCGCCACATTCGAAATGTCAGGTTTAATGTGAGCTTACGCGATTTTACTCTGTTAAGTTCAATAACTTTGAATAATTAGTAAAATGATGTTATTTTTGCCTACAGGGTCGTTTCGTAGGCCTCTGCTTGCGTTTCGCGGACGACTTCGAGACGTCCCTCGACGACTGGAAGCCGGACCCCGACCAGAGCGCCATCAACGTGTGCTGCGTCTCGGAGGGCACGTACGAGGTGTGCAGCCGCACCACCGCCTCCAAACACAACGGTCAGTACATGTACTGTAGGGCACGTGTCCAGCCTGCTGACCCCGACCAGAGCGCCATCATCAGCGTACATGAATGTCGTTCAAAACTTCCATTGCTGTTGTGCGTGCCTGTAGGCGCTTTGAGAGGGAGATGGTTCGAAGTGACAAACCAGGCATAAATATTATTTGTCAGTTGGATTCGTTTTACTGCAACGTCATTTTTGTTAAGATGTGTGCGTTAAACTATTCAATACGAGTGAAATACAAATCACCATTCTCTTCACTCATTTTTTCGGTTGCGTAACTCATATACATACACAATGTAACAAAAATTGTGGGGATCCGTTTAAGTGCATAAAAAAAGAAGATAAAAATTTTGAACGCGTAAAATTTTTCGCCTTTTGTTTGTGTGGCAAAAAAAAAACATAATACATAGGTAACAATAACAACACAACATACTTATCAGATAACAGATGGATAACAGTGCGTTAGAATTAAACCAGTCTTAAATGTTTTTACGCTCAGAGCTAAACATGTCGTTTAGTGTTAATAGCTTATCACTTGCTGCAGAAAACGCGAAGTGGTTTCTGAACGTATCCTGGCAGATGGAGGGCGTGGACATCCACCTCGACGTGAACGTCGGCAAGCAGCTCTCCGCTCTGGGCCACACGCTGACCATGCTTACAGGTATCGTCCTTGACTTCACTATTCTTATTATACCCTAACAATCATTTATTTGGCTTTCACATCTTGAGGAATTTCAGCGGCAATTCGATTACAGACGTTGAAAGTCATCGAATGTCACCATGTAAACAAGAAGAAAATATCTCGTAATTATAAACGATTTGAACGAAAATCATTTCATTTTCAATCTGTTGTCAGAGATACAAAAAAAATATTTTGAATAGAATAAAACATTTACATCAATATAATGATCAAGGATCGCGTTCGCGTTGCATTCTAATAATAAGCTGCTTATCTCGGCCAAATAAAACCTTTTTTGGCTTAGTACCGCTACTGTACTGATTGTGTTGTTGTCAGGTTTCGAAGAAGAAGATCCTCTCAAAATGGACTATGAAAGCGATTTGGACGACGAGGCAGACAATAGCAAAGATTCACAGGTATGCAAAACAAAAGAGGGTCGATTGCATGTTTGTTTAAAAAACGGATTGAAGATAATACTTTTTCAATGCAGTTCCCACGTATTAAAATTAGAATTAAAACAACAATAAAATATCACGTACAGGAGAGCATAATCCTCCGGCGGAAATACACCGACCACCTCCCGGCCTTCGTGTTCGACAACACCATCGACGCCAAGAAGCGCTCCAAGCTCATCGAGAAGGAGATGAACGAGCAGGCCAAGATCATCAACGATCTGAGGACGCTGGGGGCCAGCCACAGCACCATCGAGTACGAGATGAAGAGGCTGCACGACCTCGAGGCGCTGGTCTTCAAGGACTTCAGGCGGTAAGATCATCAGGAGATGAACAGCACGCCAAGATCTGAGGACTCTGGTGCCAGCCACAGCACCATCGAGTAATAACTGTAGTAGTGGTAAATAACAAACGAAAAATAACTGGCAATTTGACGTAATAAAGCGCAGTTTTTTATGTTCCAACGTGTGAAATGTTAGGTCAAGTTGTTCAGTAGTTGTGTGAACGGTACCTGTACAAAGTTCAGAAGCGAAGTGGTGTATGTTCGCAGAGACATGATCCAGAAGCTGCGCCGCCAGAGCGTGCGCGCCAGCACCATCACCAAGGGCAAGCTGGGGCTCGGCTCCAACCGCTCGCGCTCCTTCGTGGCGCCCGAGCCGCCCGTGGACTTCCTGGAGTACGTAGCCTGCACACGCCTGCTATCAAAAAGAACCGACATCAGAGACCAGTGTCTCATTATTTGACGGTCTTCACCAACAGTTCCACTACACTCATTTTAGGTTTCCGAGAGCAGATCACGAGTACCAATTAATACCATTATGCCCAAATATTAAATGTCCTTGTTTTCTCGAGGATCTAATCAGATCCGGACATGATGACGATAGGATCAACATTGAATTATACCCGAACAGTTAGATAAAGATAGTTTATTTTCCAAGTAAGCATATTAAAATGCGCTTATGAACGTCAAATAAACCTACGCCGGCTCTAAGCCTCCACCTTTGACCCGAGAAGATCTAAATCCATACTAAATTGTAGGTGGGTACCCCAATATGGGATCGACAGGAAACTCGTCGGAACACATCTTTTCAAAACATTACTTTTTTTTATTTATTACATCTTATAAATAACATGCATTAAATAAATAAAAATATACAATTGAAAATTAACGTGGCATTTAAAAAAATACAGTAGGTACTTTCATATACCTATAGAATGCGCTAGATTGCTAATGCAGGGCGTTATCGTTGTCAAACATCCCTATCCATGATATAATCGCTTATTTTATAGTATTCTCGCGAAATGAGTTTTTGCTTAACAACAGAATCTGTAAGCTCGGTGACATTTTTTGGTATCTTCTTATAGAATTTTATACAATTTCCCAAGAACGAGTTTCTTGTTTTAGCCAGTCTGTATGGTGTTACTTTAAGCTTTCCTGTGTTTCTTGTAGCCTTTGGCTTATCAACATTCGTTGGGAAATTGTGTAAGTTTTTCCTTACAAACATTATTATTTCAAATGTACATATAATGCGACGGCAGAGTTATAATATGTATTCATTAAATAATTATATTAGTGACTCACGCGACCCCAGCTTGTATACTGATCTAATTGCCCTTTTTTGAATCAATATCAGCAGCTGATCCCCACAAAATAAGACCATAATTATTTATACTGTTAAAGTAAGAGAAGTAACCTAACCGTGCCATCTCTACATTGGTAAGCTGCGTTATTCTCCTTGCTAAAATTATTTCTAGAAAAACAGTAGTCCTAACAAATTCTAAAGTTTGACCATTCAAATTAATAGTAAAGACTACATAATCAGTTGATGAGTTAGCTAGTGAGAACCGTATACATTTCGTTTTACTCGGATTCAGTACTAGATTATTCGCAGTAAACTAGTCGGATATAATGGATAGGGTATTGTTTGGTTCAACAAGCACACTATCTTTCTTATTAACTTTGAACAATAAAGTAGTGTCGTCAGCAAACATAACAATGCCTGGTCTTCGGCTTACCATATATGGTTGGTTATTGACATACACAAGAAATAAAAATGGGCCTAAAATAGATCCTTGGGGTACTCCCATGTCCACTGCTATTTCGGAAGATATTACTCCATTTATTGCTACCTTTTCACTTCTATGTACCAAATATGATCTTAATAAGATTTAATGCAAGACATTTAATACCATAACAATCAAGTTTGCTAATTAGAGTACCGTGGTCTACACAATCAAATGCTTAAGAGAGGTCGCAAAATACGCCATGTGACTCCTCCCATGCCTGCAAAATGAATTTAATTAAACTGGTACCAGCATTAGTAGTGGACCTGCTTTTCGTGAAGCCAAACTGCTGTGCGTGCTAAATTTTGTTAAAATGAAAGTGAGAAATCAACTGCATTAGCATTATTTTTTCGAATATTTTGCTTAACGCCGGTAGCACGATAATCTAGAAAAATTACAAGTAGCTTGTGGCACCCACGACATCCAGAATAGTTTCCAGTATCTTGACTGACACGCCCCATAAGTCCTCCGTCTTCTTTATCTTATTCCGTTTAAAAGACCTCAAATATCAAAAGGTGACACATGATGAAAATGAAAATTACTGATATTATCTATTTGTACATTTTGACGGAGAATGGATTCAGCTACTGAGGAAGAGGAAGCCAGATATCTAGTCGCTTTTCTAGGGATTTTAGCAAATAAGTTGTTAAATTCATTGTGTTAGTTACTAATTTATCTCCAATCTTCAAGGAAATTCCAGATTCACTTTTATTTCGTTGGTCAGTCTCAGTATTCATTATTTTTCAGACTGCATTGGCCTTATTTTGTGAGGATTTAATTTTATCATTTAAGTATGCTGCTTTCACCTCAATGCATACTTTTTTAAATTGCTTACAATAGTTCCTCGCGTACTGGTGGAACCGTTCGTCGGTGGTGTAAGACCTCCTGTCATAAAGTTGGTATAAATGATCTCTATTTTTCCGGATGCCAGTAGTTCCCCACTCATTAAATGAAAGTTTACTAGTGACTTTAATTTGCTTCTTACTGCAAGTCTTGTCCAATTCCTTACATACGGTATTATGAAGCATCTTGAATAGTATATCGGATCATTCGAATCTATCTGTGAATTAATCATAGTAACTGCTAAATTCGATTTCAGTCGTTCTAGTCTACTTTTACTTAGAGGCCTTACTTCTATGACGCGCTCAGAGCGTTTGTTTTTGCTAGGGAATTTAAGTATCTGAGCCTTGTGATCCGAACGAACTCCAATCAAAATGCTTTTTTCTAGATGAACACAGTTTAACCAGATATTGTCTATGCATGTGGCAGAGGTAGGTGTTACCCTGGTAGGTTCTTCAATAATAAAGTTACAATCAAATGACTTAAATAGAGCAATAAGCTGATCTCTTTCAACCGATTTTGACAAAATAATCAATGTTTAAATCACCAAGACTACAATTGATTTCTTATTTTTTGTAGATTTCCTAAAGACATCCTCCATAATACTTGAAAAAGATGTCAAATTGCATGAAGGGGGTTTATAGACGCCAATTATTAGATACTGATCGGTCTCTGCAGAAGCAATCTCGCATACGCGGTCAACAGAGCAGCCGGAAAGGTCCTTACGTTCTTTAAAAATTAAGCCATTCTTTAGGAAAAGTCTGATGACTTGTTAATTTTCCAGGATGGATGAGCCGAATCTGATGACGGGCAACGTCGGCGACTCCGGGGAGACTCTCCTCCTTGGCGACGAGGACAACCGGCTGGCTGACATCATTGAGGGAGGCAGCTGGAGCTCCATGGAGAGCGAACCACTCACGGGTATGTTGGGGACCCGGGGTAAGCTGGACTAGGGGAGACTGCTGGGCGGGTACAACCGGCTGACATCATAGAGGTGGCTGGGGCTCCATGGAAAGCGAACTATTCACGGGTATGTTGGAATTTATAAAACATTTTCAAAAATTAGCACAACATACGCAAGTTTAACCTTCTCTAATTTCTCTTTACCTAAAGGTTTCGACACATTGACTCCGTGGAAGGTAGTACCATTTAAAATGTTAAAATGTACGTTGTATGACTTGCACGACAACTCAAAGTTGATTTTTCGTACAAGGACATTGTGCGATGTACTCCTCAATTAAGCTCTTCTAATGAAGAAACTCCAGGATAGTACTATTTTCCTTTTATTAACTTAATAACTAGATACAAGTAGCGTTGAAGTAAGATTGTACGGTGCAGTTTAATGTAGGTACGTGAAGCGGGGAGCCGTATGTGTGAGACGTCGTGTCGTCAACCGGTCTTCGCATGAGTACTTATGTTGCGCCAATAGACATTAAGCCTCATTAGGTTCCGTCAGAAGGATTCCGATACCATTTCGTGAGCTTTGTGATTTTGACTTTAGATCTTTTTGTGATCTTAGATCATAAAACTGTATTACGCTTATCAGGTCCATCGCGCTCAGCCTCGCTCCGAGGCCACACGAGCAGCGGAGCGCGCTCCGTGACGTTCCAACCTCCGCCCGTGCAGCGGCAGAGCTCGCTGCCCGCGCAGCCCGACCACTGGCCGGAGCACAGAGATCCTGTACAGCTGCGCCGCAGGGACGGGTGAGTGTGACACGAGGGTCCGTGACGTTCCAACCTCCGCCCGTGCAGCGGCAGAGCTCGCTGCCCGCGCAGCCCGACCACTGGCCGGAGCACAGAGATCCTGTACAGCTGCGCCGCAGGGACGGGTGAGTGTGACACGAGGGTCCGTGACGTTCCAACCTCCGCCCGTGCAGCGGCAGAGCTCGCTGCCCGCGCAGCCCGACCACTGGCCGGAGCACAGAGATCCTGTACAGCTGCGCCGCAGGGACGGGTGAGTGTGACACGAGGGTCCGTGACGTTCCAACCTCCGCCCGTGCAGCGGCAGAGCTCGCTGCCCGCGCAGCCCGACCACTGGCCGGAGCACAGAGATCCTGTACAGCTGCGCCGCAGGGACGGGTGAGTGTGACACGAGGGTCCGTGACGTTCCAACCTCCGCCCGTGCAGCGGCAGAGCTCGCTGCCCGCGCAGCCCGACCACTGGCCGGAGCACAGAGATCCTGTACAGCTGCGCCGCAGGGACGGGTGAGTGTGACACGAGGGTCCGTGACGTTCCAACCTCCGCCCGTGCAGCGGCAGAGCTCGCTGCCCGCGCAGCCCGACCACTGGCCGGAGCACAGAGATCCTGTACAGCTGCGCCGCAGGGACGGGTGAGTGTGACACGAGGGTCCGTGACGTTCCAACCTCCGCCCGTGCAGCGGCAGAGCTCGCTGCCCGCGCAGCCCGACCACTGGCCGGAGCACAGAGATCCTGTACAGCTGCGCCGCAGGGACGGGTGAGTGTGACACGAGGGTCCGTGACGTTCCAACCTCCGCCCGTGCAGCGGCAGAGCTCGCTGCCCGCGCAGCCCGACCACTGGCCGGAGCACAGAGATCCTGTACAGCTGCGCCGCAGGGACGGGTGAGTGTGACACGAGGGTCCGTGACGTTCCAACCTCCGCCCGTGCAGCGGCAGAGCTCGCTGCCCGCGCAGCCCGACCACTGGCCGGAGCACAGAGATCCTGTACAGCTGCGCCGCAGGGACGGGTGAGTGTGACACGAGGGTCCGTGACGTTCCAACCTCCGCCCGTGCAGCGGCAGAGCTCGCTGCCCGCGCAGCCCGACCACTGGCCGGAGCACAGAGATCCTGTACAGCTGCGCCGCAGGGACGGGTGAGTGTGACACGAGGGTCCGTGACGTTCCAACCTCCGCCCGTGCAGCGGCAGAGCTCGCTGCCCGCGCAGCCCGACCACTGGCCGGAGCACAGAGATCCTGTACAGCTGCGCCGCAGGGACGGGTGAGTGTGACACGAGGGTCCGTGACGTTCCAACCTCCGCCCGTGCAGCGGCAGAGCTCGCTGCCCGCGCAGCCCGACCACTGGCCGGAGCACAGAGATCCTGTACAGCTGCGCCGCAGGGACGGGTGAGTGTGACACGAGGGTCCGTGACGTTCCAACCTCCGCCCGTGCAGCGGCAGAGCTCGCTGCCCGCGCAGCCCGACCACTGGCCGGAGCACAGAGATCCTGTACAGCTGCGCCGCAGGGACGGGTGAGTGTGACACGAGGGTCCGTGACGTTCCAACCTCCGCCAAGTTTTGTTTACTGTTAGTTATTACATGTACCCCTAAAATACACTTTTTTATTTACTTATGTTCCTTGTTTACTTATGACTCTGTACAGTACCTGCGAAATTACCTTGAAAATGCAGATATACCTAATTTTGTCCTCCCTACTATTACACTCACAGACTTAACTCAAACCCTGAGGTCTATGTTGAGAGCTCGGACCACCCTAGATGTATATGACATATCTCTGAACCTACTCGATTGCATATGGCCGATTATTGCGGGGATACTATTAAAATTAATAAACACTATGTTCTCTTGCGGTGTGTACCCTGATGTACTGAAAAGCACCCGAGTATGTCCAGTTTATAAGGGAAAGGGCGAAAAAAGTTCTGTGGATAATTATAGACCAATAACTATTGTACCTAATATTTCAAAACTAATTGAATCAATATTATCAAAATGTTTAATGAACCATCTGGAGACAAATGACTTACTGACAGACAAACAATATGCATATAGGAAAAATAGGTCTACTACAACAGCTGCATTAAAAATACATGATTGCATAACAACAGCATTAGACATAAAGGACAAGGTGGCAGGGGTATTCTGTGACCTATCTAAAGCGTTTGATGTGATTAGTCATGACTTATTGCTAGAGAAGTTAAAGCACTACGGAATAAAAAATAATGTTCATAGGCTATTCACATCTTTCTTAGATAGCAGAAAACAGACAGTTGAGGTCAAAATTGAGGGTAAAAACCTTAAATCAATGGCAGGTAAACTAGAACTAGGAATACCTCAAGGTTCGTCACTCGGGAACACCTTGTTTTTGACGTTCATCAATGATCTTTCTGCTTCCGTTGCTGATGGTACAATGGTGCTGTTTGCCGATGACACCACTGTGATAGTAAATGCGCCCACATACCCACTGCTTGAACAAAAACTGTCACTGATATGCAGCCAACTACATGAGTGGTTCTCGTCAAACGGTCTCATCCTCAATGTTACGAAATCCAACGTGATGCTGTTTTCAACCGGAAATATCACAAATATCCCACAAATGCAGAGTCCGATGCCACGCTGCGACTCAACTAGATTCCTCGGATTCATAATGGACGCCAAACTAAACTGGAAAGCACACATAGACCAGTTGTGTGAAAGACTGTGCAGTGCTTTATTTGCACTGCGCAAACTGAAACCAATTGTTTCTAGTGATGCATTACTTCAGATTTATTATGCATATTTTTACTCAATCATGTCGTACGGTATAGTTCTGTATGGAAACTCGACAAACTCAGACAGAGTATTTAAACTACAAAAAAGAGCCGTACGTATCTTGGCAGGTGTGAATCCGAGGTACTCATGTCGCAAGTTGTTCAAAAAGTACCACCTAATGACGCATTACTCGCTATACATATATGAGGTAATTATGTTCACGCGTCTAAATATTCACTCGTTTAAACGTGCAAATATGCCCGGCAGAATAACCCGCCAGACGGGGAGATTGCTACCAGTGCGGCGGCGGCTCGCATTGTTAGATAAGTCTCCGCGAGTGATCGGCCCATCCTTATATGAGCGACTACCCGCCAGCCTCAGAAATGAAACCTCGAATGACAAGTTTGCACACGAACTGAAAGAACTTTTAATAGAAATGTCGCTATATTCCGTTAAAGAATATAGCGAAAAATAATTTATTATGTATTTCTTTTAGATTTATTTATGAACCTATTTTAAAAACTGTGACATTTAATTTAATTTAATATGAATTGACATTGTATTAATATTTTTAGCAATTAAGATCGTTGACATATAATATATTTTCATTATATTTTTCATTTAAATTATTTTACAGATAAAGTTATTTATAACTTAGTGTTTTTGTAAATATGTTTGTTTTTTTGTTCTTTTTGACATTTTCGACAATACCTAGGTTGTCCCTAGCTATGTATACATTGACATTTTCTTTTTTGTGGTGACATTTCTTTATTTATTAATTTTATATTTTTTTTTTTTGTTTTAATGTTAAGTTGACGATCTTTTAGTGAAAGCCTTTGTTTTATCCTTTTGTGTAAAATACTGTGTCTTTTTCTTTAAGAAATAAATAAATCTAATCTAATCTATGTGAATTCCACTTTTTTATGTATTTTTTAGGTATGTATAGTGGTAAGTCATCAACGCCATCATTCGTTTGATTTATATCCTTCTTAACGCCTTCCGGACATGGCGACCGTGACAGGACATCGACCCTCGTTATTCCACGTGCCGTAGTGAATTTGAAACCATTACCATCTATAGACTCATACATTGATCGTTCGTGAAGTAACAATCATTTAAATTCGATATTGTGGCTTTCAAAGTGATAGACTTTTGTACACGTTCAAATATACCAGCAAAATGGGGAAACAACAGTCCAAATCTGAAGAACCAACACCACTAGTACAAAACACCGTGGGAGACAATAGCGTCAGCCGTACACCTGCCATATTCTTAAAGAGAGAAGCAGAACACATACCTATTTAACTAACACAGCTCGCTTAATTTCATTTCTTTGACAAACAGTTTTGCTCATATTTATAAACAATCGCGTCAATAATCGACTACATATTGTTTTGTACTTCACAAGCACAGTCAAACTTAAGCAACGACGATATTTGTAGTAGTGAAATGCTCGGACTGATATTCTATTATAAGAGAATGTAATAAAATATAAGGTTTTTACACTTAATGTTACTTAGAAAATACTTTTGGTTAATCCTATCCATGGATTAAGAATAAATTGTTGACAATGTCGTCACGTCGTCACCTTAAGTATTTTGTTTTTAGGGCGCCGATGTCAGACGCTCCAGGCTCCGAATGCAAGAGTAGCAAGGCGAAGACGGCGGAGCCCAACATCGACTTCGAGCTGGACGTGAAGGTGCACATCAACAGCGGGAAGTGCGTGTTGCACACCAAGGAACCCTCCAAAGATGATGATCTCAAGATGTAAGTCAATCGGTTTATTGTTGCGTATATCAACATTGATTTTTTCTGTGCACTGTTATTGAATAACTAACATAAATCTTATACGTAAGAACCCTCGAAAGATGACGATCTTAAGATTTGAGTCCGATTTAAGTAATACTTTGGGTGATTTGAGAATTTTGTGATGAGACTTTCAAGAAAAGCAGATTGAACAACTAGGTAGTGTTGAGTTCGTAGTTGTTATAGTTATCTCAATCTAAAGATCCATAACACGGTACGAGAACTCCCGTGCACGACGTTTTAGGCCTTCGGTAAAGGGTTTCAGAGTTTGATCGATCGATTGAATTGGTCGTCCCGCAGTAGTTGAAAATTTAACGAAACTCGCATGTGTGTTCAAGCACCCTCTGTCTAAGTATAAAGCTACTGATGTTTCATTCGAAAACAACCGTAAAAATCTTCAATCGAAAATAATTTTTTGGTTGATTTAGTCGGAGATCGTGAACGATAATTTAAGTTTTGTTTGCAGCACGACAGCAGATAGTGTTTATTTGAGATTATATTGCAGTAGCGGGTCCCGCATGCGAGTGGGGCGCTCGGCGTCGGGCGGGCTCGGCGAGGCGCCCGGCTCGCCCGGCGCGGCGCGGCGCGGCAAGCCGCCGCGGCACCCGCCCGCGCCGGACCTCACCGTGTTCCGCGTGCCGGGCTTGGATCTGAAGGTACCCGTGCTGTACAGCTGCCCCCACAGTGTCGCCTCGGCGAGGCGCCCGGCTCGCCCGGCGCGGCGCGGCGCGGCAAGCCGCCGCGGCACCCGCCCGCGCCGGACCTCACCGTGTTCCGCGTGCCGGGCTTGGATCTGAAGGTACCCGTGCTGTACAGCTGCCCCCACAGTGTCGCCTCGGCGAGGCGCCCGGCTCGCCCGGCGCGGCGCGGCGCGGCAAGCCGCCGCGGCACCCGCCCGCGCCGGACCTCACCGTGTTCCGCGTGCCGGGCTTGGATCTGAAGGTACCCGTGCTGTACAGCTGCCCCCACAGTGTCGCCTCGGCGAGGCGCCCGGCTCGCCCGGCGCGGCGCGGCGCGGCAAGCCGCCGCGGCACCCGCCCGCGCCGGACCTCACCGTGTTCCGCGTGCCGGGCTTGGATCTGAAGGTACCCGTGCTGTACAGCTGCCCCCACAGTGTCGCCTCGGCGAGGCGCCCGGCTCGCCCGGCGCGGCGCGGCGCGGCAAGCCGCCGCGGCACCCGCCCGCGCCGGACCTCACCGTGTTCCGCGTGCCGGGCTTGGATCTGAAGGTACCCGTGCTGTACAGCTGCCCCCACAGTGTCGCCTCGGCGAGGCGCCCGGCTCGCCCGGCGCGGCGCGGCGCGGCAAGCCGCCGCGGCACCCGCCCGCGCCGGACCTCACCGTGTTCCGCGTGCCGGGCTTGGATCTGAAGGTACCCGTGCTGTACAGCTGCCCCCACAGTGTCGCCTCGGCGAGGCGCCCGGCTCGCCCGGCG
The DNA here is from genome assembly GCF_033807575.1 of Cydia pomonella. NCBI lineage: Eukaryota > Metazoa > Arthropoda > Insecta > Lepidoptera > Tortricidae > Cydia > Cydia pomonella. The sequence continues at coordinate 26,368,806 of NC_084707.1, read as the reverse complement.
CGGCGCGGCGCGGCAAGCCGCCGCGGCACCCGCCCGCGCCGGACCTCACCGTGTTCCGCGTGCCGGGCTTGGATCTGAAGGTACCCGTGCTGTACAGCTGCCCCCACAGTGTCGCCTCGGCGAGGCGCCCGGCTCGCCCGGCGCGGCGCGGCGCGGCAAGCCGCCGCGGCACCCGCCCGCGCCGGACCTCACCGTGTTCCGCGTGCCGGGCTTGGATCTGAAGGTACCCGTGCTGTACAGCTGCCCCCACAGTGTCGCCTCGGCGAGGCGCCCGGCTCGCCCGGCGCGGCGCGGCGCGGCAAGCCGCCGCGGCACCCGCCCGCGCCGGACCTCACCGTGTTCCGCGTGCCGGGCTTGGATCTGAAGGTACCCGTGCTTGTGCCCGTGTAATTATGAATTAGAAGTATTTTAAATTTACAGTATCTACTCGTGATAAATGTGCGCTTTTAATAAAATAGTTCCCGTTTCTAATCGGTAGGTAATACATTTATTCCCAGGTTCACTACGAGTCCAAGACCATCCACGAGGACTCGGCGTCCCCCCTGGCCCCTCCCGGGCCGCCGCCCGCGGAAGCCCCGCCCGCCCCGCCCGCCCCGCCCGCCCCGCCCGCCCCGGCGGCACCGCCCGCACCGTCCGCACTCCGCAAGGGCATCAAGAAGGCAGCGCTGTTCGCGTGGATCACAGTGCAGAGCATCCCGGAGGAGACCGTCATCAGCCCGCATATCCTGGAGTTCTTGGAGCAGACGCTGGAGCCTATACCGACGAAGGCGTCCTTCACTGCGCCGACTCCAGGTAACAGACCGATGACCGAGAGAATAATCAGCTATCATCAGCTGAAGAACAGCGCTCCTGCGCCGATTTCTGTCGACAAATGCAAGTTACAGTATTCATCCTGCTATGAGCACATATGACATATATACGAAGTAGTTAAAGGCTCCTGCCGATTTTAACCCCTTAGATATCGTGACCGCGATAGTGCCTTTGTCTCTTTAATCTTAAGTGACTCGAGCGTCTAGTAAAAAGAAGTGAACTGAAACCAACGACGAGAATCTTTGTCCACAGAAACGGAGACGGGTGACCGCTCGCAGTCAGCAGAGGGCGCATCATACGGACAATACGTATACGCGTCCTTCCCCGTCGACGTGATCGTGCAGTTCCACATGCAGCCCTCCACCTTCCGCTTCTCCTGTCTCCCGGCCTCCAGGGTCGAGTGCCTGCTGCAGCTGCCCTCGCTGAGGATCGTGTTCAGCTCCAAGCGTGCCCTGGAGTGAGTACAGATGGAAAGCTCCAGAAGTTTGTGTTCAACTTATGACGCCTTAGTCTGCTCTGGCCTCCTCCACTAACAGCACCGTTAAAACCTGATCTTAAGGTCTACACCAGAGATACTTGAGTAGAAGAGTTATTATTACATTTACTCAACATTTTGCGATTTTTCCAGTGAGGTCGGTTTACCAGCAGTAGCGATGGGAGGCCTCAGCGTAACGGGCTGCCTGGCCGACTTCTCCGTCTACATCTTCCACCCCTACGGCGGCAAGAAGTCTAGCCTGAAGGAGCCTCAGTGGTCTCCCCTCTCTGACACTGAGAGAAAGGATTCCTTGAGCATCAACGTGGAGTTTGTTAAGTTCCATCTGTCGAGGTCTAGGAAGTTGGACTTCCAGACGGAACAGGATCAGTCCAAGGCCACTGTGAGGTTTTCAAGTGAGTGCTTTTATGTATGATTCATGTCTAGATCTTAAGGCACACTACAGTTGCCCAGAAAACTTATCAGTCTACATATTCCACCCCTACGGTGGCAAGAAGTCCGGCCTCCAGGAACCTTAATGGTCTTCCTTCTCTGATACTGAGCGGAAAGACTCGCTCAGCATCAATGTCGAGTTTGTCAAGTTCCATTAGTCACGGACGAGGAAGTTGGATTTCCAAACAGAGCAGGATCAGTCGAAGGCCACTGTGATATTTTCAAGTTTCTGAAACTTTCATGTAATTTTACATCTAACTAAGGAGTCTGAATGAACCACGGCACTTTGGCACCAAGAAACATCTTTGCTCAGTATAAAAGTTCGACTAATTCAATTTGTCTCTCGTTAACACGTAAACCTTTCCGAAATTCACGTCAACATTTGCTTAAATGGAGGACAAGGCGTAATATAGTTTTTGAATGTAGCCTTTCACTATTTCTTTTGTTTCAGCTATCGTGGACGTAGGCTCCGCGTGGTTTAAGTACGATATGCGTCGGCTCGGGGAGATCCTCGCCTTCCCCAAGGCGTGGTACAGGCGGACCATAGTGCGCAGGATGTTCCTGGGGGACTTCAACGTGGAGGCCAGGTTAGACCCCATGGTACTGTAATATTGTGGAGGCTCCGAGGTCAAGGACATAATTCTTACTTACTTTTAAATGTTTTTTTCAGGCCTGCCAGCAACAACGTGCCGATATCCCCTGTTCTGCCACAAAGAGAGAAGAAGACTTTAGACATACAGAAGCCCAAAGGTACCGTCTTTACAACTGTTTTATAAAAAAAATTGCGCTTTAGGACGTCACATGTCTGTAACAAGCTTCTCAGACAACTTCGTAACGTTTAACCTCCGTTTGCCCGACAACGACGTCAACAGACGCCGCAGACGCGCATGGCGGCAGCCCAATATCAACCTTCCTGCATTTCCACAAGGTTCACGACGAACACCCCCCGTTAACCTTGTCGTAAATTAATACATTTTGCACTTTAGGACGTTGTACGAGTAACAAGGTTTATTGTTGCAGATACTAGCACGACGACGGCGGGCAATGCCGCGTGGGAGACGCTAGTGCTGTTCGCGGTCAACTTCAACAAACTCAACGTACATATGAACATGGGCAATGTCATGGGGAATGTCAGGTATTTATGAGTTGGAAACTTCTAGTCTAAATTCTCGTCAGCGAGTGAAGTTTTTTTGATGGAAGTATAGTATCTATCTACCCCATGCTGACTTAACGATGCCTTGTATTCGGGACGGCTAAAACTTTCCCGTCTCTCCTACTATCCTGACTGCGAACCCTTCACTCCAGTCCTTACTGGGTGCTCCGGTGTCTCGGGCGGGCCGCGGGTGCCTACGGCGGGGTGGCAGGGGTTGTTGCGCAGTGAGCCGGTGTGCGAGCGTACTTTGTTTGATTCTGCGTTTGAGGCTTAGCCGGTGTGATGTGACGTTGACATAATCTACCGACTCGCTGCCGCTTAGGCTGAATCAGCAGAGCCAGGCAAGTTTACAGTGCTATTTTGTATCGCTTCCCCTTGTAACCTTCCCTCCCTAGTCCTTGCTGCAGGATCTGCTGGCTGGAGTTATCCCAAGTATCAGTATCAGTATTTAACCTGGCGGTGCCAATTTTTTGAGATTTTTTTTAGGATATATATAATAGGATAGCAAGATGTACAAAATTTGGTTATCATTTCACATTCAAATTGAGTTTTAATTATTAGTTTGGTGTCATTTGCTCTAATAGGGTAGCAAAATATAAACAAGTTGGTAATAATTTCACATTAAAATGGAGTTTTAATCTTGGTGATCATGTACTATTTTTGGTGGTAAAAATGTTTTATTTTTATTTTTATGTTAAATATTACCATATCTGGTGATCAGTTAAATACCAGCCTTTCTTTTATTGTTGCAATTATTTACACGGAAAAAAATGTTCATTGTTTTTATTTCACCCGTTCCGCTATTGGCGTCCTGTTTTCGTATTTGCAACAAGAAACCAGATTTGAAAACTTCGCATGCACAATCGATTCGTGCTTATTTGTTCAACTTGTATTCTGTGCACAGCTGGCAGAGCCGCGACTTCAACTGCACGGGGCGGCTCAGCATCGGCAGCACCGGCCACCGCAACATGCTGGTGGGCGTGGCTTTGGCCGGCTCCTCCCTGGACGCGCGCGGCGGCATCGTGGGCGGCGCCATCTCGCTGGCCGACATACACACATACGGTCAGTCTGTGCACTACTTGTAGGGCCAGCATCACTTTTCATGTATGGGCCCCCAACTCTACTATAACATTCATTTAGATACGCATTATTTAAGTTTACTTATTTATTTTTCTGAGAACCAACAGCTAACAATCGCACAATAGTTATATGTATAAATAACCAAGAGCCAATTATAGGTTCCCACCGGTAGCAACAGGTTAACAAATAATTGGTGGTTAGCACTAGACTGTTTTTTTTACAACGTGTTACCACTAACATTTTTAAATATGAATACTTATTATATTATATACTGAACAAAGAAACCAAAACTTATTAGTAAATTGATACGTTAATCGATACAATAATATGCTATCGAATACGACTCGCTCACTCAAATGATTTGTCTGTTAGAATCCGACTTATAGTTATGATGTTGCTATTAAAAAGCGGCCAAGTGCGAGTCGGACTCGCGCATGAAGGGTTCCGTACCATTTAAGACGTATTAAAAAAAAAGTACTTACTAGATCTTGTTTCTACATTTTACCACTTTGGACACACATTTTACCACTTTGGAAGTGTCTCTCGCGCAAACTATTCATTTTAGAAAAAAATGATATTAGAAACCTCAATATCATTTTTGAAGACCTATCCATAGATACCCACACGTATGGGTTTGATGAAATTTTTATTTTATTTTATTTTATGACGTATTAAAAAAAATATTTACTAGATCTCGTTCAAATCAATTTTCGGTGGAAGTTTGCATGATAATGTATATCATATATTTTTTTTAGATTTTTCATTCTGTTATTTTAGAAGTTACGGGGGGGGGGGGGGGGGGGGGGGGGGGGGGGGGACACACACATTTTACCACTTTGGAAGTGTCTCTCGCGCAAACTATACATTTTAGAAACGTACCTATGGGTTTGATGAAAAAAGATTTTTTGAGTTTCAGTTCTAAGTATGGGGAACCCCCAAAATTTATTGTTTTTTTTTTCTATTTTTGTGTGAACATCTTAATGCGGTTCATAGAATACATCCACTTACTATATGACGAATCTATAAGGGTTCCGTTTTTTGCCATTTGGCTACGTAACCCTAAAAAAGTCTATATCCCGCTCCTTCGTTAGTTCATTTAGATTTTTATTAGGAGAACAAATAGAGTAATATGTGCATAAAGTTTTATTAAAACTAACTTACACATAAAACATGCATTTTCCTCCACGACAGTCCTCACCGAGATACACAGTCCAATTCAGTTTATTTATTCTAATTATGTAATAATTAATTATGGTACAGCGTTTGGGAAACTAGTTTCGAAGGTCTCCTGCTCGCACGATTTAAAACTGGCCACCAAAATTTCAGTGTACATGGCGATCGTGCTGCCAAACCTTTTATACTCTTCCGAGACGTGGTGCGTGTACCGTCATCACATTCGTACCTTAGACAGGTTCCACCTCATATGCTTGCGTCAGATCATGAACATCAGATGGTCTGATCGAGTACGGAATACCGAAGTTCTGCGACGAGCCAAGGTCGGTGGAATAGAGGCTTACATAATGCGTCGACAGCTTCGGTGGTGCGGTCAAGTATCGCGTATCAAATACAAATAATACAAATACAAATAATTTTATTGAAAACAGTATAAGTACAGTGTTAGCACTTAAAGACTAAGGATTAAGGATAAGGAAAAGTTTACAAATGCCTGAACTAGGAGTTCCTGTGTTTCAGGCAGAATAGGACCATATTAATTAATTTGTAATTATTCACTTAAGGTGGTTCGACTAGGTTACCCAAAGCTTAAACCTCACTAGATGGCGCCACAATTGCAAATATTGAGTTTTAATTTTTTTGTGGAGTAGTCTTTGGTATTTCTATACTGTAAATTATGTTTAGCGCACTCTTTAAATAAATATTGAACTATTAAAACAAACATTGAACACTTCATTGTACAAAAACTACCCCTTAATGTCGACAGAATGTTTCTTGACTCTATTTCTAACTATCACTCACACATTCAAACAATCGTACTGGGATCCTTGTAGTAGACAATTTGGCACAGCGTGAGTAGGCTTCAATAGCGTTGCGGTATGTACGTGGAAATACATGCAAGAGGATGTGGGTTCGAGACTCATTAATTTTTTTTTTTATCAGTATTATCAAGTACCTACATATTATTAATAAATCATTTTATGAGAAATATGAGCGTTTTTCCATAAAAATATTAAAAATCTGATTCTCACACATCATGATATTTTTGGGTTCTTCCAACTCAGAATCACTAGCATAATCAATCCTCGTGCTATAAAAACCCGAAAATTTGTATTGAAATTTTAGTTTTACACTAAAATTTCTTTCACACTAAAATGTGACGTAATGGTATGGATATTTTAGGATATCTTTTTTTAATGCTAGGGTGGAGAAGATTCTAAGTAGAATGAACCTAAGAAAGTCCAAATTTGTAAGTCAGATTTTCCGGTATTTTTTTTTTTTTTAAAAACGCTGTTTTCCCTTACTGCCTAGCCTTTAAAAAAGTAGGTACTATTTTACAGTAGAATTAAAACCTTTTTTTACGATACATTTAATTAAATTACAGTGAGTTACAAAATTGCATGGCCTTCTATTAGAACCATTATAAAAAGAAATGAGATATTTACCATGTTTGTTTATATTATTGATTTCCCGATATTTTGACACAACTAGAAGTTTCACACAATGCCTAGGGATAGAAAATTATTTATTTATTTTATTTATTGTCAATTTCATTCAACGGATCACATCATATCCAATTTATGTGTTTATGTATTGCATTGTTTTCTACCTAGTTGGTTATTAAATTCTGTTACTGCAATAATCTTTATCTACATAAAATATACCAACGAAAGTTTAATAAAGTATATATTAAAATGAAGTACACAAAATCAGGAATTACATATGACAATATCATTCAAAATCGCCTCCTCTGGCTTTGACACAGGCCCTCAAACGACGAGGCCAGTCATCAATAGCGGCACGCACGATTGTCATGTCTAATTCCGTCACTGTCTTAACTATGGCCCGCTTGAGGGAGTTAAGATTTGTGTGGGGTTTAGCACAGGCTTTCTCCTCAATAACCTGCCATATGGCATAATCCAGGGGGTAAGGTCCTGGCTGGAGGACGGCCAGTCTTCGTGGGCAATAAAGTCAATTTTGATCCTTCGAAACCAGGCTTGAGTTGTTTTTGCCTTATGTGCAGGAGCTGAGTCCTGTTCAAAGATCCATGGCTGGTTTTGAAATAGGGTGTGGCTTAAGGGCTTCACTATTGGTTCGAGAACGGTTTCCAGTTTCCGGTTTTCACACCTTTTTCACAGAAATGAATCTGTGTTAGCCCTGAGTATGACACACCCAAAATCATGTTTGGCGGGTGCCCACATTTGTGCAACGCAATAGGGTTGTTTCCATCTACAAATCTTAGGGCATAATTGTATCCCAATAAATTCTTTTGGATTATAAGAACATGTTAAACTACTTTTAGGGGACCTGTAATGACCATATTTTTGTAAATATTGAATTTAAAATATCTTTTGGCACACGTCACGTGACCAAACTCGAAACGTCATTGAAGATTCTGATGACGTCACAACTCTCGGATTGACACTGTTGACAGTTAGGCGATTAACAACAAATGACAAATATCAGTTGACAGTTCGTATCTTCTACGTGTGTATGTAGTTATGTGTCAAACCATAAACTGTGACGTCACACAATTTTCAAAGAGCGTTTTGGGCGCGAAAGCATCTGTCAAAATATATTTTGTTAATTTAACATATTTAAAGCCGTTTTTAGTATAAAAGCTGAATTTTAAGGCAACTTTTAGTTAATATAGAAAGTAATACAAGCGTTTCAAAAAATTGGAATACGATTCTCTTTTAGGCCCCAATTCATTATAGATACGACGAGATAAGCGTTATGTGTGGTATATAATTATAGCTCACAAATCCACCACATTATGTCATTTTTTATTTTATCGGTAGCATTTGTTTTAACGGAAATAAAGAGGTTGCAAATCGAGTAACAGAACTTCAGAACAGATATCATTTGATATTTACCAGTCGCTTTTCGGTGAAGGAAAACATCGTGAGGAAACTGGACTAATCCCAACAAGGCTTAGTTTTATCCTCTGGGTTGGAAGGTCAGATGGCAGTGGCTTTCGTAAAAACTAGTGCCTACGCCAAATCTTGGGATTAGTTGTCAAAGCGGACCCCAGGCTCCATTGAGCCGTGGCAATATGCTGGGACAACGCTAGGAAGAAAGAAAGAAATCGAGTAACAGAACTTAGTAACCAACTAGGTATAATAGTTATGATGTAAATGTCCATATCATGTTGGAGTCATATATTAGCCAACTAATTATTCAAGATCAATACACTTAGCTCCCTTAGGTATTCGCCTAAGTACAATCTCGGGCAAAATTGAGTTTTATAAAAATTAACTAGTTTCTAGGTCATATTTTCTATGAATTGGTCATTTTTGTAGACTCCAATTACAGTTACACTTTTCCTGGTTTTTCGCGGACCAGAATATCGATGATTTTTGTAACTTGACGTAACTTTTGTAACGTCGCTATCATTTTCAATCCAAAAACACATAAAATCACAATTCAGAACATGCGGCAGCGTTGTTTTCTATCAAGTACGTCAAGCACCAGGGCGGCTACCGGGAAAATCGAAATTCGTCAATTTCGGGCATTTTTCTCTGTCACTCTAATTACGTCTTAGTGAGAGTAAAAGAGAAAGATCCCCGCAATTTGCGAATTTAGGTTTTCGCGGTAGGCCCCCAGGTCCTGTCAAGTTTCAGCAGTGTTGCCAGGCGAGCGGAAGAGAATTATCGTACTTGAGTGTCAATATTATTGTACCGTTGAAAAAAAATATCGTACGCCAATCAAAAAGGCAGCCCCTAAAAATGTAAAAAATAAGCTTAAATTTCCAATTAATAATAATAAAAAGACAATTTTCGTCTAAATTGCGCAAAAAATCTGTTTATGTTTGTGTATTTTTGGGATAGACTCAAACGGTATACAGGAAATTGAGACATTTTAAACTTTAAACTTACACCAAGGAGCCGAACACCCAAAATATACTAATTTTAGCCTATTTCTGAGAGAAAGTGTCATATTTTGCTTCAAATTACTAGACTTTTAAGGTGGCATCATCCAAGGGCTGAAATTATAGTACTTTAGTGTACGATAATGCTCTTTGGAACATTACGTCACACCGGGGCCCAAATTATCGTACATGTACGACAATTATCGTATGCCTGGTCACACTGAGTGTCAGTGTCGACAGAGTCAGCTAAAAACGCGTCAAACATCGCAACGTCGCGCCGATGGCCGTCCGAAGCATGGAGTGGCAACGCCGCAATGTATTTGTACACGACATTTGTCACACACACATGAGTAAAATTTATAAAAATATAACGTTGATTATTGCATGATTTCTGTATGAAACAAAGTTTTTCTATTAATTTAGCGCAAATGAATATTCGAAAGTAGATAGATGCGCAACTATTTATGTAATAATATTGTGTAATTAATTAATAAATAGCGATTGTTTTTTGTATGAAAATCGAACCACCTTAATTATAATTATAAAGAGTACACAATAAACATCTGGTAGGGTGATAACCTTAACAAAATAACTTATTTAAGTATTCTATATCTAAGTACAGTAAGAAATCATTTAACGACTATTAGTAAGTTCTCTGTATCATCGTATGTCATTTTTTGAAGGGCGCGTCGTAGAATATTCTTACAACCAACATAGCTAAGTGGGTATAAGTCTAATTTTGAATTTAACCTGTTGTACAAATAAGGGCCCAAAAAGACAAAAAATCTAGATGAAAATACGTGTTTTCTTTGTACGGTTTGTATACATATAATATCTTTGCGCCTTTTGTTAGTATATGCAGTGTTGAAAGGAATTTTGGTGTGCTGCTTAAGTGTTGTGCTTAATATAAATAGTTGACGAACAGTTAGTACTTCACATGCTTTATAAAGGAGTTCAGTGGGGTATGAGAAGGCGGAGGAGAGAGTGGCCAAGCGCATCTTTTATTCTGAACTAGAGGAGGGTAAGCGGAAAGTTGGCGGACAACTCCTCCGATACAAAGATGTTCAGAAACGACACATGAAAAGATGCAACATTGACGCCTCTCAGTGGGAAGGTTTGGCAGCATATCGTCCTAAGTAGCGCAGACTGGTGCAGGGCAATGTGCGCGATTTCGAGGAGCAACGTAAAGCTGACCTCGACGAGCTGAAAACGCACCAGCCTGCTTCCATTCACTACCACTACATGGCTGGTGTCCTCACGTGCCCTCAATGTGCGCGGGGGTTCACCTCAAAGATCGGCTATGTCAGCCATCTTCGGGCGCATGAGCGCCGAGCTAACTAGGAGTCGAAGTGGTCACCTTGGTCGAAATCGGCCGGAAAGATCATCATCATTGGCACAAACTATTGCATATTGGTAAACAATAACAATCAATTTATAGTATCTTATGTGTAAAGGCTATATTTACAAATAATACTTACCAATTATTATCAATTATTTAGGTAGTATAGTAAAAAAAGTATTATTTTAGGTGACTTGTAGAAAATAGTACATTACGATACAAGTGCGAAAAATAGGAAATTCGAAACGAGTGGCGATAAATTAAAACACGTCCGAAGGGAGTGTTTTAAATCGACACGAGTTGCGAATTACCTATTCGCACATGTATCGTACAACGTTTTACAGTACATATGGCCCTTTAAATGTTCGACACAGTAACGTAATATGCTACTTCTAGCACTAGTGCTATAAAGTAGCCCCATATGTACTGTAAAGTATTGTATACAATAGTGATATAATCAAGCTTTTCAATCTCGTACGTTACTTGATAATTACCCGTACATATCACAACACCGGCGTTTTGAACGTTCCGTCATCGTGTCACTAACCGAACTGAGAGGACGCCAGAAGCCACATTTCGTTCTATTAATTATTCTGTGGTTTCGGTGTGAACATACTCGTAGTTATATTTAGCTAGATTTTTTTTAGGTCTCAAAAGATCTCGAGCGGATAGTATAACGTGTATGATCGTTTAATTTTTCTAGTTGTCATTGTGCACGGCCTTTGTCTACTTATGCTGTGATGCATTGAGCCCTTTGCGCGACGTCGCCTTTGTGCTCTCGGTTGACGTTCACTACAATGTCATAAAATGTTGTCGAACAGTGCACATAGAAGAGGAGCCCGGCTGCAACCCCGGCCACACGTGCGGGGTGCGCCTGGCCGCGCTGGAGCTGCGGCTCGAATACATGGGCACGTCCGTGCTGCTGGCGCGCGTGTCGGCGCTGCAGTGCCAGCTGCGCGACGAGTGGCTGTGGCGCAGCAAGCAGCCGCCGCGCCACGCGCCGCACACGCACAGGTACCGTACAGTCGGAGCACGTGCCGCGTCCATACTGCTGGCGCGCGTGTCGGCGCTGCAGTGCCAGCTGCGCGACGAGTGGCTGTGGCGCAGCAAGCAGCCGCCGCGCCACGCGCCGCACACGCACAGGTACCGTACAGTCGGAGCACGTGCCGCGTCCATACTGCTGGCGCGCGTGTCGGCGCTGCAGTGCCAGCTGCGCGACGAGTGGCTGTGGCGCAGCAAGCAGCCGCCGCGCCACGCGCTGCAGTGCTGCGCAAACACCACAGGTACCGTACAGTCGGAGCATACTGCTGGCGCGGGTGGCTTACCACCTGGCCCAGGGGTCGGCAAACCGCGTCGTCGAATATACAATTTTGGGCTCTTGAAGTCACCCAAAGATTAACATTAACGGAAAACAACATTAGTGGCTTTTTAAGATTCCTAATGCTTTGACAGTTTTTTCGGGGTAAATGACAATTTACAACAAAAAGCCGGAAGATTTCGAGTTACTAGATAACTGCACGGGTAAATCAAAAAGGTACAGAAATTAAATCCCTTGATCGTACAATCCGCTTTGTTTGAAATAATGTGTTACTGTTATCCATGTGACAGATTTTCCATTTCAGTTTCTTACCAAAATTTATTGATATATAAACTAATTTATTCCGATACTCTTCCCTAGGCCGGCGATCATCCTGACACACGGCACGCTCTCGTGGAAACAGCTACAGCTCCTAATGAGCCGCAGCACCACCCCCGACCTGCTGAAGATGCAGTATAAACTCGAGGAGTTCTTCACGCAGCAGTTCAACTCCTCAAGGCGTGTGCTGTCCGCACTACATCCGTATCCATCCAGGAGACAACAGTGTGAGTAGCCTGCTCCAGACTGTGACACTCCAGCACCACCCCCGACCAACTGAAGATGCAGTACAACCTGGAGGAGTCCTTCACGCAGCAGTTCAACTCCTCCAGGCGGGTGCTGTCCGCGCTACATCCGTATCCGTCCAGGAGACAACAGTGTGAGTAGCCTGCTCCAGACTGTGACACTCCTGTACTACCCCAGACCTGCTGAAGATGCAGTACAAGCTGGAGGAGTCCTTCACGCAGCAGTTCAACTCCTCCAGGCGGGTGCTGTCCGCGCTACATCCGTATCCGTCCAGGAGACAACAGTGTGAGTAGCCTGCTCTAGACTGTGACACTCCAGCACCACCCCCGACCTACTGAAGATGCAGTACAACCTGGAGGAGTCCTTCACGCAGCAGTTCAACTCCTCCAGGCGGGTGCTGTCCGCGCTACATCCGTATCCGTCCAGGAGACAACAGTGTGAGTAGCCTGCTCCAGACTGTGACACTCCTGTACTACCCCAGACCTGCTGAAGATGCAGTACAAGCTGGAGGAGTCCTTCACGCAGCAGTTCAACTCCTCCAGGCGGGTGCTGTCCGCGCTACATCCGTATCCGTCCAGGAGACAACAGTGTGAGTAGCCTGCTCCAGACTGTGACACTCCTGTACTACCCCAGACCTGCTGAAGATGCAGTACAAGCTGGAGGAGTCCTTCACGCAGCAGTTCAACTCCTCCAGGCGGGTGCTGTCCGCGCTACATCCGTATCCGTCCAGGAGACAACAGTGTGAGTAGCCTGCTCTAGACTGTGACACTCCAGCACCACCCCCGACCTACTGAAGATGCAGTACAACCTGGAGGAGTCCTTCACGCAGCAGTTCAACTCCTCCAGGCGGGTGCTGTCCGCGCTACATCCGTATCCGTCCAGGAGACAACAGTGTGAGTAGCCTGCTCTAGACTGTGACACTCCAGCACCACCCCCGACCAACTGAAGATGCAGTACAAGCTGGAGGAGTCCTTCACGCAGCAGTTCAACTCCTCCAGGCGGGTGCTGTCCGCGCTACATCCGTATCCGTCCAGGAGACAACAGTGTGAGTAGCCTGCTCCAGACTGTGACACTCCTGTACTACCCCAGACCTGCTGAAGATGCAGTACAAGCTGGAGGAGTCCTTCACGCAGCAGTTCAACTCCTCCAGGCGGGTGCTGTCCGCGCTACATCCGTATCCGTCCAGGAGACAACAGTGTGAGTAGCCTGCTCTAGACTGTGACACTCCAGCACCACCCCCGACCCTACTGAAGATGCAGTACAACCTGGAGGAGTCCTTCACGCAGCAGTTCAACTCCTCCAGGCGGGTGCTGTCCGCGCTACATCCGTATCCGTCCAGGAGACAACAGTGTGAGTAGCCTGCTCCAGACTGTGACACTCCTGTACTACCCCAGACCTGCTGAAGATGCAGTACAAGCTGGAGGAGTCCTTCACGCAGCAGTTCAACTCCTCCAGGCGGGTGCTGTCCGCGCTACATCCGTATCCGTCCAGGAGACAACAGTGTGAGTAGCCTGCTCTAGACTGTGACACTCCAGCACCACCCCCGACCTACTGAAGATGCAGTACAACCTGGAGGAGTCCTTCACGCAGCAGTTCAACTCCTCCAGGCGGGTGCTGTCCAGGAGACAACAGTGTGAGTAGCCTGCTCCAGACTGTGACACTCCTGTACTACCCCAGACCTGCTGAAGATGCAGTACAAGCTGGAGGAGTCCTTCACGCAGCAGTTCAACTTTTCCAGGTGGGCGCTGTCCGCACTACATCCGTATCCGGCCAGGAGACAAAGTGTGAGTAACGACCTTCTTCCAACTCACCATTCAAACTGTAGTTGGTCATGAATAGCACAACCCCTCACATGCTGAAAACGGTTTAGTGCAACCAAGTGTTACAGTTTTTCATCCGTTGACTAGACGAAAATCACATAGATCTCTCCCTTCTATGTTCATGAGCCTAAAACAACTTTAATTCGGGTTTTCGTGTATTAATAAAGCAGGTTTATCACTTACCGGCCATAGTTTCTTAATAGGCTATTTACTTTCCTGACGAAATTTGATTTCATGACTGCTTTCAACTTTCTCGGCGCCCGAGAGTGTTAAACAAGGAAAAATATGTAGTAAATCTGAGTGTATTTTCCCTCTAGCCGCGGCGCCCGGTGCGACCCCCGGTGTCCCGGCAGCGGACAAGCCTGCCGACGGACAAGCGCCCCCCGAGCTGCGCCACCACCGGCACTGGCAGGAGGTGCTGCGCGCCGCCGCCGGCATGCGGCCCCAGCTGCCTACCGACGGTGAGTGTATACATGACGAGCAGCACCCCGGAGCTGCGCCACCACCGGCACTGGCAGGAGGTGCTGCGCGCCGCCGCCGGCATGCGGCCCCAGCTGCCTACCGACGGTGAGTGTATACATGACGAGCAGCACCCCGGAGCTGCGCCACCACCGGCACTGGCAGGAGGTGCTGGTGGATTTTTTAAATAACTAATTCTCTGGAGTTGCAGGCGTCCATAGGCTACGGTGACTGCTTACCATCAGGCGGGCCGTATGCTTGCTTGCCACCGTCGTAGTATAAAAAAAAAAAAAAACTAGTATTCCGAGAGTTCCTAAATTCTTGCCATACAAATTCAGTACCGGGAGCATTCCGAAGTGGTATTTATGGATAAGAAATCTCCTTTTTTACTTCGAGTTAAAACATTTTACTTATTTTATGTTTACACTATTTATTTGTATGCCGTTAAATATTTCTGTCTCTCCTATACGCTGATGATTTAAAACTAGTGTATGGAGTGGAGCAAACCACCGATTGTGAGTCCCTGCAGAGGGATATCGATGCGGTATTCCGGTGGAGTGTGGAAAACAAGCTGTCATTTAACACCAGTAAGTGTTGTGTCTGCACCTTTACTCGTACACGTATGCCAATATATGCCAAATATTTGCTTGCATCCGAGCCCATCAATCGCGTGTTCTCCGTTAAGGATTTGGGCGTGGTTTTTTGATACGCGGTTCACTTTCCATGAGCACATTACATCGCTTGCTGCTAACTGCTACCGAAAACTAGGCTACATCATTCGCAACCTTCGCGATTTTCATGACCCTACAGCAATCAAGCTCGTCTACAATGCCTTAGTAAGAAGTAAGCTAGAAACTTCCTCAATCGTTTGGCATCCCTTTGAGTCGACGTATGCACTGCTACTTGAAAAGGTTCAAAAAGCCTTCTTGAGATTTTTTTTACCGTAGAACGCATGGGTACTACCCCTTCCTATACCCGACGAAGTACCTTCTAGGGACTCTAGGGTACAACTCATTGGAGGTAAGACGCAACTATAATTTGTTGACGTTTGCGTGTAAGGTGCTGCGCGGTGAGTCGGACTGTCCGGAACTGGTGAGTCGCCTGGTGCGCCTGCATGTTCCGGACGTTCCTAGGCAATCACTAAGACCGCGGCGACGCGATCTGTTGGCGGTGCCGGCGGCGCGCACCGTGTCGCGCATGAATTCGCCATTGCTTCGCTCTCTCTCACAATTGAATGCGCTCTTGACATTAGCACCGGAGTGCGACTTGATTGCGTGGCGATGGGAGGCTGTGAGAAGGGAATGCCTGAGATTCTGTGAGATGATGGATGCTAGGCCCTCAACTGTTGTTGTGTAGTTTTACGCTTTTAATTTATATAATTTCATGACGTATTGGTTGCGACTGTAATGTTATGAAAATATGTTTGAAATAAAATAAAATAAAATAAAATTTGATTCGTATACAGGCACGGTCCTCGGCGGCACGATGGAACTGCATGGCGCCAACATCTCGCTGGCGTGCTTCCACGGCAACAGTTTCAAGGCCAAGTCCTGGGCGCTCTTTAGTCTCAAGGACCCATGCATCAGTTTCGCCACCGAAGCTCAGCAGATCCCCAACGACGACGGTAACTGTCCAGATCTAGTGGAACGGCTGGCTTAGTCCTGGCCGCCTTCCAGGTCAGGGTAGGTAGGCCAGGTACGCCACTGGAGCCCGGCAGCTCCCATTGATGACGGTAGCTCTCCAGGTCTAACAGCTTCAAGACCAAGTCTCGGGCGTTCCTCAGCCCTGCAGAGCAGTTGAGCAGCTGCTCAAATGACAGTAATTTTAACGGCAACTCACTTGCCATGTTATTGGACGATCGTATATTTAGTTCAGAATCATTCGTATAGAAGTAGGTTACAAATCGTAGGTTTAAACCGCAGGGTCGCCGTACATATATTATCAGTTCTAAACAAACGCAGACTAAAGATTGATGTAACAATGACCGGATCTCATCCCAGCACCTCCACCATGTTTTCGCCGCACTATTTCTGTCGTTTGCGACCTTACGTCTCTACTAAGGCCACAATGAAGCTGCTAATGTTTAGGTGCCGTGGAGGTGCACGTGACGCAGTCGCTGACGGCGGCGCTGGGCGGCGGCGCGGCGGGCGCGCGGCCGGCCGTGGGCTCGGTGTGCCGCGTGACGCGCGCGCTGCTGTTCCCGCCGCAGTTCAAGACTCTACGCGAGTGGTTCACCTACGCCTTCGCCAGCAGCGAGATCGACGGTACGTGGTCTCTGTCGCGGCCAGTGCCGCCGCTGCTGACCTAAGTACTTCCTAGGCAAAGAGCGGTATTATCAATGAGCGCTACTTGGACTACTTCATGCCTAACTTCCCTAAAAATGAAGGAATTGCTTTTTATTATTTTAAGACAAAATTTTACTATATTCTTACAAATAAATAATTATGAATTATGAAAAACCAGTTACAATCGGTTCTTTGTTAGTTTGAACGGTTATTATTGCGTTTATATTTTTTTGTTGTTCTACGATTATTAGCCAAAAATCCACTGTATAGTATGTTCCTTCATAATTTTTTTTTTTTGATTTGGGTCCCGTTTAACACAATCATTATCTTCCAGCCATCGAACTGTTCCCCTCGCTGGAGCTCGCGCGGGAGCGAGAGGCGGGCGCGGGCAACACCAACAGCGCGGAGCGGGAGCGGGAGCGGAAAGCCGCCGCGCCCGCCCAGCACCAGCGCGAGGTCATCTTCGCGCTGCCCGCGCTGCAGCTGCACCTCCGCACCAAGCACCGCCAGAGCCCCGCGCCGCCCACCGAGCAGGGTCGGTACACTGTCCCTCTCTAGCGACACCGACGGAGCGGGATGCAGCACCAGCGCGAGGGCATCTTCGCGCTGCCCGCGCTGCAGCTGCACCTCCGCACCGAGCACCGCCAGAGCCCCGCGCCGCCCACCGAGCAGGGTCGGTACACTGTCCCTCTCTAGCGACACCGACGGAGCGGGATGCAGCACCAGCGCGAGGGCATCTTCGCGCTGCCCGCGCTGCAGCTGCACCTCCGCACCGAGCACCGCCAGAGCCCCGCGCCGCCCACCGAGCAGGGTCGGTACACTGTCCCTCTCTAGCGACACCGACGGAGCGGGATGCAGCACCAGCGCGAGGGCATCTTCGCGCTGCCCGCGCTGCAGCTGCACCTCCGCACCGAGCACCGCCAGAGCCCCGCGCCGCCCACCGAGCAGGGTCGGTACACTGTCCCTCTCTAGCGACACCGACGGAGCGGGATGCAGCACCAGCGCGAGGGCATCTTCGCGCTGCCCGCGCTGCAGCTGCACCTCCGCACCAAGCACCGCCAGAGCCCCGCGCCGCCCACCGAGCAGGGTCGGTACACTGTCCCTCTCTAGCGACACCGACGGAGCGGGATGCAGCACCAGCGCGAGGGCATCTTCGCGCTGCCCGCGCTGCAGCTGCACCTCCGCACCGAGCACCGCCAGAGCCCCGCGCCGCCCACCGAGCAGGGTCGGTACACTGTCCCTCTCTAGCGACACCGACGGAGCGGGATGCAGCACCAGCGCGAGGGCATCTTCGCGCTGCCCGCGCTGCAGCTGCACCTCCGCACCAAGCACCGCCAGAGCCCCGCGCCGCCCACCGAGCAGGGTCGGTACACTGTCCCTCTCTAGCGACACCGACGGAGCGGGATGCAGCACCAGCGCGAGGGCATCTTCGCGCTGCCCGCGCTGCAGCTGCACCTCCGCACCGAGCACCGCCAGAGCCCCGCGCCGCCCACCGAGCAGGGTCGGTACACTGTCCCTCTCTAGCGACACCGACGGAGCGGGATGCAGCACCAGCGCGAGGGCATCTTCGCGCTGCCCGCGCTGCAGCTGCACCTCCGCACCAAGCACCGCCAGAGCCCCGCGCCGCCCACCGAGCAGGGTCGGTACACTGTCCCTCTCTAGCGACACCGACGGAGCGGGATGCAGCACCAGCGCGAGGGCATCTTCGCGCTGCCCGCGCTGCAGCTGCACCTCCGCACCAAGCACCGCCAGAGCCCCGCGCCGCCCACCGAGCAGGGTCGGTACACTGTCCCTCTCTAGCGACACCGACGGAGCGGGATGCAGCACCAGCGCGAGGGCATCTTCGCGCTGCCCGCGCTGCAGCTGCACCTCCGCACCAAGCACCGCCAGAGCCCCGCGCCGCCCACCGAGCAGGGTCGGTACACTGTCCCTCTCTAGCGACAACCGACGGAGCGGGATGCAGCACCAGCGCGAGGGCATCTTCGCGCTGCCCGCGCTGCAGCTGCACCTCCGCACCGAGCACCGCCAGAGCCCCGCGCCGCCCACCGAGCAGGGTCGGTACACTGTCCCTCTCTAGCGACACCGACGGAGCGGGATGCAGCACCAGCGCGAGGGCATCTTCGCGCTGCCCGCGCTGCAGCTGCACCTCCGCACCAAGCACCGCCAGAGCCCCGCGCCGCCCACCGAGCAGGGTCGGTACACTGTCCCTCTCTAGCGACACCGACGGAGCGGGATGCAGCACCAGCGCGAGGGCATCTTCGCGCTGCCCGCGCTGCAGCTGCACCTCCGCACCGAGCACCGCCAGAGCCCCGCGCCGCCCACCGAGCAGGGTCGGTACACTGTCCCTCTCTAGCGACACCGACGGAGCGGGATGCAGCACCAGCGCGAGGGCATCTTCGCGCTGCCCGCGCTGCAGCTGCACCTCCGCACCAAGCACCGCCAGAGCCCCGCGCCGCCCACCGAGCAGGGTCGGTACACTGTCCCTCTCTAGCGACACCGACGGAGCGGGATGCAGCACCAGCGCGAGGGCATCTTCGCGCTGCCCGCGCTGCAGCTGCACCTCCGCACCAAGCACCGCCAGAGCCCCGCGCCGCCCACCGAGCAGGGTCGGTACACTGTCCCTCTCTAGCGACACCGACGGAGCGGGATGCAGCACCAGCGCGAGGGCATCTTCGCGCTGCCCGCGCTGCAGCTGCACCTCCGCACCAAGCACCGCCAGAGCCCCGCGCCGCCCACCGAGCAGGGTCGGTACACTGTCCCTCTCTAGCGACAACCGACGGAGCGGGATGCAGCACCAGCGCGAGGGCATCTTCGCGCTGCCCGCGCTGCAGCTGCACCTCCGCACCAAGCACCGCCAGAGCCCCGCGCCGCCCACCGAGCAGGGTCGGTACACTGTCCCTCTCTAGCGACACCGACGGAGCGGGATGCAGCACCAGCGCGAGGGCATCTTCGCGCTGCCCGCGCTGCAGCTGCACCTCCGCACCGAGCACCGCCAGAGCCCCGCGCCGCCCACCGAGCAGGGTCGGTACACTGTCCCTCTCTAGCGACACCGACGGAGCGGGATGCAGCACCAGCGCGAGGGCATCTTCGCGCTGCCCGCGCTGCAGCTGCACCTCCGCACCAAGCACCGCCAGAGCCCCGCGCCGCCCACCGAGCAGGGTCGGTACACTGTCCCTCTCTAGCGACACCGACGGAGCGGGATGCAGCACCAGCGCGAGGGCATCTTCGCGCTGCCCGCGCTGCAGCTGCACCTCCGCACCAAGCACCGCCAGAGCCCCGCGCCGCCCACCGAGCAGGGTCGGTACACTGTCCCTCTCTAGCGACACCGACGGAGCGGGATGCAGCACCAGCGCGAATACAATACAATTGTTTACATTTTGCATATATTTTGTATAAAATCGATATAGCGTCCGCGGGAACAAAGGGATTAGATAGATGAATTACTCAAAAATAAATTCAATGTAAATGCTATAAAATAATAAATATGCGTGTAAACAATAAGCCAATAGATCTTTGATTGTATTGATATTGAAGTATGTATTGACAGACGAGAAACCAGTGGTGGAATGCAGTTTCATCACGGAGTTCGAGGACCACATCTTTGTGTCAGTGGACGCTGAGGCGTTCCTGTTTCTACATGATCTCATATCTTCTTATATCAAGGAGAAGGACCGCGTCGTGAGTATAATTTGATTAGTTTTTTGGTCTCAAAAAATAATAAATAAATTGTGTGAGTTAACTTTGATCTCTGTCTGTCTGATATTTGTTTTAGGGACATGCGAAGGTATCAACTATGAAGTTGATTTTAATATGATGTACTCGATTTCTTAGAGCTGATTATGAAAGGATTTAATTTTTATCATCGCGCGACCAAAAAAAAAACAGTCGGTTATCCGCAAATTTTAATATTTTTTTTGTTCCCAATTTTAATGTTCCCACGTGAGGGAATTCACCCAAAAACGTTGATCATGTGACCATTCTCCGTTGAGAATTATGAAAAACAATCTCTAAATTGATTGTTATTTAACTTTGTTTGATACCGACACGTTTTAATTTTAATGAAAAAAAAAAAAAAAAAAAAGTTGCACTTTTACAGCTAAACATGTTCTAATAAATAGGAGGGAAGTGACAATACTTTGATAAAATAAAAATAAAATAAAAAATAAAAAAATCTTTATTGCCACACAACTAAATTTACAATTTCTGTGAAAATAGCTAAAAAATACAAAATAACTTAAACTAATTAACTTAAATTAACACAATAATTATAACTTAAATCTATAATGTGGCAAAGGGTGCCAATCTCAGCATGTGCAGTGCCAGAGGGCTCTGCGCTGATTTTCAGACTGGCCCCGGGAGAGATTGGGGTCGGTCACTACTAGCATAATGTAATGTACCTTTCTTAGGTACAGCTCTCAGCTCTATATTGACATCTTTGTGTATTTGTGTGTTCCTGTACTATAGTTTATTAATGTACGTGTATGAGTATGTGGGGCTGGTATGTAGAAATAGTGTAGGTAAGAATGTACTTTGTAATGTGTGTATTATGTTTTGCCTTTACATAAAGATAAAAGAAAAAAAAGAAGAATACATTAAATAAATATAAAATAATAAAATGAAAATAATTTATCAAAACCAAAAAAATAATAAATATATATATAAATATAATATTTGGAGCTACAACTTATTTTGTATATTTAATAGATGTGTACGGACTAAACGCTTATATTTTAAGAACGTTAAAGGTTCTCGCAAGGGGGGAGGTAGGTAGGAGGTAGGTTGATCACACTTGCTCGTAAAAGGTGTTATTAGATGTAGGCGTTGCGGTCTGTAAATCCTACAGACCAACCCCTATAGACTGAGCTTATAGGACGACTCGCCGTCACACTGTGGGCTGAAATTCGGCTTTCATTGACATAGAAACCGAAGTTGTTATTTTACGTTTTTTTGATTGAAATGGGTTTTGCTCAGTGTGTTTATGCTAAGTTATAAGTTTCACACGATTTGAGTTGAAAATGGTAGAGTTATGATTTAAAAAAAAAAAATGTATGGAGCCGGAACAAAATATCAAAATATCTCAAGAACCGCAACAAATACGGTAATATCCTCGCAGATAGTTATGCTACGAATTATTTGTGATTTTTTGGTATACTACATATATCCACCACGGGTGCGGTTTTTTTTTTAAATCATTAATTGTTTTTATGGAAAAAGCACAAAAACCAAATTCAACATTTTAAGATTTTTTAAATTGAAATGGGGTTTCCTCAGTGTGTTTATGCTAAGTTATAAGTTTCACACGATTTGAGTTGAAAATGGTAGAGTTATGATTTTTTTTTTTCAAAAAAATGTATGGAGCCGGAACAAAATATCAAAATATCGCACCCGTAGCAGATATATGTAGTATGCCAAAAAATCACAAATAATTCGTAGCATAACTATCTGCGAGGATATTACCGTATTTGTTGCGGTTCTTGAGATATTTTGATATTTTGTCCCGGCTCCATACATTTTTTTTGAAAAAAAATCATAACTACCATTTTCAACTCAAATCGTGTGAAACTTATAACTTAGCATAAACACACTGAGCAAAACCCATTTCAATCAAAAAAATCTTAAAATGTTGAATTTGATTTTTGTGCTTTTCCATAGAAACAATTAATGATTTAAAAAAAAAACCGCACCCGTGGCGGATATATGTAGCATGCCAAAAAATCACAAATAATTCGTAGTATAACCACTTGCGAGGATATTACGGTTTGTTTTGCGGTTCTTGAGTAATGATGATTTCTTGTTCCTGCTCCATATATTTATTTTGAAAAAAAATCGTAACTCCACAATTTTCATTCCAAATCGTCTAAAATTCATAGGTTATTATACTGTTATATTATATTATTATTATTGTTAACGCCAATACATAAAGCGTTGACGCACGGGAGGAGACGCGCGGGGAACGGGCCCCGGCAGGCGCAGCCGCCCTCCCCTCACCGCCGCGGCGCTGCCCGGCAGAGACCCTACGATCTTCATCGCGCTCACGCGCATGTTTTGCTATCGATTATTCGATATTTGTAATTTTTACGATGTAACCATTTTAATACATATGGAAAAAATCTAATGTGTTGGAGTGTCATTTCAACGTTACCCAAGTACCAATATCTGATGGCAAAAAGAAGAACTCGGCAGCTTTCGGCGGAAACATTTTGGTGACCCCGACGTGATTTATCTAGAAACTTCGACGACGCCACTCATCGAAACTTGTGGTCACAGACACCGAGCGGTTGAATTGAAAGTTCAAACTTCAAACCTGAGCAACGAAATATTTGAAGATAGGTATTCGTTGTTGGTGGTTGTTTGTGACGAAAGTGTACCAGGTTTAAGTTGGTGTAAAGTATATGCAGTAATAGAAACGTAAGTACAGCTTGTACCGCTTTTTTTTATTTGAGTGAACAGTGAGTTGCGTATTACGTGTTTTTGGTTGTCGATAGGCAACAAAAGCTGCATTACTACTTACCTATTTTGTGGGGCTATTTTTGATTTCGTCTATTTCGGTTTCTATACAAATTTAAAATCACTTTTTTCATTTTCCAAAAGAATCAGCTTGCCTACTAATATAAACAAAAGGTCTCTCAAGTAAATCTACAAAAGTTTACAATAAATAACTTTCTTTAGTGCTAATTAACGTAAATAAGTTACTTCGATTTAAAATAAAGCTATTCTTGTGCATTTATATCTTATTTATAACATTCCCGCACCTGTGTGAAGGCTTTTTGCATAAATGCACGTATTTTAAGTTCTTAAAGACACTTATTGGTAAAATTTGGTTAAATGCAATCATCTTAACCTATTTTTTGAGGAAAAAACAATAACTATCTCTGCAGGTACCTATTGCTTTTGCTGTAAACATAAACTACTTCGCTAAAACGCAAATTCCAGGTTTCCTACGTTTCGTGTTCCACGGGATCGTCGCGAGTCTCGCAATTACGTGCGCCAAGTACCTACGAGTATCTTGGCGGCTGGGGACGCGTCACAGATCACCTCCTCTAGATGCTGTGCCCATTGAAGGACTAGCTGGTCAGATCTTGCACTTTTATTTTATTTAAGTTTACGTTGGTTTTAAACTCGTTGTTTGCGTTTATAATAAAGTGACAATGACTGAGTCGGAACAAAAATTAGCTGTTTTGAGACAAAAGCGCAGCAGCATCAAAGGGCAAATAACAAAGTATGAAAATTACGTGTCTAGTTTTAAATCAGAAAATGCAACAACGTTACAAACCCGTGAATTTCAGATTAGATTAACTAAATTTGAAGAACTGTCAACAAAGTTTGATGACATTCAGTCACAAATCGAAGTATTTGTAATGCCTTCAGAGCTTGAAGGTGAAATTGAGGAACGCGAACGAATCGAAAGTAAGATTTGTAATTTAATTGCTACCTCCGGGATCATATTGAACCCCGTAGAAAATAATGACGCGGCTTCCTCTCATTTATCTGTCAGGTCTAATGATGGTGCTGCGTTTGGTCATTACCAACAAATAAAATTACCAACAATCAAGCTACCTACCTTCGACGGAGATCATCTAAAATGGCTGGAATTTCGGGATATGTTCGAATCGCTAATCCACGACAATGATCATATTCCTTCCATGAATAAGTTTCATTACTTACGCTCTTCCCTCGAAGGTGGCGCTGCTGTCGCAATAAAGTCAATTGATTTTACGGCAAATAACTACAATTTAGCATGGGAACTGTTATGTGAGAGGTTTAATAATAAAAGAATTTTGATCAATAATCACTTAAAATCTTTGTACAATTTAGAAGCATTTACAAAGGAATCGCATACTTCATTAAGGCTCATGATTGACCACGTTTCAAAAAACTTGCGTGCAATAAGTAGCTTAGGTGAGCCTACTGAGCACTGGGACACACTGATCATATTCAACATGTCCTCAAAATTGGACGCCGCCACAGGTCGCAAATGGGAGGAACATAGAAGTACCTTGTCAGACTTAGTAACTTTAAAGGAGTTCTATCAGTTTTTGCGCGATCGAGCAGATGTACTAGAAACAATACAATATAGTAAAGTTGATGCAGGTCGTATCGAGCGTCCCACAATTAATAAAAATTCGTCAGGTAAACAAACAAAATTGCTTCATGTTGCGTCAACGAATGGTAATAAAGTTGAATGTGCTTTATGTCAGCAAGACCACAGGCTTGAGTACTGTCCTAATTTTAAAGTAATGAACCCAGAGTCAAGGTTAAGTACTGTGAGGCAGTTGAAATTGTGTGTTAACTGCTTCCGGCCGGGTCATCACCAGTCTCGTTGCCGCAGGGGTCCGTGCACCATCTGTAACAGAAAACACAATGCATTAGTACATATACAGCATAACAGTAGCAACAACAATGAAGCAAATAGTAACAATAATTGTGATAATCGTCAGGACAATTCTGTAGATAAGGTAGATACGCCTCGCAATGATGGGCAAACCAGCGAGCAGCCGAAATTACCTAATCCTTGTGTGCGTGTTAATGCTGCTTTGTGCGGGGAAGTATTGTTGTGCACGGCAATCGTAGACATAGTTGGTCCATATAATACAGTCCGCGCGCGTGCTGTTTTGGACAATTGTAGTCAGTCATCGTTTATCACTGAAAATTTAAAAAACATGTTAAACCTACCGGCATCTGATGAAGATTACATTACCATTTGTGGAATCAATGACAACGACTTTGATATTCCTCAACGTCATTGTGAGATAAGTGTCAAGTCAAGAATTAATTCATTTAATACATCGGTGTCATGTCTGGTTATACCTAAACTTACGGGCACTCTTCCGAACGCGCCTGTAGACTACACTAAGCTCAATTTGCCTGAAAATATAGATCTTGCAGACCCAGACTTTTTCCGTCCCTCTAATGTTGATTTGCTTCTCGGAGGTGACGTGTTCTACGACTTGGTGGAAGAAACCCTCGTCAAGTTAGGAAAAAATAAACCTACATTAGTAAAATCGCACTTGGGTTGGTTGGTCGCCGGACCGATTGGTGAACGCACCCAAAAAACCAGTAAAAATATAAAATGTAATTTCACTCGAGAAATAAAAGATAGGCTTTCCATGTTCTGGGAACTCGAAGAGATACCCACAAAAAACAAACTCTTGTCTAGCGATGAACAATTCTGCGAAGATCAATTTAATAATGATGTTACTCGGCTTCCCGATGGCAGATTTTCCGTGAAAATGCCACTCAAGGCGTCACCAGAGCAAAGTCTTGGTGATTCTCACTGTATCGCAAAAAGACGTTTCTTTAATTTAGAAAGAAAATTACAAAGTAAGCCTTATATTAAACAAATGTACATGGACTTCATTCATGAGTATGAACAGCTGGGGCATTTAACCAGGGTCCCACGACCGGACTTTGGCTACGTTCTTCCTCATTATGCAGTGATCAGAGCTCAGCCTAAGACTGTCGTTTGCAACCGCATACAGGAAATTCGCGATTTAACAGATAAACATGCATGGAGACACGTACCTACCGACCACAATCCGGCGGATCTAGCATCAAGGGGTATCAAGTGTCAGGAATTAAATGGGAATACTCTCTGGTGGACTGGGCCTGCCTTTCTTCTTCAAGGAGATAATGCATGGCCGGAAATGACGTCCATTGAAGATGACATACCTGAAACAAAAACAAACTTAAATATAAAAGTTAATCATTCCCCTACGGTGGTAGATTTTAACAAATATTCTAAATTAAGCACTTTAATAAATATGTTCGCGTACGTATTACGCTTCATAAATGCATGCAAAAATAAAAATGTAAAGGGTTCACTTACCGTACAAGAGTTAAACACTTCCTTACAACTGTTGACGAAATTGTCACAAGCGGTTTCTTTCACTCATGAAATAAATTCTTTGAGACAAAATAAGAAAGCTAAATCTAGCATTTTATCTCTTAACCCGTTCTTAGACGATAACGGTGTACTAAGAGTTGGTGGACGTTTGCATGATGCTCAGTGTTCATACGATCAAAGGCATCCAATGCTATTAGATGGCAAACATCCGCTCGCTAGATTAATTTTTAAAAGTGAACATCTGCGTTTACTTCATTGTGGCCCGCAGCTACTCCTCAGTGGAGTTCGGGAACATTTTTGGCCAACTAAGGGTAGAGTTTTGGCTAGAAGCACTGTGCACAACTGCCTCACGTGTAAAAGATTAAAGGCTAAAACCATGCAACCTATTATGGGTAACCTTCCTAAATCGCGTGTAGTTCCTGCTCCACCATTTGAGACCTGCGGCGTCGATTTCGCTGGGCCCTTTTCCATTTTGAACAAAAAGGGTCGAGGCGCGAAAGTATCAAAATGCTATTTGTGCCTGTTTGTTTGTTTTTTCACAAAGGCGGTTCATTTAGAAGTCGTTAGCGACCTGAGCACAAATTCTTTTATTTTAAGCCTACGCAGATTTATATCGCGACGCGGAAAACCGACAACTATTTATTGCGACAACGGTACCAATTTCGTTGGCGCAAACAGCGAGCTACAACGTATGCTTAAGGCAAGCCAGGAGCCCGTCAATGGGTTCGCATCCAGCAACGGCATAGATTTTAAATTCAGTCCGGCATATTCTCCCAATTTCGGTGGTTTATGGGAGGCGGGAGTTAAAGCCGCGAAATTTCACCTTAAACGTGTAGTAGGATCTTCTAACTTAACCTTTGAGGAGTTAACCACACTGTTCACTCAAGTAGAAGCTATATTGAATTCGCGGCCGTTGACACCTATGTCTTCCGACCCATCCGATCTCTCACCGCTTACACCTGGTCACTTCCTGATCGGGCGGCCATTGGCTTCGTTGCCATCTCCGCCTACACAGAAGATGAACCTCAACCGCTACCATCATCTTGAAGCCCTTAGACAACACTTCTGGAAGCGATGGACTCGGGAGTTCCTTTCTGATCTTCAACAGCGTGTGAAATGGAGAGCCACAGGACAAGGGGTCAAACTTGGGGACCTAGTTATTCTCAAAGACGACACTTACCGCCATTGAAGTGGAGTCTTGGCCGCGTCGAAACTCTGCACCCAGGATCCGACGGCGTCACGAGAGTTGTAGACGTCCGAACAGGAAAAGGGCTGGTTCGACGAGCTGTCTCTAAGCTCTGTCCCCTATCTTCTAACCAAGAAGACGATGACCAAGCAACGATCTTGAAACCAGGAGGTTTCAAGGCCCCGGAGGATGTTAACGCCAATACATAAAGCGTTGACGCACGGGAGGAGACGCGCGGGGAACGGGCCCCGGCAGGCGCAGCCGCCCTCCCCTCTCACCGCCGCGGCGCTGCCCGGCAGAGACCCTACGATCTTCATCGCGCTCACGCGCATGTTTTGCTATCGATTATTCGATATTTGTAATTTTTACGATGTAACCATTTTAATACATATGGAAAAAATCTAATGTGTTGGAGTGTCATTTCAACGTTACCCAAGTACCAATATCTGATGGCAAAAAGAAGAACTCGGCAGCTTTCGGCGGAAACAATTATTTATATTAATAATGATTATAATATATCACAGCGATACGATACCGATCTGTCAAAAGTGCCATTTAGTTAACAAAAACGTTACTTTTGACACTGACAGATCTGTATCGTATCATTGCGACATCTTATAGGCATTGTTCGAATATGTGTGAGGGCACTCGGTGTTTGTTCGTGATATGCCTATGTTGTGTGGATTTTTAGAAACCTCTTGGTGAGCAGTTAGGTCTCGGGTAACGAGATGGACCTGATGATGAACATCGAAGAAGTGCGAGGGAACTCTGTGTTGGTTTGTGCTAGGCATATGTTGTGTGGCCTTTTTAGAATCCTCTCAAAATCAAAATCAGAATCAAAATGTATATTTTGTAAATAGGCTTATGCTTGCTCTTTTACATGTCTACTTACAACTAGGTATATATTCTATTTTATGGAATATATTAAATGCATTTTTATCCTCTATGAATTCATTAACAGTATAATAAGCTTTTCGTAAAAGCTGTCGTTTCACAATAGTCTTGAATTTATTTATTGACAATTTCAACATATTACTTGACAACTTATTATAAAACCGCACACCGCTCCCCATAAATAAAATGTTTACTTTTTGTAAGCGGAAACCTGGAATCGCTAATTTATTCCTATTTCTAGTATTAAAATTGTGTATGTCACTATTCAATTTAAACATGACAATATTTTTCCTTACATACAGTCAGCGTCAAATACTTCGTAGCAGTCAAAGTAGCCAAATAGTTCGGTACACCATATATTTAGTATGGTGTACCGAACTATTTGGCCACTTTGACTGCTACGAAGTATTTGATGCTGACTGTACAATGTTTTCTAAAATATATTGGGAAGCAACAGTGAGAATGTTAATTTCTTTAAATTTATCTTTAAGAGACACCTGTGTTCCTAAGTTGTATATATTACGTATAGCGCGTTTTTGCAACACAAAGATAACGTTTATGTCAGCGGCTCTGCCCCATAATAAAATCCTGTAAGACATGACGCTATGGAAATATCCGAAATAAACTAACCGCGCCGTCTCAACATCGGTAAGTTGGCGGATTTTTTTTACTGCGTATGCCGCTGAGCTTAGTCTACCTGCTAGCGTAGAAATGTGCGTATCCCATTGTGATTTTGATCCAAAGTTATACCTAAGAAAACCACACACATGCTTCGCGCTGCGTAGGCTTACGCACACCGCCGGAAGACCCGCGGTGCGAGAGTGCTACTTTGCCACAGTACACTCGCTTCTGACCTACGGCGTGAAACTGTGGGGCCGCGCAACTGACTGGAAACGCGTGTTCTCCATGCAAAAAAGAGCTGTCCGCGCTATGGCCAGCAAAACAGCGGATGTTCCTGCACGTGACCTCTTCGGAATATAGGGATATATCCCCCCTCCCATACTTTTTATATAACAGAAAGCGGTGTCCACTCGAGAAAATATTGCCAGATTCAAATGTAAAGGTACGACAAGTACAGACTCCGCAGTAACAAACATAAAAATAGGCTGGTAGTCGAATCACACCGACTCGCCAAATCAGCGCAATTGACCCATATATTGGGACCTTGCGTCTACAAGACACTATTAGAAAAGCAGCTACCACCGCAGTCTTAAAGAAAAACAATAAAAATGTCTCATGACTCACACAGAGTTCTTTAACCTACCTATCCTAATATAAATCATAAGTAAGTGTTGCGAATTTGTATACTTTGCCTTACGAGTTACGTGAAATAATATTAAAACAGTAAATTATGTATAATACCAACAATGGTATCTGACCTGTAACTATGTTATTCATAAAATTATTTTATTTTATTTTAATTTGAAACTAGAGCAGCAAGTTTTTGTTCTCTTTTTTTCTCACTAGTGTGATGAAATTCTTGTATCTATACACTCTCATTTGTGACATTTCCCTGTTTTAAGAGCTTGCTACGAACTTACTTACGTAATATGTGAGAAACTATAAGATATATCTGAATCTCTTATCCCGTCTCACGTATTGCGGCGTCCGTCTTATCAGTTACTAAATTTAGGAACCAAGCTTTTTAGTTATTTGTGTCCCAGATGCCGGGCACCGGCACGCGCGCGGCGTGGGGCGAGGTGGCCGGGCCGCGCGCGCCCGCGCAGGACTACCGCGACTACCACTGCCTCACCTGGCACCTCGAGCCCACCGTCAGGTCTGTATACTGCACCCCCTCCCCTCCCCTACTCCCGCGACTACCACTGCCTCACCTGGCACCTCGAGCCCACCGTCAGGTCTGTATACTGCACCCCCTCCCCTCCCCTACTCCCGCGACTACCACTGCCTCACCTGGCACCTCGAGCCCACCGTCAGGTCTGTATACTGCACCCCCTCCCCTCCCCTACTCCCGCGACTACCACTGCCTCACCTGGCACCTCGAGCCCACCGTCAGGTCTGTATACTGCACCCCCTCCCCTCCCCTACTCCCGCGACTACCACTGCCTCACCTGGCACCTCGAGCCCACCGTCAGGTCTGTATACTGCACCCCCTCCCCTCCCCTACTCCCGCGACTACCACTGCCTCACCTGGCACCTCAAGCCCACCGTCAGGTCTGTATACTGCACCCCCTCCCCTCCCCTACTCCCGCGACTACCACTGCCTCACCTGGCACCTCGAGCCCACCGTCAGGTCTGTATACTGCACCCCCTCCCCTCCCCTACTCCCGCGACTACCACTGCCTCACCTGGCACCTCGAGCCCACCGTCAGGTCTGTATACTGCACCCCCTCCCCTCCCCTACTCCCGCGACTACCACTGCCTCACCTGGCACCTCGAGCCCACCGTCAGGTCTGTATACTGCACCCCCTCCCCTCCCCTACTCCCGCGACTACCACTGCCTCACCTGGCACCTCGAGCCCACCGTCAGGTCTGTATACTGCAACCCCTCCCCTCCCCTACTCCCGCGACTACCACTGCCTCACCTGGCACCTCGAGCCCACCGTCAGGTCTGTATACTGCACCCCCTCCCCTCCCCTACTCCCGCGACTACCACTGCCTCACCTGGCACCTCGAGCCCACCGTCAGGTCTGTATACTGCACCCCCTCCCCTCCCCTACTCCCGCGACTACCACTGCCTCACCTGGCACCTCGAGCCCACCGTCAGGTCTGTATACTGCACCCCCTCCCCTCCCCTACTCCCGCGACTACCACTGCCTCACCTGGCACCTCGAGCCCACCGTCAGGTCTGTATACTGCACCCCCGCCCCTCCCCTACTCCCGCGACTACCACTGCCTCACCTGGCACCACGAGCCCACCGTCAGGTCTGTATACTGCACCCCCTCCCCTCCCCTACTCCCGCGACTACCACTGCCTCACCTGGCACCTCGAGCCCACCGTCAGGTCTGTATACTGCACCCCCTCCCTTCCCCTACTCCCGCGACTACCACTGCCCACCGTCAGGTCTGTAGAGAGAGAGGGAGAAATGCTGTGGGCCATGGTGAGTAAAGTGATATAATGATATCGTTGTTATGTTGCAGACTCTTATCGTGGGGCGGCAAGTCCATCGAGCCGTACGGCGTGGACTACATCCTGCAGAAGCTCGGCTTCTCGCACGCGCGCACCACCATCCCCAAGTGGCTGCAGCGCGGCGCGCTCGACCCGCTCGACAAGCTGCTGGCGCTCGCGCTGCTGCGGCTCGTCGCGCTGCTGCCGCACAAGCCGGCCCCGAGCTAGACTTGACTCGACCCGCTCGACAAGCTGCTGGCGCTCGCGCTGCTGCGGCTCGTCGCGCTGCTGCCGCACAAGCCGGCCCCGAGCTAGACTTGACTCGACCCGCTCGACAAGCTGCTGCGGCTCGTCGCGCTGCTGCCGCACAAGCCGGCCCCGAGCTAGACTTGACTCGACCCGCTCGACAAGCTGCTGCGGCTCGTCGCGCTGCTGCCGCACAAGCCGGCCCCGAGCTAGACTTGACTCGACCCGCTCGACAAGCTGCTGCGGCTCGTCGCGCTGCTGCCGCACAAGCCGGCCCCGAGCTAGACTTGACTCGACCCGCTCGACAAGCTGCTGCGGCTCGTCGCGCTGCTGCCGCACAAGCCGGCCCCGAGCTAGACTTGACTCGACCCGCTCGACAAGCTGCTGCGGCTCGTCGCGCTGCTGCCGCACAAGCCGGCCCCGAGCTAGACTTTACTCGACCCGCTCGACAAGCTGCTGCGGCTCGTCGCGCTGCTGCCGCACAAGCCGGCCCCGAGCTAGACTTTACTCGACCCGCTCGACAAGCTGCTGCGGCTCGTCGCGCTGCTGCCGCACAAGCCGGCCCCGAGCTAGACTTGACTCGACCCGCTCGACAAGCTGCTGGCGCTCGCGCTGCTGCGGCTCGTCGCGCTGCTGCCGCACAAGCCGGCCCCGAGCTAGACTTGACTCGACCCGCTCGACAAGCTGCTGGCGCTCGCGCTGCTGCGGCTCGTCGCGCTGCTGCCGCACAAGCCGGCCCCGAGCTAGACTTGACTCGACCCGCTCGACAAGCTGCTGGCGCTCGCGCTGCTGCGGCTCGTCGCGCTGCTGCCGCACAAGCCGGCCCCGAGCTAGACTTGACTCGACCCGCTCGACAAGCTGCTGGCGCTCGCGCTGCTGCGGCTCGTCGCGCTGCTGCCGCACAAGCCGGCCCCGAGCTAGACTTGACTCGACCCGCTCGACAAGCTGCTGGCGCTCGCGCTGCTGCGGCTCGTCGCGCTGCTGCCGCACAAGCCGGCCCCGAGCTAGACTTGACTCGACCCGCTCGACAAGCTGCTGCGGCTCGTCGCGCTGCTGCCGCACAAGCCGGCCCCGAGCTAGACTTGACTCGACCCGCTCGACAAGCTGCTGCGGCTCGTCGCGCTGCTGCCGCACAAGCCGGCCCCGAGCTAGACTTGACTCGACCCGCTCGACAAGCTGCTGCGGCTCGTCGCGCTGCTGCCGCACAAGCCGGCCCCGAGCTAGACTTGACTCGACCCGCTCGACAAGCTGCTGGCGCTCGCGCTGCTGCGGCTCGTCGCGCTGCTGCCGCACAAGCCGGCCCCGAGCTAGACTTGACTCGACCCGCTCGACAAGCTGCTGGCGCTCGCGCTGCTGCGGCTCGTCGCGCTGCTGCCGCACAAGCCGGCCCCGAGCTAGACTTTACTCGACCCGCTCGACAAGCTGCTGCGGCTCGTCGCGCTGCTGCCGCACAAGCCGGCCCCCGAGCTAGACTTTACTCGACCCGCTCGACAACCTGCTGCGGCTCGTCGCGCTGCTGCCGCACAAGCCGGCCCCGAGCTAGACTTGACTCGACCCGCTCGACAAGCTGCTGGCGCTCGCGCTGCTGCGGCTCGTCGCGCTGCTGCCGCACAAGCCGGCCCCGAGCTAGACTTGACTCGACCCGCTCGACAAGCTGCTGCGGCTCGTCGCGCTGCTGCCGCACAAGCCGGCCCCGAGCTAGACTTGACTCGACCCGCTCGACAAGCTGCTGCGGCTCGTCGCGCTGCTGCCGCACAAGCCGGCCCCGAGCTAGACTTGACTCGACCCGCTCGACAAGCTGCTGCGGCTCGTCGCGCTGCTGCCGCACAAGCCGGCCCCGAGCTAGACTTGACTCGACCCGCTCGACAAGCTGCTGCGGCTCGTCGCGCTGCTGCCGCACAAGCCGGCCCCGAGCTAGACTTGACTCGACCCGCTCGACAAGCTGCTGCGGCTCGTCGCGCTGCTGCCGCACAAGCCGGCCCCGAGCTAGACTTGACTCGACCCGCTCGACAAGCTGCTGCGGCTCGTCGCGCTGCTGCCGCACAAGCCGGCCCCGAGCTAGACTTTACTCGACCCGCTCGACAAGCTGCTGCGGCTCGTCGCGCTGCTGCCGCACAAGCCGGCCCCGAGCTAGACTTGACTCGACCCGCTCGACAAGCTGCT
Source organism: Cydia pomonella (assembly GCF_033807575.1). Classification (NCBI taxonomy): domain Eukaryota; kingdom Metazoa; phylum Arthropoda; class Insecta; order Lepidoptera; family Tortricidae; genus Cydia; species Cydia pomonella. The sequence continues at coordinate 26,334,609 of NC_084707.1, read as the reverse complement.
GCGGCTCGTCGCGCTGCTGCCGCACAAGCCGGCCCCGAGCTAGACTTGACTCGACCCGCTCGACAAGCTGCTGCGGCTCGTCGCGCTGCTGCCGCACAAGCCGGCCCCGAGCTAGACTTTACTCGACCCGCTCGACAAGCTGCTGCGGCTCGTCGCGCTGCTGCCGCACAAGCCGGCCCCGAGCTAGACTTGACTCGACCCGCTCGACAAGCTGCTGCGGCTCGTCGCGCTGCTGCCGCACAAGCCGGCCCCGAGCTAGACTTGACTCGACCCGCTCGACAAGCTGCTGCGGCTCGTCGCGCTGCTGCCGCACAAGCCGGCCCCGAGCTAGACTTGACTCGACCCGCTCGACAAGCTGCTGCGGCTCGTCGCGCTGCTGCCGCACAAGCCGGCCCCGAGCTAGACTTGACTCGACCCGCTCGACAAGCTGCTGTGCTCTTGATTCCACGAGTATAGCATAAGTCAAATTTCACGTCTTAAAGTATTACGATTCACGTATCGTCGCATTACAGATTGTGAGTTTAAAACTAAAATAACTGCGTTCGGCTTGGAGTTTCGTGGATTTGTGGTGTAGGTTCGATTTAAGGAATCTAAAATTAATACAAGAATTCAAAATACTTTGTTGGTAGAAAAGAAGTGAAGATGACGAGCAATCATCGACATATTTTGTATAAACATGATGATACTATTAGTTTGTAAATTGTTCACAAACCATGTGATTGAGCGCGAATCGAAAAATCGTATTTGACTTCATACAAACAGAATTCAATTCGAGTATCAGAACATCGAGAAAATTAAAGAAATGGGTATGTTAATTAATAAAGATCAAATGGATCTTAGACCCAAATGAGATTTGTATCAGTAATGTACTTAAATTCAAGAAATAAATTATCGACATAAATTGGCAGAAGTAAGCAGTAAAATTTATTAACGGTCATGACAAAAGAGAACGACCATGAGTATAAAATGTTGTACACAATGCTTTCGAGGTAATGTGTATATTCCTGATTGTATAGGACTCGCAGATAGTACGAACCGGACGACAAAATATGCTTTAAATAGATAACATTCTCTGTTAACACGGTTTTGAATACGATATTATATTTATACATTTAATATGATTATGACGATGTAATTTTTCAAATATATCGGATATTATGGTAGTAGTTGATTTTAATGCTAAGTACAATCGATCCTTCATATAAATTGTTGAAATCGTCCATTGTATAACTAAATTTTCCTTTTTACAATTCCAAAGATATTATTATGTATAATGGTTTGAATACGTTTGTCTGTGTGTTTATAGTTTTTAATTGTGAACGGTGTAGGTAGACCCTTTGTTTATTGCTTTAATCCTCAAGTTTGCGAGATAGGTACATTGGAGATGCTAGTATTGGGACAGCGGTGTGAGCATCGCATTAGAGTAAGACCAACCTAGCTGCGGCGATTTTCATAGCACAGACGTTCAAGTGTTATTTAAACGTCGTAATTTTATAGATGATGATGATGAGATTCGTCTGTGCTATAAAAATGGCTGCAGAGTTATCTTGGTCTGACTCTATCATTCTGCTAGAAACACAACGAAGCACATAGATAATTTGGATACGACATTGTGGTAGCTCTAGACATGATGCTGAAGCCGATAGCAGGTGGTCCTGGGTTGGCGATGGCGCATTTTCCTTAGTTGTTAAAATCCGTTACACGAATGCGTTAAGTATACCTATACATATTCTCTTGTAGTAGTCCTTGAAGATAAAATGCGCCACTGAAATCGTTTCAACTACTGTAATATGATTTAATGTTTGATGAATCGGACTGTATTATGTTATTACGCTAAAATTGGATTCTCTATAATATAAAAGTCATAACTAGTGTGTTCAGGGGAGTCACTGCCTCTCGCGCCGTGTAGCCGGCGTCCAGCAATCATAGCTTCTTGTAGAGTACACGGGAGGCTGCTCCCGTTCCGTAGCTACGAGTAGGCTGCAACTTGTCGTTGGAAATACTGACGTAAATGCGTCCGAGTATTCAGTGAGTAGTCTCTACGTATTGGCGTAACGAGGAGGCCTATCGTCTATTCCATGTGATATAAAAAAAAATGTATTACAATATGTCCTCGTCGGGCACAGAATAGGCGCTTCGTTTAAATCATTCCCATCTGTCGCCGCCTCGCACCTACACGTACAATTTTGTAAACGAAAACCAAATAACAAGTCTTTCGAGATGACATTTCCAAAAAGTTGTACTTCATTAGGGCGGGTCCACACAGAGCGACCATATGCGCGAAGCAATTTCCTCGCGCACAAAACGGCCCATGTAGACGTGCCTCGGCCGAGGCAGAGCGCACGTTTTACACACACTACACTACACTGGCCGTTTTGAGCGCGAGGAAATTGCTTCGCGCGTATGCTCACTCTGTGTGGATCCGCCTATTAGCTAAATGACTGACATCATTTATGGTAATAATAATAACTAGCCGACATTAGCATCATCGTCCCAGTGCAGTAAAAAAGGATTTCCCGTCAGTTGTGGTGTTCGGGGATTTATTGTCAGTATTCCCGACGATCGATCGACCAGTAGGGAAATTCGCGAAAGCGGCAGCTATGTATAAATTTGTATATTATGTTATTGAATAAGTAGGTCGAAGTTTCTTATATGTACTGATTATATTTTTATTATTGAACTGGTAACTTGTACATAATGTGATACGAATAAATTATTAGAACTATTTTCTGTTTCATTGTTTAATTAGACTTTAACCCTTTTGCAGGTATAGTACAATTTATCGACCACATACGCGCCAATAGAATTTCAACTTAATCATTCCGATTTAAGGTTCAAATTAGATAACACTTTTGGAATATATTTGGATTTTTTGGGAAAACCTTGTAGATTGGTGCGGCCTGGAAAAGGGTTAATATGAAGTTATGAACTCTTTTAGGCTGGACATATAGCATTTGTCATGTTAAATCTAAAATAAAACGAGTAAATGGTAGCAAAATATTCATTTAATAAAAGATTATGTAAAAATAATGCACAATCAACATGCTCATAAATAAAAGATTTACACAACTTAAAGTGTACTGCGGATTTAAAAGTTTATTCTCGAGCTAAATAATATAATAACATTGCTTATAATTCTTACGTAATAATATCAAAACCACATCAGTATAAAAAAGATCGCGTATATAAATCCAGCCAGATGCATCAGAATGTCAAGCCTGAAGAATAAAACTACTTTCTCAGAGTTGTTGCGATCGATTAATATACATCTGTCGGTTTTCCCCGTTGTTACAACTGGTAATTACTGCTCTTTCTTCCCCAGTGGTAACAGCTGGGAATAACTTGAAAATGTAAAGCCTTTGGTATGCTTAGGAACAGGTCTGCTCCATATATATTCAAACAACTTCAATTGAAACATGACATGTCATGGTTGCTAAATAAATGGCAATTATTTGACAGGCGCATACGAAAGGTTAGAATGACTTTCAAAACTAAAAAAAACTTAATTACGTAAAGTCACCTGCAATAATATGTTACTCTTCGAAGGGTGCAAAAATATGTGAGCCGCTCTTATTATGGCTCCACAAGTAACAGGCCAATTCGAGTTTTAGTTATTAAATCTCATTCCAATATGATACTGATCTGTCAGGGTCAAAAGTGAAGTTCTTAGATTCTAGTTTTAGCAATTAAATCCAATTTGTAGGCTTAGGACTTTTAGTAGCATACCGTGGTTCTAGAATCCATGGAGTCGCAACATTTTATTTTTTCAAAGTCAAAGTAAGTATAGTATGTATATGTAAAAATTACGTAAATGCTAGTAAACAGAATAAACGATTGGGATAGGAGGGTCGTTTATGGAACATATAAATTTTGGATTTTCTTTTCTTTTACCATCGTAAAGAATGTGTTTAAATAATGTTTTGTTAACTAACTATTGTGGCGCAGTGATCCAATGAGGGTCTTGGCCTCCAAAATGAGAGAACGCCACCTGTCTCGATCCTGTGCCACTTCCTGCCAGTTATGTGACGGCAACATCGACCGTGACGTGAAAAATAGAATAAATGCGGGATGGATGAAATGGCGACAGGTTTCTGGAACAACTTGCGATCCACGAATGCCCCTTAAACTTAAGGGGAAAATCTACAGGACGATCGTGAGACCTCTTGTAATGTATGGATCAGAATGCTGGGCGACGAAAGTGACGGATGAAAGAAGAGTGCACGCCGCGGAAATGAGAATGTTGAGATGGATGTGTGGAGTGACGAGAAAGGATCGGATTAAGAATTAGTATATAAGGGGAAATTTGAAAGTAGCACCGGTAGCGGAGAAGATAAGGAGTGGTAGGTTAGCGTGGTATGGGCATTTAATGAGGAGGGATGAATGCCTTATAGGAAAAAGAATGTTAGGAATGAATGTTGATGGACGGAGAGCGGATGGTAGACCGAAAAAACGATGGATGGATTGTGTGAAAGAGGATATGAGAAAGAAAGGAGTGAGTGCTGAGGTGACGAAAAATAGAGGAGAATGGAAGAGAATAACATGTTGTGCCGACCCCACATAATGTGGGATAAGGGCAGGAGGAAGAAGTTTTGCTAGATACAGTTTTTTCTCCGATCAATATTTAAAGAGTATTGGGGTTCTTCAGTATATCTCTGTAAATATTGATTGGAGAATAAAACTGAACATAACACTCTTATCTAAACACATTCTTTACGATGGTAGAGGAAATATTTTTTTCATCAAAAAATTACCTACCCCTACCCAATACCACAACCGTTTATTTAGTTTACCAGCATTTACTTAATTTTTACATATAAATATACATGTAATATTTACTTTGACTTCGGCTTTTAAAAAAAAATGTTTTGCGACTCCATAGATTCTCGAACCACAGTATGCTACCAAAAGTTCTAAGCCTTCCAATTTGATACTGATCTGTCAAGAGTGACGTTTTTGGTTGAAGGTTGACATAATGCGCAATTCGGCAGGTCCTCTAAAGGAGATTGGAACCATCTCATATTGGAATGATGTCAGATAAGTATCACATTATATTGTTGGAATTGGCCTGTAGGATCATATCAGATATTTTTGCAGCCTTCGTTATGTAACATATTTTTGTAGGTGACAATACTTTGAAAGCATAATCTTTTATCAGCGACCGCAACAGCTGCTGGACGTTCCGTAGGAATGTTTCCAAACCGCACAATACATATCTTTAATTCTTTATAATTAACAAAATTAATTATGATAAAAAACAAGATTTTGTATAAAAAGTAAAGCTTTACGTGTTTCATTGCTTTACTGTGATTAACATAACATAAGACTGTATCATAACATAACATAACATATCGACGATCTCGACGTGTAATCGTAGGAAATTAAATTACGAAAATTGGTAATTTTCACAAAATCGGCGCAATTTAATACTAAAAACGTCCGAGCGATTCTTAAAAAACCATGCCTCTTTCATTATTTTTGTATTTTTTCATTAACTTATTTCTTCTCAGAATTCCGAGCTCTTACGATCCTAATGGTAATAAAAAGTCCCAGAGTTTTTTCCTATTGTGTTACCATGTCCCCATATTCTTTGTATGGCGGTAACAAAAAGGAAAGTTTGAACGACGTATGGAAATTTTGTCATTTTTTCCCCTACAAGGATGAAAAGGACTCGCTATTCTGACGAAAAATAACACAAAAGTGGCAATAAATGAATAACAAAAAAAGAAACGCTCTTCTAGGTTTAGGTACCACAATCGCAAGTGTAACAAGTTTTAAATGTAATATAACAAAATTAAATAGATAAGAGTCCGTCTAAGCTAACATTGCACCAGCATCAATATGATAAAGTGCGGCGTTGTCATTATATACGTCATATTTTCATAGAAAAATTGACATTAATTATGATATTCCACACTTTGTTATTGCAAGTGGCATGCAGAATTGGCTTGATCCCACTTTCTAAATTAGCTTAAATAAAAATGTGTGTAGCATTACAAGACAAGAAGTTGTGAAAATATCCGAACATCACTATGATTTCATAGGGAGGACAATTTTTATTTTATTTTGTGGTTACAGCAATTATTTGTACTAATATTATATAATGTCTAGCTCTTATATAAATGTGATAAGTTCTCTACTATTGCAATGGCATTACTAAACATGTTTAAATTCGTTGGCTAATATCATTTTTCTAACCATCGACTGTAATGGTTGAATTAAGACTTCGTATACCAAACTATAATTGCGTGTTCATGTATGGGCTCCCAACTCAACTATAATATTCATTTCGATATACTGTAGTCAACTATATTTTTTTCTTACCCATCACGTGCCTCGGCGCTCCCAAAGAAAAGACTAAACGGGCGCGGAGTGGGACTAAATAGTCGCGCGTTTATGTCTTTTGTACTACATTTTTGCTTACTGAGATACCTACCACTTTCCATTATTTATTTAGGTATTATAGTAAAAAAGTACTATTTTAGATGACTCGTAGAAAAAGTATTGTATACAATTGTGATATAATAACGCTTTTCAATCTCTTACCTTACTTAGCAAACTCAGCAAGCTTCGTTGTCTAATCACGACAAAGAGAATTGATTGTAATAGAAAGGTTAAGTCTAACAAAAAAACGTGCCCCTTAGTTTAACACCCAAATCATGTACTGCGCCATGTTTTGTGGTCACTGAATTGTCAAACGTCAACTTTTGACAATCAAAGTTATCTCGTTTATTTGTCAAATTCGAAGCGCGGAAGTGTCTTAGATTTTACACATCTCAATCAATGTATCTATGAACACGGTACTTAACTGCAAAGCTCTCTATTATATAACGATTGTATAAAACACCATCAGTTATAGAATCTGCCTTTTTTAAAATACCATTACCACGCCATTCGAACGTCTAAGCACTCTAAATATACCGACTTTGACGTGACTAAGAGCCATACTGAACGTCATATTTGAAGTTAATGACAGCAGTTCCACACTTTGTCATAGCAAAGGGTGTGCAGAGTTAGCATGGCTCGACTCTAATAAATAACGTACAGGGATAATTATATAAGCAGCTAATGTACTGAGGTGTTCAGAATGGTTTGAACCGTTCTGAAATGTCGTTTTGAACATCTGCTCCACTTAGATATTTTTGCTGCCGACTGTAGTTTCTTAAACGTCGACGAAGGCAAGATTTCATGTGTCAACAGTCGTGTTTAATGAAAAATTTGTTTTTGTATCCCTCTCCACGTTTTCATCATGCCCCAAAAACAAAAATGTATTGAATTTCTTAAAATACTAAACGATATTGCTTCTTGGCGCCGATACAACGCTAAGCAAACGAGAACCTTATTGCGACCACAAAAGCACCAATGTACTAAACTTTATCATTAAGGAATATGGAGCATTATTGCTTAGCATTTTCAGCAAATATCCTAGCTGGTAATTACAGCGAAGGTTTTTCAAATGGCGATACCGAAATGTAGCTAATTCCAAAGTTGAAATATACAAAACCGTGCCATCATTCAGTGTTAGTGTTTGCACTAGCTGGCGAGAAACTGCATGAACTGTAGCCGACACAGAACCCAGAAACCCCCTATTCATTGGCGCGAAGCGTTATGTCAAGTTTCCATTTTCAGATTTAAGCCACTAGATGGCAGGGTCTGTACTATGCGAAATAGAGCCAGCGTGAAGTGTAGGGGGCGGCACCTGCTTAGAAGCGTAAATTGTTTTCTCTTTCGATTCAGGTCCCGAGATGGCAGACCCTCTAACCCGCACGGTCTCTAATGTAACCGTAGATTTCAAGATAAAAGCGACTGAACTCCAAAAACTAGATATACCTAAACAGACGAAATTGGCCTCGTCTGACTAAATTTCGTCTACATAATAAGTTTGCGACAGCTTAAATGGTATGAACTTTACCCTCAGAAATTTCTTTTGGGTTTTCTTTTTTTAGAACCGTTAGCACTTCTGATGCAGATTCTCAAATAATTCTATAAAATGAATGTTTCGCAGAAAATTTACAATCTGAACAAAAACGTTTTCTAAATAAATGAAAAATGTGACCTTTTTGCCAGTCTGAAGTGCCAATTCAAAAAAGAAAACCTCCAACAAATAAGTTCCAACACAAAAGGTGTTTTGTACAAAAGTTTTGGAAATATTATCAATATTTGTTTCCAAGATCCACAGAGCTAGATGCCGCACTCGCTATTACCAGTAAACCATGCGCTAGTAACATCTGTCCTAAGCGGAAGCTTTTCATCAGATTTTTCGCTCGCACCCGTCCCGGCACGCATCGCCCCATCGGATCGATTAAATATACTGAATACAGGCGAACTTGTCAGTAGAAAAGGCGGGAAATTCAATTTTCTACGGAAAGTCAACTCTCCGCCTTCGCGCCAATTTTTTTTTAAATTTGCCGCCCTTTTCTACTGACAAAGGTCGCTGCGCGCGAGGACAGTCTAGTTGATGGCGAAGTTCTGCGTGAAGTCATACTCGATGGTGGGGATGACCGTTTGCACGAATTTAAGGAACACGATGAGGTACGAGTGAACACCCATTTCCCCGCCGCTCTCCGTTACCGTCTCTATTATTTTCTTCATCACTTCTGCGTGTCTGGAAGCAAGATACACATATCATATCACACTCACAGCTACCGTGTAGTTATTTTTTAATAGGGTTGTTTCCAATTTTTTGAAACGCTTGTATTACGTTCTATATTAACTAAAAGTTTCCCTAAAATTCAGCTTTTATACTAAAAACGGCTATAAATATGTTAAATTAACAAAATATATTTTGACAGATGCTTTCGCGCCCAAAACGCTTTTTGAAAATTGTGTGGCGTCACAGTTTACAGTTTGTTACATACACACGTAGAAGATACGAACTGTCAACTGACATTTGTCATTTGTTGTTTATCGCCTAACTGTCAACAGTGTCAATCCGAGAGTTGCGACGGCATCAGAATCCTCAATGACGTTTCGAGTTTGGTCACGTGACGTGTGCCAAAAGATATTTAAATTCAATATTTACAAAAATATGGTCATTACAGGTCCCCTAAAAGTAGTTTAACATGTTCTTATAATCCAAAATAATTTATTGGGATACAATTCTGCCCTAAGATTTGTAGATGGAAACAACCCTATTGTTGAGGTTTGGTTGTCACCCGACGACATGTAAAGTATATAGTTGTAGCTACCGGCACGGGTGCACGGACGCCATGCCGGGCCCGGCGAGGTGCGGGTGCGCCTCCATGGTGACGGTGCGCTTGGCGTGCTCGGCCGACACGTCCTCGTACAGCGCCTCCACGCTCAGCAGCGCCCGGCTCTGGAGGATGACCGTCAAATTAATATCACTGTTGCAAACACGTTTTATGTTTTGAGATTTGAAATTATATTGAAACATATGACTTGAATTCTTTGCTCGAAGCGGCCTCTAGTGAGCAGTAAGTTATTAATTCGAAGGCTGAAAAGGTAAACATTACGTAAACACAATGATGAATACTTTAGTTCTCACCTCGTCGTACCCTATGAGCCACAGCCGCGGGGTCTGGTAGTACTTGTCGTACGTGATGTGCAGGTCGTACGTGCGCGTCCGAACGATGTCGTCGCCGTCGCCGCGAGAAGGTTTCGGCTCCTTGGGTTTGCTTTCCTTCCGCGGCGCGAGATCTGTTGACTAAATATAAACGGTTGGCTTGTGATTGATTTACACATTTGATCTGATATTTAAGTGCACGAGTCTCTGAATATTAATTTTATGAAAAGGATTAAGTTTATTATTTATTAATCAGTTTATCAGTTGAAACAATCAACTCAACTGTATCTGAATGATATTCACTTAAAATGTATTCTTTGTACTGGTTAAGTATTTGTCTAGTTTGTTCTTAAACTGATTGACAATCAGTGCTGAGACCACATCTTCTGGTAGTTTGTTCCACGCTTTGACTACTCTGTTGCTGAGAAAATGTCTGCAGGGGTTGTTTTTAGACAGTTCAGATATTAACTTATATTGGTGGCCTATTACTATTGCGCTTCTATAGGTGTTGAAACTGGTCTATATCGTCTGGTCGATCGGTAGAAGTTCAACTTGAGAATCAGAATGTGTACATTAATGTGTATGTTGGTAATCCTAAATAAAGAAAAATAAAAATAATATAAATACATTCAAATATGGGACCATTGCATTGTAACCTACAGGATCCACTTCGTCCAGCAGCCCCGACTCCTGGAACTGCTCCATGTCTTCAGCTTCACCATCCTCCTCCTCCTCCTCATCATCATCATCATCGTCGGGGTCGCCTGCCTCGCCGTCGCTGTCGCCTGTGTCGGCCGCTTCTAGGGTCATCTCACACACCTGACAAACATTCATGCAGCAGTTGTAAATATAACAGTATATAATAAAAATTTCTCACTCTTCTTGCGTTCATAAATTCCAAGCTAGGGGTTGGGACACTTCAGAATAACAGTTTCTCCAATGAAACATTTCATTATATATTTGTTTCATTATATATCTCACCAGCATGATCAAATTATATATACTATATGTAACCCTAGCATGCTCGTGCTATGAGCATTTTGCCACCCCTGGGGAAACAACCTATTTCTAGAACATATTACATTTGGTAAGGTCATGTTTGGTACTACTTAGAGTAAAACTAAGAAATGTTACTTTTTCTAATAATTTTTGATCTATTTCATTCTATAATAACCGGCCAAGAGCATGTCGGGCCACGCTCAGTGTAGGGTTCCGTAGTTACTCTTCCGTCACAATAAGCTAAACTGGAGCTTAAAGTGTAGTAAATGGTACCTTTCACCCGAGTTAAACAAATAGGCAAATTTTCATAATCAGTACCTAATTAAAGTAAGTCTTTTTACTATGAAGGGAAAACTTTTTGCGATAACTCAAAAACAGCTAAACTGATCATGTCCGCTATAGTTTTCATTTAATGTCTTTCTTAAGCTCTACTTCCACGATTTTTTTCATATTTTTTGGACCTATGGTTCAGAAGTTAGAGGGGGGGGACACATTTTTTTTTCTTTCGGAGTGATTATCTCCTAATATATTCACTTTATCAAAAAATGTTTCTTGAAAACCCCTATAAGTTTTGAAAGACCTTTCCAACGATACCCCACACTTTAGGGTTGAAGCGAAAAAAATAATTCACCCCCACTTTACGTGTAGGGGACGTACCCTAAAAAATATTAAATTTTTAGATTTTATTGTACGACTTTGTCGGCTTTATTGATTTATATATCCATGCCAAATTTCAGCTTTCTAGCACTAACGACCACGGAGCAAAGCCTCGGACAGACAGACAGACAGACGGACATGGCGAAACTATAAGAATTCCGTTTTATGCCATTTGGCTACGGAACCCTAAAAATGATTACAAACAGGTTCATCCATTATTATAAACAAAAAATCATGTCAAGTATGGGTGGCAACATGCTCCCACTCGTATTTGTCGTAGTTCTCGTATTTCACGGAAAGGCAACTAGTCTAGCGTAAAATGTGTTTTTTGTGAAGTGATAGTGAAGGAAGGTACCTTCTCTTCAACGGTGGGTGAGCCGGCGGTGTCATAATGGTGAGTGTCCACCCAGCCTCCTTCTCCATCCTGGTCATCCTCTATCACCTTCTCTTTATCTTCACAGTACTCTATCTAAAATTAATATATTTTAATTAAAGACATAATTGTAACTATAAGTACCATAAAAGATACCACAGTCAGTCTCTCAGCTGAAGTGTCAAATATTCAGCAAACAATCTAATTTCCACCACATTTTATATTAATACTGTTTGCCTATAAAGAATTGCGTTTGCTAAAATTTATCTGTTTCCCCAGCAAAAGTATGTGTTGTGTTGTGTGTTCATGAAGTAAATTTGTTATATGATAATATCTTATTGGTTTCAATGTGGCCGTGGTTTTTATGGACATTTTATTACAATGTAGAAAGATGTGTGATCCCTTGAGGGTAAAAGCTTCCTCTATCTCTTTTTATTTCTCTTTATCTGCACCTAATCTAATTAGGAGTAGGACGAAAGTACATCCGAGGCTCAGACAAATGGAGCAAGCGAGTCACCCAATGGTACCCAAGAGAGGGAGAGAGAGAGGCGAAGAGACCTCTAATGAGATGGGACGATGACATTGCGCAGGTAGCTGGCCGTAGCTGGAGCAGAGTGGCAACAGATCGGAGAGAGTGGAGAAGGTTGGAGGAGGCCTTTGCCAAAGGGCAAGCAGACAAAGAATACAAAAGATGGGAGATAATAGAGAGATAATGTGCAAATTGTTGTTCTGTTAAAGTTAAAGGCTATTTTATTTTATTTTATCTGCACCAGAATACTCTCCCAAGTATTTCCTGCAATTGTCTCCCTGAGTTCCATTTGCCCAGTGGGCCTTTCCATTTGGTGTCCAGCCCATCACGATTTTTGTCTTAAACTAAGTCTTGTAGTGCATCTGTCATTTGTAATAACAATACCCAACCCTAAATGCTAAATCCTTTACCTGTTTACACCTCCTGTAGCATGGCACATTCCTGGTGACCAAGAACTGCTTGTCGACGGGCAGGTAGTTGCGGATTTTGGACTCCTCGCCCTTGGCCCACTGCCACGTGGGACAGTGGTGTACCAGGTGGTCCCCCGCTGCCACAAACTCTTCGGGAGTTAGCACACCAGTCTCTTGGAACTTTGATTCCTATTGGACATGATAGTAATGTTCATAATAGACTACAAGCAATGTATATTAGGAGTAAATGAGTAAATAAAAGTATTTATGAGGATAAGGATTTAAAATGAACTAGGTAATCAATGTAACATTAAATAATTATAAACGTCACTTAGCATATTACAAAGCAAATGCGACCTTAAACGCTAGACACATGGCCAACGCATCGTTGTTTACATTCTAATTAATCAAGTTCATTTACATACTGATACTGTCTCGGTCACGGGAAGTCAACGGCAGTACATAAGATAAACCCACCTTCAACACGGGAGTGAGGTACCCCGCGACGCCCAGGGCGGTTCCCTTCACCGTGTTGATGACACTTTGCATTGTAGCCCGCTGCCTACTGGACGAAGAACAATGGGCTTTTGTGTGCCAAACAAAAGGCAATTACGAAAAATTACCTTTAGCCGGACAATGGAATACGAAACTGCCGTACGCAAAAGCACTTTTCGTTTGATTTGACGGTTTTGACTTTTGACATGGTGAATGACAGTACGTATCAGTTCAGAAATTGTGTATTGTTTTAGCTCGTTACACAATGGAGTAATAATTTATCTATTGCTGTTAATTGTTTTAAACATTTGTTTCGATGTATATGTTAATTATATTATACACTCTTTTTGAATTACTTGTGTCACAGTATGTTGTATAATAAATACCATTTAAACTTTAACATAGTCCAAAAATACAAGCATTCGAATAAGCCGATCGATAAAAAATCTATCTGTCAAAAATTTGTCAAATACCTCATTACCGACCGTCAGATTTTTCGACTGATAAACGCAAAAATAATGATATTGTTATTTTCTCCGTAGCTTTCTCATAAAATCGTTTTATACTCGTAATTTAAAACACTCGCTTACAATGGAAGACGTTCTGGATGAGGTGGTTTCCTCGGAAGATTTGCAAGTAATTATTGTTTTTGTGCAATATTTGCGTGAGTCACTGGTGCATTGTGTTGAATTGTTGTGTTTGTGCAGAAGTTCGAGAAAGTGTTCCACGAGCAGCTGCACCAGGGCCGCGTCACGCATAAGGCGCAGTTCGAGTACGCGTGGTGCCTCGTGCGGAGCCGTTACCCCACAGACATCAAGAAGGTGCGTCATCAAACATTGTAGAATGCATCTCCACAAATTGCGTGATTTGAAAGTCAATAAATATACTTATATGTGACGTTATGATGATTTTTTCAAGGTTACATGATTATTATTATACTTTGCATAAATCATATGAATCACCAATGATTATATCCCTAACATTGATTCTTTCATTTCTTTATGTGTTTTCCTCTAAAGGGCTTGTCAACACTTGTCATTTGTGTCACACCTTATCTAAACTGTGGGAACTGATGATAAGGCAAACTATTGTTTTCAACTTCAATATATTGGTTGTTTCAATTTTTTTGGACTTTGTATTCAGCAACTATCTTTGTTTCTATTTAAATAATAACTAAGTAATACTATTTTAGTAGACAATTTAATTTTTGTGATGTAAATAGAATTAGTCTTAAATAGGATAATTTTCCTTGTAATTTTAGACACCTATGATATCTTTGAAATAATTATCTAGTAACACTCCTATCCATGGGTTTAAACCAAAAACAAAACTATTCAACATTTTATTTTACCACTTCGTAAACTGACGCATTAGGAGGTCACAGGGGTTAAGAAAGATTATATATTTAAAAAAAATTATTTTCACCACACCAGTTGGTAAAGGCTCCCTTGATTGTTCAAAAGCAGATGAGAAAACATTTCATTTCATCCACATGTGTGGCAACGTAATCTGATGCAATTTTTGAGTTGAGTCCTTATGTTAGCTGGTGGAATTGAGTTTTAAATGATGATTTTTAATGACAAATATTTAATAATTTTTATTTGGATTTAATTCAATTGTTTAACTAATTTTGCCACCAAGTGCCTTGTGCCTTACACACTTCTCTAAAACATTCTATATACTTATTGTATGTTTTAAATTAAATTAGTTTATTCTTTTGGCTTCCCTGGAAAATCAAATCTAGTGCCAAGTTACATGGCCATGAGACTACTGGAAATAACTCTGTGAACTTGCAAGTTTTGATTAAGAATCATGTGTGAGGTGGTCAAAAAATTATGAGTTTAAACCTTGGCTGTGCTCGAAAAAATAAAGTAAAACCAAGATCAGGATCTTTGTCATACACAGACACGAGGTTAAGATACCAACTTACACTCAAATTGTAAAGATTTAATTACACCATAATCACAATTTATAACTATAGCTTTGATTAAGTTTATTAAAAATAAATAAATAAATATCATAGGGACATTCTTACTAGAGTTGTGCCCGCTCGGTCTTTAAAAAGAGCGCTCCGATCTCAGTCAATCGGTCAAACGAACTAGTTCGCTCTTTTAGGTCCTTTAGTTCCTTTAGTTCAGGAGCAAATCTCGAGATCTGAATGAGGATGACTAGGTTATATCTTGCTCTCGCTCGCAAATAAACAGAGCGAGAGCGTGAGAGAGCGACTTTCTTGACCTTGACTCATTCCGATCATTCGCTCCCGACCGATTTGTTACTTGGTACTGACATACCGACTACTGAACTAAAGGACCGAGACCGATTAAGAGCGCTTAAAATGAACTAGTTCCTTTCGGTCTGTGGTGGGATTTCATTCCTTTTAGTTCTTCGGTCCTGACCGACTCAAGCCTAATTCTTACACAAGGGACAATATTAACATAGGGACAACTTGTGTTGTGGGTGCTCAGACAATGATATACTCATACTAATAATAATGTTATACTTCAATAGCTGGGTCCACACTGAGCGAGCATATGTGCGAGGCAATATCCTCACGCACAAAATGGCCAGTGTAGACGTGCCTCGCCCGATTCGACGCGCTCGGGCGAGGAAAACGCGCCCACCGTCTCGGCCGAGGCACGTCTACACTGGCTGGTTTGTGCGCGAGGAGATTGTCTCACGTGTCTGCTCGCCCTGTGTGATCATTGATCTAGTAAATTATGAATTCGCTGAAAGTATACTATAGTATCAATTATAAGGAATGGGAAGTGAAAAACTTAATTAGATTAATAATATTAAGAGCTGGCAGGCCTGCCATCTGTGCTGGTGGGATGAATTGGACATATAGCTCAACAACTGGCCCAAGAGAGAGATTAATGGAAATCAAGAGGGGAGTCCTTTGACCGGCCGAAACTATATATAGGTTTTAATAAAAATACATAAGGGAGATAATTAGACTAATAAACTCTTCAGAGCTTGAGCTTGCACATAACTTTCAAAACCTGGATACATTTCCAGGGTATCCTACTCCTGAAAGAGTTGTTCAACTCGCACCCAGAAGGCAAACGGGACTACCTGTTCTACCTAGCCATCGGCAACGCACGCATCAAGGAGTACAACAAGGCGCTGCACTTCGTCAAGGCTTTCTTAGAGATTGAGCCTGCCAACCAGCAGGTGCTGGCGTTAGAGGTTGGTTCTTTACTGGTCAATTTGAATATGAATAATACAGATCCTAGATGGATAGATAGATATAATATATAGAATACTCTTTATTGGCACACCTCAGTAAAAAGATACAGCTTAAAGAAAAACAATTGATTAAAGATAGAGGCAGTCTTACTTATCACTAAAGAGTGTTCTCTTCAAGACAACCTTTGTGTTGCAAATGCAAATACAAACAAAATATACTATTCCTTGCATACTTACACTTTTTCATAACGAAGGTCAGCTTTTTGGCAATAACACAATAATTATTTTATTTTCATTTGTTTTAAGATTGAATCCTGGTTTGAAAGTTACAAAAGGGGAAGGGAAGCATAAGTTTAATTTTTAAGTTACTTGTACTATGGTCATGTAAGAGAAGAGTTATTGGAATATTAATGACGTAAAATTGACTATTGTTAGACCTTATATTATTGCAGTAAGGCCTGTAATTGGTCAATGTATTATGCCAACAACTACCTAATTTATTCAATGTTTATGATTGTGACCTTCAAGCACATAAAATAGGTATAAGTGTACTCTGAGTTACGAGTATTACACTCTTACTAAACATGCGTGTGTTTCATGTAAATATGTGGTTTCCATCAGTGAATGCTTCATGTGTGTAAGGACCCTTCTGTGATGGAAAACCACATAGTGCTATTTTAAATGTAAGTATATATACCAGTGGTTTCCAAAGTTGACTGGGCTCCGACACACCTAACAAAAACTGCCCAATAGGGTTGTTTCCAATATTTTGAAACAATTGTATTACGTTGTATATTAACCAACGGTTGCCCTAAAATTCAACTTTTACCCTTAAAATGACTTTAAATATGTGAAATTAAAATAAGTAGCTGCTTCCAGTTCTCTAAGTTGCTCAGCTTTGCTGATGACATGAAAATTTTTGCTAAAATTAGCTCACCGGCTGATGCATGTGCACTACAATCTGATCTAAGAAGGCTGGATACCTATTGCATTATAAACAAATTAGATTTGAACCCCACTAAATGTTTTACAGTAACCTTCTCTCGTAAATTAAATAACATTTGTACCCCATATTCACTAAAAAGTAACATTCTTCAGCGAGTTGGAAGCATGAGCGATTTAGGTATTATTCATGACTCCAAACTTATTTTTAGTGAACACATTGATAATATAGTAGGTAAAGCTTCCAGGTCACTTGGTTTTATAATGCGTAGTTCAGTTTGTTTTACCCATCCTAAAACTCTGAAAATCTTGTATTGCGCTTACGTGAGAAGCAAACTAGAATACGCATCTCAAATATGGAATCCTCAGTATCAAATTTATGTTGATAGGGTTGAGAGATTACAGTCAAAATTTATAAAATTCCGTTGTTATAAAATGCGAGTCAACTATAGTTCTATCGACTATCTCAAGCTGTGTAAGAAACATCATTTGATCCCACTTGTTAAGCGCCGTGAAATTGCAGAAATTGCAGATATAGTGTACTTAGTCAATATTATTAAAGGTAATGTAGATTGTCCAAACTTGCTTAATAAGATCTCTTTTAATATTCCGTCAAGGAGGCTAAGGCATTTTCGTCCCATTAGTAATTACCAAGCTACTACTAGGTATAGGAAAAACAGTTTCCTATGCAGGGCAGGCATGAGTTTAAATAAAGTTTCTATAAATTGTGATATCGACATATATAATGATAGCATAGCAGTAATAAAAAATAAATTAATTAGACACTTCATGGGTGACAATAATTCTGGCGCAGGACAAGGCTCGGTGCATTGTTGAATATGTACTCACAGGATTTAACTACTTTTTCTTTTTTTAATTTATTTTTTGTAAAAATGAATCATATATATATATATAGATCTGTTCTTATGCTGTAGGAACTGTATGTGTATGTGTAAATTAAGATGGGCAAAAACTTTTTATAATTTATTGTATTTTTATAAGTGAGAACCTGTAATTGGCTCTGTAATTCTATTGGAAGTTCTAGATATATATAGCGCTGTTGGTTTTCCATGTACTAAAATAAAATAAAATAAAATAAATTAACAAAATATATTTTGGCAGATACTTTCGCGCCCAAAACGCTCTTTGAAAATTGTGTGACGTCACAGTTTACGGTTTGACACAACTATGTACAGTCAACCAATTTGAATCCTAGGCCACTATAGAACCTTGTCGCTTTAACTACTCTATACATGACATGCATCACTCAATAAGCACTGTCGTAGAAGTCATTATGACATGGTTCTATAGTGGCCTAGGAATCAAATTGGTTGACCGTACATGCAGAAAAAAAATTGATACTCAATTCGTAGCCATTTAGGTGGTGGGCAAGCTGGCTACTGCTTGAGTATTAAATTTTGTACTGAGAATAGACAATGGAGGGGCCTCGGTTGATCGCCTAAGAACTGTCAACAGTGTCAAACCGAGAGTTGTGACGGCATCAGAATCTTCAGTGCGTTTCGACTTGGGTCACCTGACATGTGTTAAAAGATAATTCAATATTTACAAAACAATGCTCATTAGAGATCCACTAATGGTAGTTTAACATGTTCTTATAATCCATAAAAAATTATTAGGATACAATTCTGCCCTAAGATTTGTAGATGGAAACAACCCTATTCGGGACCCACCCATTTTGATGAACGTTCGAATTCAGCCAGTAGCCATTCTCCTGACCTGTGAGCCCGATCGGTCGGAATGTCGTCTTATGGTTCAGGGTCCACTTCGCTCGCGATCCAACAATGATGGGTCGCGATTCATAGTTTGGGTATGCTACGATTTTACAATCGAGATTTCTATTGAACTGTCAAAATTCTATGGATTATATGGAAATGCCCTTCGATAGGGTTACGTCATGTATCGCATCAATGCGATGCTGTCAATATCTTATCATGTATTGATGTTATCAATGTAGTCATTTACATAATAGAAACATCTGGCATGTTTCTATAACAAGACTCATTTTTGCCTGCGATTTCGTCCGCTGAGAAGTCAAAGGTATGGGTTGAAAGAAAAAGGTCTCCACTTTATGTATACGAAGCCAGGTGTCCTATATTCCGTATGTTTTACAAAAAGTTAATTACTTACGACTATTGAGGTTAGAAAAATTCCAATCTTAAAAAAAAACGGGGCATAGATAAGTGTTAATTGTTATCCCTAGACATATTGACATTTTGAAATTGACATTTACCTGCATATTATTTTACTTAGAATAATACTGATGTGTTCTGTGTTGCAGCGGCAAATTAACAAGCGCATGGAGAAGGAGGGTCTCATCGGCATGGCCGTTGCAGGCGGCGCCGTGATCGCCATCGGAGGCCTCGTCGGCCTCGGCATCGCGCTCGCCTCCTCCAAGAAATAGCAGTTGGCCATGCTGTGAGTATAGTTAGACTCGTCGTTATAGCAGACCTCGTCGGCCTTGGCATCGCGCTCGCCTCCTCCAAGAAATAGCAGTTGGCCATGCTGTGAGTATAGTTAGACTCGTCGTTATAGCAGACCTCGTCGGCCTCGGCATCGCGCTCGCCTCCTCCAAGAAATAGCAGTTGGCCATGCTGTGAGTATAGTTAGACTCGTCGTTATAGCAGACCTCGTCGGCCTCGGCATCGCGCTCGCCTCCTCCAAGAAATAGCAGTTGGCCATGCTGTGAGTATAGTTAGACTCGTCGTTATAGCAGACCTCGTCGGCCTCGGCATCGCGCTCGCCTCCTCCAAGAAATAGCAGTTGGCCATGCTGTGAGTATAGTTAGACTCGTCGTTATAGCAGACCTCGTCGGCCTCGGCATCGCGCTCGCCTCCTCCAAGAAATAGCAGTTGGCCATGCTGTGAGTATAGTTAGACTCGTCGTTATAGCAGACCTCGTCGGCCTCGGCATCGCGCTCGCCTCCTCCAAGAAATAGCAGTTGGCCATGCTGTGAGTATAGTTAGACTCGTCGTTATAGCGGACCTCGTCGGCCTCGGCATCGCGCTCGCCTCCTCCAAGAAATAGCAGTTGGCCATGCTGTGAGTATAGTTAGACTCGTCGTTATAGCAGACCTCGTCGGCCTCGGCATCGCGCTCGCCTCCTCCAAGGTAATAAAAAAATATCATTCTAAATCATCATTTAAAAGTCAATTCTACTTGCTAACATAAGGAAACCACTCAAAATTTGCATCTGATTATTTTGCCCCAACGTTGCCCCAAATGTAACTTTCTCATTAGTTATTGAACAATCAAGAGGGCCTTTACCAGTTGGTGTGGTGAAAAGGTACATTTATGGCTCTTTAAGTCACACAAAAAATAACACTTGAGTTCCTACTTGTGGCTCTTGAGCTACATATTATTGGTAACTTTTGCTGTGTTTAGCTCTTTTTATAAAACGTTTGGCCTCGTGCCATGTGAGTGTTACCATGTGAAGATTGTAATTAGTATCTGTTGTTGGTTCCAGAATGAATGTCGCGGTCGGCATTCATTACTTCCTCACCAAGACGAAGCGCCAGGAGTAAGACCGGCTTGTTTAGTGCACTGTACAAACATACAAACAAACAAACTAGACTGACACCAATAAAATAAGGATCGCTCCAGGGATGTTGTGTTTCTGTCGAACGTAGCTTAGCCTATATATGTATATGCGTAATTAACATTTTAATTTTAGGCACTTTAATTGTAAGAGTATTGTTATTTATGATGATTAGAAATAGTTGTGTCGATGGATTCCATTAAATAAATATTTTTGTTTTTCACATGGTTAGTATGTTATATAAACTTGCCTTTTATGATTCGTTTCGTTCACCTTGCCCGTTTTAGTATTAGTGACGAAGAAAATGAAAGTACCTAATAGGACTAAAATGTGAGTCCGGGCACGTTTAGTGCCCACTTTTTTGTACTAAGTAACTTTATAATGTATACCAAGTTTGTAACCATTATTTTTTTACGAAGATTACGTGCTAGTACAGTCAGCGTCAAATACTTTGTAGCAACCAAAGTAGCCAAATAGTTCGGTACACCATATATTTAGTATGGTGTACCGAACTATTTGGCCACTTTGACTTCTACAAAGTATTTGACGCTGACTGTACAGTTCTTTAGTTGTGAGTCATGACTCACAAGTAAAGAATTTCGTTAAAATTGGGAATTGGTTTTATACGTCTCAAACGCGATCCCAGTTAGGCGGTCAATCTACGGATAAATGGCTTTTATCTACACACATATCATAAACCTTCTATGATGCCTTAAAAATCCTTAAATAATGGCCAACGTTAAGATAAACTGTATTGTTACAACAAATTTCTTATCTGTGAAAATGTTGAGACATTCAAATTTCAAACATCTCTGAAGAAAAAGCAATTCGATTCGACTTCTATTCTAATATCAGTCGAGATCGAGATGCCTTTTTGTTCGAGATGAAATATAAATTACATACAATTTTGACAAATCTCACATGTTAGTTTGTATCGAACGATACCGAAATAGGCCCCCTAGACTCTAGTTTGTCTCTGAATAAAAAAAACTATGATTGCCTGACATGCGTGAAAAAGTCTTCATTTACCGCCATTTGACGTACAGTTTATCTTTTAATTAGTTTGAAGTATAAAATGAGTTTCTTTTGTTGTTTTTAAAGTAACTATAGCAAAAGTTTCGTTTAAACTGAGCGATAAACACATATCCGCGAGTTCCACCAAAAGAGCAACGATGCCCCAATGTTGGCTGTACTTTGGGTTAGTGAATATATCATAAAAAGTTTATAATTTGTGTGTAGATAAAATAGTGTATGTAACTCTACATAATTAAACATTAAAACACTCGTGTGGTCCTTTCAAGAAACTCACTTCGTTCGTTTCTTAAACCCACACTCGTGTATTTTAATGCCTTTTATTATGTAGCAGTCACATAAACTACTATTATTAACGAGAGAAAAATTGTTTTGCTTTCACAAGGTAACTAATTTTAACCAATCGTCCTTAGGAAGAAAACGGTCGCGTTACACGAAACGAGTCAAAACCCACGTTGAAATGAAACCACACAGTTCAAAACAATTATTTTTATTATTCATGTATATAATAATAATGAATTAAGCGGCGTACAACTAGTACACTAATGTACAATGGCGAAGGCGTGGCATCATAAATTATACAAATCAATACTTCTAATATGTTGTCACAATCCTTGCGGGATTATTCAAATTATTGCATGTCGGTCGCGCGACGACTGTGACAACCCCAGCTAATACATCGGAATGGTGGCCCTCCCGTACACCTGCCACCGGCGGCCACGGGTTAACAATTTAGATAAAACAACGACCGTGGGGCAGATTAACACTTTCACTGCCACTGCTTATGAGGCAACCCGCGTGGCGGGTTCTTGGCATCTAAAAGATTAGGAAAAAGAATTCGTTTCTTATTCAATCTATTTTTGTATTAATTTACACATTTTTAAGTGTTTGAAGAAATCAATAATAGCATAATAGTAATTATAAATATTTTTTTACAATTATTATTTTGCTAGTTTAAATTTGAACGCAACACCCTATCGAGTCTTTACGTCAGCGAATTCTTTAGTAGTAACAGCAATTCACTTAACTGAACACTTGTAGATCTTATCCAGTTGCAATAGAGTTGACAATAGTAGTTAACGATGAAGGTGCATCCGCTCCACGGTCCAAGGTAAATAGAAACGTAACAAGGCTGAGCTTACAGTAACCGGTGGAATACGTCAAACGAGCTGCAAACTAACTATCAGACCCAACTTCATTATTTGTGCACGCTATGAGATTCTAATGTTTGTGTTGCACAGCTAAGATATAATTCATATATGAACCCGCAAAGCGGGTTGCAATTTGTAAAATCTTTGCTGTGCAAGATTTGAGATACATGATACCGCAGTTTGTATTAGTAACAGTGCAACTTATGCCTTTTTGTATAATTCGTATACTTTTATATTTTACGTTAACGTATACCATGTATGGTCATTATGTTGAGATACATAATGTCAATATTTCTATCTATAGTCTTTTCAATTAAAAGTTATTGAAGTATTTATGTTTTAAATTTCCATTTTAGAAAAATGCTCAAATCTTATTTGAAAAGTCTATCAATAGCTGTTTAGTTAAAAATATGGTATCGGCGTCTGCCATGTTTGAGTTTACAACTAAAGAGTGGTATCATGTAGCTCTGCTATTCAACTCTAGTTATTTGCACTATAGACAGTATAGAGTGACCGATATAGAATTGACATCAAATTCAATCACTTAAATCAACGCGCAATAAACACCAATCAACGAGGTGTATGACCCTTGGACATTATTTCTCCCGTCCCTTGTACTAGGATAATTAATGTTGCAGTGAAAACACCCGCTGATTGGACTAATAAACAACAATAAAACTAATAAATTGAGTTTTACATGAACTGTCATGCTAGTGAGGTAAGTAGGTAAATAAAGAAACTAAACGAACTTCCTAAGCTCATTAAGGTAACTAACGCGTGTCCTTGGTCCATCGAAAATCGTTCTGTCCTTTTCATTTAATGTTTTTGTGAGACTGACGAGTGAGGGAGAACGATTTTCGATAGGACTTAAGTAGACTTATAGTACTAGTTACGTTTCACTGGTTTGCTTATATATAAGTATTTTACAACGCAACAGTTACGATGTTGATATTGGGGCGAGATCAGAAAACAGATTAATTGGTATGGGGAAGTATTTTTACGTTGATATACTAAACTATTTTCAAACAGATCGCTTCCTTTCATATAAACTTCCGCCGATAAGAACTCGCCAAGCGGGTTTAGATTTTAAGAAAAAAGTGGATTTGGCAGTGAAAGGAATTTGTAAATGGTACCACGGTAACTGTTGTATTGTTTTGACATATTTCATCTGTGGCAATCGGGTGTATTGAAAAAATATATAATATCTATTCATAATCACATTCTGGTAACTGGCTATCGGCTAATATAACGTATTTGTGTCTTGTGAAACAGTATACATTTGTTTTATCATAAAGAAATCTTAATAAAAACATAATAATTGCAAATGTTAAGTACGAGACTAAACAAAACTTATTTTATATACAGTCGAGGTTACTAACTATGGCAACACTGTCAACGGTCAACAACGAATACAAACCGAAGTGATGCGTCTCACTCACACTTAAAAAATAACGCGGACCTATGACGTCATTACACTGCACACACGAAAAATATGTCACTCAATTAGTAAACATGAGTTACCGACTAATTTGGAGGGTAACATTGGCCCATCCTAAAAGTGAGCTATAAAAATCTTGTGATGATTTTTGTCACAGTTTAAATGCAAAAGAAACAGTCTAAATAAAATGGAGTGGGCTCATGTTACACTCCGAACGAGTAGTTCGAGTAATTATTGTTGTGACATGGAGTGACATTCTTTTCGTTGTTGCTTTTTGTAATGACGTACATTCGATTCTTAAAAAAATCCCTAATTGCTTAATATTTTTCATATAAAAGGTTAAATGCTCCACCTATTGCTCTAAATACTTAAACAACGTGAAATCTAAGGTTTAGGGAAGTAAATATATTTTGTGACTCGCTTACAAATATACTTATTAATATACTAAATAACTATAACATTGTACTCTAAAAAATATGTATAAGTATTGAAGGCTATTATGAGATTGTAATCACAGTAATTGTTATAAGTAACGAGCCCACATCATTACTACAAAATAAACCTTCTGCGTCTGCACGACCGTGACCGACTGGTCGGCGACCGGTCGGCGACTGGCCGGCGACTGGCCGGCGACTGGCCGGCGACTGGCCGGCGACTGGCCGGCGACTGGCCGGCGACTGGCCGGCGACCAGCCTGCGACCGGCCGGTTACACGCGGCGCGCTTCGTCCGCCTCCTATATACAACACTCCGAAGGCAACATCAAGGTATACTTTATTTATTGCTTTTTGTTACTATCTGTTTATTTATTATGTACTTTACATATCACTCAAATTTATATACAATGCAATATTATGTCTTATTACGATTTGTTAAGTTTCAAATTTGAACTTTTCATTTTCAATAAATTCGCAAAATTTCATGCGACAACAACAAGGTATCCCTGGGAAGTGTTCAGTCTCAAGGCAGTTGAATATTTCAGCAGTGACGCACACTTTTATAGTAATAGTATGTTTTAAGCTCTGTCGTTCTGTTCGTATACAAGATATCGTAGATATAGGTTAGTCGCGAGCTCACTCGATGTCGGAGGCTAGGTGGCTACGCTACGGTGAGGTGGCGTGTGCGTTACTGCGGCGTACGGCCGACACGCCATACGCCGCAGGACACACGCCGGGCAGTCTAACGTTCTCTAGAGAGTGCGCACTACACAACGCAATGAGAATGTCGAGTATCTATGGGCAGCACTAACAATCACCTAATGACTTGCGTATATTTAACTACTATATGCTCTACGTAGTATATATAAATGCAATCTGCAAAATACATAAAACAACAGTTATTTATATCTATAAATTGTATAAAATATTAAATTAAATCTATTGAAGTGAGGTAGATGGATGGAATTTCACAATTTGTGTGGATATATTTTCTCTTTAATTTTTACACGCCGGATTGGCCCGATGCTGAGGTAGTTGGATGGAATATGATGTAAGGCCCTACGAGTGACAGGGTCCGTTACATGCACTTACAAAAACACTACCAACTATAGTCCGGTCAACGGGCTGCCCCACAAGGTCGCCATTTTATATTTTACAATATACAACAACAAGGCTAGTAATTCAGGAGTCTAAAATTTAGTACACCTGGCTTACAGAGCGTCTGTGAAATAGATTACATTCAGGGACGGCTAAGGGGGTGTCGTTACAAAAGGTGGCCGTTGACCAGGATACTAGTTACTACTAAAACAATCTCACGATCAAGTGGCGCCGACGGACTAACGCGGGGCGGGGACCTACAGTGATCTCACACAACCTAACGCTTGCCGCTTTATACCTAATTAAAATTTACATTGAAATGGCACCAACGACATTCCACGGGTCAACAATCAAACCGATATTACGTTGCGAAACGAATCAGCTAAAACATAACACTCAAGCACCGTTTGTGATCAACAAAACGTCTTTCATGACGTCTTCCTCTCCTCGTCGGAGTAGCCGGCCTCGTCCGGGGCCTCGTCCTCCTCGCGCCGCTCCTCTTCCGCGCTGAACTCCTTGCCGTAATACTCTTTGTCACCTTCCTTGTCGTCTCCTTCTCCGACGCTTTCGCTGCGTTGCCGCTCCTTGCCTAGGTCGAGCGGTTCGTCGGCGTCGCGCGTGATGTCCGGCTTGCCCATGTCGGTGTACTTCCTCTGCATCTGCTTGAGGAAGCTCTGGTGGGCGAGCGTGGTGGGGGGAGGGGGGAGCGAGCCCATCTGTGGCGACGGCTCGTCGTACGTCTTGCGGTCCATGTGCATCGCATTCAGGTTGGCGAGGTGGTTTATATTTGGCATTCCTGCAATAATGGCACAGGTTAAGAATGTTAGGTTATAGAGGTTTAAGGTCCTGAACTTTTATTGTAATTTCATCATGACAGCTAAACTAGTTGATGGGTCGTTTGTACTCACCGATATACTGAAGATAGGTGTCAATGAGCGTAGAGCCTGCCGTGTACGGATAGTCATCTCGCCGTGGCGCCGGTGCGTGTGCACCTTCTGCCGCACGTGCTGTTAACGCTCGTACCGCGGGGACCTTTGTTATCGTCGTGTTGGCCAGGCTATTTATGTCTGTAGAGATAGAACATTATGTTAAACCTGCAAGGAAGCCTTGAGCTTCGTTTCGAATATTTTTTTCACACCGTAGTAAACGTCAAGAGATGAGAGAAAGCATGGCAAAGCAAAAGCAAAGTTAGGTGTTCAGTTTTTCGCCCGCTCTGAATTTACAAATAATATTAGGAATAGGAAAATATATTTAAAAAGATTTCTCTGCCTCTAACATGGGATTAGTTGAAACCCAATTGAGAAGCGCTTCGCCTTTTCAACTTTAAAAGAATGATCAGCCTGGTAACTTACGAGGCGGCGAAACTGGCAGGTCCCCATAGCGCGACTGACTCAGATCATCATTGTCGTTGTCGCCGCAGATGGAGCTGCTTTCTGATGCCGCTGACTTAGCGTCCAGCTTGATGTCACACCGCCGAGGCCCGGTCGGGGACGCTCGCGCGCGAAGTTGCTCTGGAGACACTTTCACGCCGGCTTTTGCCAGGAGTCTGGGGAGGGATAAAACAAATTGCTGCACTGAATGTTGCTTCTTGAAGACATACGTGAAGGATACACTTGTTTTCGCTAGAAATCTAGATCTAATAATAAAAGATAGAAGATTGGTTGAGGTTTTTGGAGCCGTGGCCCACTTATGTTCTAGATTTTGCTTGACGTTTAACATGTACTTACTAAAATATTTTTTTAAGATGTTGATTTGGATCTATAACTCTAGGAAGGAATTCATAACTATGCCCAAATCTGCTACATTTGAGCATATATAGTGAATGAGAAAGGATGGCTTAGGCTTCACAAAACTTGGTAATCTTGAAGGTACTCACTGGCTTGCAAGTTCAGGGTCAAACCGCGTGGGCATTTGCAGCACGGGAAGGTCCTTAGTGGAGATGCCGCGGTGCTGCCGCGACATGTGTGAGTGTAGCGAATTGCGAGATTTGGCAACGGTGCCGCAGAGTACGCATCTAAAGAAACAATAATGGTTAAGTTGACGGTTGTATTTACTATACAAATAATGTTTGTTCTAGTTTGAGTGTCTGCTGGTCGGGTTAATATGATACAGATTTTGGTCCTGCGAGCCGGATTTTCATATAAAATAAAATAGAATAGTTTGAACTAACCGGTATCCAGGGCAGACGGTGTGCTTGTCCTCGAGATGCGTGCGCAGTGTGTGCGCGGAGCGGTAGATCTTGCCGCACTTGGGGCACGGCCGTGGGTCCGTCGCGCGCACGCGCAAGAGGTCTTGAGTCCGTCGTGACCCACCTGCAAAATATACCTTGTAAGTATACGACTAAGGTTGAAAGTTTAATAAAAAATTTTGGCGAAGGTCTTACCTTTTTGACATTTGAGTGTGAGCGACAATTAGTGAAATACTGCTAGTCTACTTTGTAGTTTTATTGTATGTATAATTATATAAGCAGACACTTTTTTCGGGTAAAAATTAAATTATTACGTATATATCGTATCACTAATACAATCGCAACTAGAATCGTTTACTCACATTGAACATTTGGTTATTGGGTTGACTAATTTACAATGTTGTACGCTTAAAAATAGTTATGTATAATCATAGAGATATAGACGTTGCCTCTCAGGCGGTCAGGAACAATTTCAACTACACGCTAAGTTACCAATATTCATTTTCGAGATCTATCCGACAAGGGTTCCTATCGCATATATTTTGAAGGCAACCATTATTGTATTACTATTTTTATATACATTACATACTGAGTTTCAGACTGGACTTTATGCTAGGCCGTCTATATGAAAACAATGCGAATACAAAAGTAAACTGTTTTGGAAGACTACGACACTATTTCAACGTCTGGCTTATAGCTATGGTATTTACGGAATTAGAAGCTACATAAGGAATGACAAATCCATCGTATGAGTACTTGTCCAGTCTAAGCACACTTTCTCTGCTAAAACGTTATTAAAAGAATAAATTCTATAAAATTTACGCGTAACCTTCCTCATTCTTTAATACGAAAATATATGCGAATGGAAAATGGTTACCTATATTAAATAAATCATCCGTACGTTCTACATTGACTAGATATGTTTTGATTGTGCTCGCCACGTACTGCAACGTTTAAAAATAAACCCTATGCTGGTTGAACGTATCTTAGGTACCTATTGCGCTAAAAGGCATTTGATTATTAATTCTATTTCGTATTGTCTTAACTATGGTCGAAAATATACATAAGTACGCACGCAATCCGCGAGACAAGTTTTAATTTTTCATCGTGTTACCGACGCGATGGTTCGTCCAAAACTTGTGATTCAACGAGTATAAGATAGGTAAGTAGTTAAGAAGCGTGACCTCATCGGCCATTAATGCTTTGTTGGGTCACCAATTAGCATCTTAGTTAAGAGGCGATTATTTCTCAATACAACTTCACTAATTGAGAGATTGGCATTATTGAGTACCTATCATATCTTTTGTTAGAAAAACCACTGCGTCGGTTAAAATAAGTTAGTATATTATGATGAACACATTCTTATAAAACTGCTTCCTATGAAAATATAAATGCAAATATTGTTCAACTTGAACAAAAATTCCATTGGATTACTTTACACGTTAATAAAAACAATACTTATAATGTAACACCATTTATAAAATGTATTTGTATAGCTAGTTGTTTGCTATCCCTTAAAAATAATAAAACAAAATATCGATAAACATGGAATTTAGCGTTTTCTGGAAATAAAATCAAACGGTGTTTTTGAAAGTTGAACAATATTAGCATGTCTCTTTTTTACAGTAGGTAATTTATGACGACACCGAAACGAAAGGATCACTGTGTAGAGGACACGAAACGTCGGCAGGAGAAGTGTCGAAGCAACAATGGAAGAGTACAGGCGTCAGGAAGTCCAGGGAACGATCGTCACTCCTAGCACTCGGTTATCTATCAATGGCACCAAACATCACATTTCTTATTTACGCGCTTAATATACCTTACGTAAACAATATCAGTCTAATCTACTACAAAAATAATTTTCAGTCGATATATCCTAGTCTCCGCGCGGGGAGAGAAATGCTTCGAGATCGATCCGGGGAATAAGTCGCACTTGGTTCGTTCACAGCCGTACGTCGCTAGGCCCAGCCGCAGCTCCAGCGCAGCGTCTTCATGCGCTCCCACTGTGGCCGGTGCTTGAGCCGCATGTGGTTGCGCACGCTGTTGGGGTGCGCGAACAGGCGCGCGCAGCTCGCCACCGGGCAGTAGGGCGAGTCGCGCGGGTAGTGCGCCGCCAGGTGCGCCCGCGCCGCCGCCGGCGAGCCCAGCCTGTGCGCGCACAGCGGGCACCCCCCCTCCGCCGGGCTTGCCACGGCCGCGGCATCTGCAATGCCAACAGTTAGTCAGACGTGGCAACCCGGCGGGTACAACTATCGCGGGCTAGTCGTC
The DNA here is from genome assembly GCF_033807575.1 of Cydia pomonella. Classification (NCBI taxonomy): domain Eukaryota; kingdom Metazoa; phylum Arthropoda; class Insecta; order Lepidoptera; family Tortricidae; genus Cydia; species Cydia pomonella. The sequence goes on along the minus strand of NC_084707.1, from coordinate 26,304,333 downwards.
GGCGACGAGCGCGCTCCAGCCCGGCCGGCCGGGCCGTCACCACCAGGCGGGCGGCGGGCGCGGCGCGTACGGCAGCGCCGGCCCGGGGACAGGAGCCGGCGGCGCCACCGGCGGCGCGGGCGGGGGCTCCGCGCCGACTCGCCGCCTCTAAGAGTTTTGTCGCTGGCGGATCCCGTGCGCTTGCAGCTGGTGGTTGATGAGGTAGTGCTTCGTTTTGCACTTCTTGCCGCAGTGCTGGCACGGGAACCACTGGTCGCGGTCCGTCTGCGAGTGCACATTGAGCATATGCTGGCGCAGATTGGAGGTGGAGGAGTACACGCGGCCGCACAGCGGACACTGCGGCCGGTAGCCCAGCGCCCCGCCCGCCAGGGCCGCCCCTGTAACACAGAGGCGGCGGTTAGAGACATCACCACACGTGACATTAAGCGCTACTGTATGTGTATCGGTCGAGGTCGGCGGACGGAGCGAGGGGCGGGTACGCGGGCGGAGCGGGGCCGGGGATGTCCCGACGGCGCTGCTTGATGCCGTGGATGGAGTTCATGTGTATCTGCATGTACTGGCGCGTCTTGAAGGCGCGGCCGCAAGCGGGGCAGCGGTGCGGCGTGGCGGGCGCGGCGTGCACGTTGAGCAGGTGCTGCTTGAGGTTGGAGTTGTTGGAGTAGCGCTTGCCGCAGGCGGGGCAGGCGGGCTTGTGCGGCTCACCCGTGCCGTTGTACGGGAACTGCTCCTTGGCCTCGCCGCCGCCCGGCCAGGTCGCTCCTGGGGCAGACGGAGTTCGCGTTCATATTCGTCTCTCGCCCTAACACCGGACTAACCGAGAGCGCTCTCTCGCTTCCATTGTTGCGACGACTTCCCTAACCGCTTTGGGGACCAAGTTACTCTGACCGTTTAAGGGGTGTTCGAACGCCTGACGCTCGTTTAATAGAATGTTAGTGTTAGTATACTGTACAAGTCGGCATGCGATGCGGTACATGCATGACTCAATAATGTGTACTTAATGATGCGATTGACACGGACTGTTAATTGTGGAATTGTCATTAATGTTGAATGTTCTGGTCAGGTCTAATTGTTTCGTTACCGCGACTCGAGGTCTGGTCATTATTGAGTCACGCCAGGGAGACAAGATTGTTAAATAGAAGTAGAATGCGATAGATACATTACTCACCGAAGTTATCTGGTATCCCTGACGGTCCAGGAAGTCCAGGGAATCCTGAAAATGGAAATATATTTCATGATTTGTGAATCAAAATTTTGAATCACTTGTTGACTATATCTGAAAATGACCTCTGTCATTGTATTTTTGTGGATGGTTATTTTATGACGGGATTAGCTGACATACGTTGGTGTCGTCGGTGATTCTAAGTTGCTCAAATACATTTTACTGATAAAAAAATAGAATGAAATATTGAGACTTTTCCCCCAATAAAACTCGTGATTCTGAGTAAAAATTACCCAAAATTAGTAAGTTTTTCGAAAAAAAAAAAGTAAATTTAAATATTATGCCACCCATCGTACCAAGTTATGACCGAGCCAAAGCTAATGGTAGAGACTAGAGAATAAAGAAACGCTTCATTAGGCATCTATAAACCTTAGGTCATAGTCCTGGGTACTATCACACCTTTCTACTCCTTGACTAGACAACATTTCCATCCATCCTATACGATGCTCGTTTCCACAAGGAAGCCATGCGAAGGTGCTTCGATGATTTTTTTGGTCGTCTTAATTTAAAGTTTCATGTGTCCTCCCCATACATTGCAGGTTCAGCAGTCCAGGGAAGAGGGCTCCATTGGTGTTGGCCACGTGTGCCGTAGTCCCTGCAGTGACTCCGTACCTTGCAGGTTCAGCAGTCCAGGAAAACTGTGGGGGAGTGCTCCATTGGTATTGGCCACGTGTGCGGGGTCGTCGTAGTCCAACGGCTCCTGTTTGGCGCGGGGCTCGCCCTCCGTGTCGCTGGCTCCGGCGTCTGATGATGACTCCTCGCCGTCGCCAGACTGTGGGAATTCATGATTGAATATGTGGAGTACAGTAAGTAATACTGCTGAATTAGATACTCGTAGTTTCGATAGCTTCGTAGCTTAAATATTAAGGGGTTGACAAAACATTTAAAGGAAAACTTACCGCTAAGGTATATACGAAGACTTTCGTACATTGACTCGTCATTTCCTATCTCTATCGCACGCGCGTAATAATATTGCTATCTCGCCCATGATGCGGGGGTCAATACCACTGTGCGAGTGGGACGACAATATTGCTGTCTCGCCCATGATGCGGAGGGTCAATACACTGTGCGAGTGGGACGACAATATAATTATGTGCGTGCGGTAGAGATAGAAAATGATTGGTCAATGAACGAAATGTTTGATGCTTAGCGTCCTTTTAGGAAATATTACGTATGCTGGAACGTCATTAAGTCGTAACGACGTTCCTAACAATGACGAGATTTATGGTGGCAGTTAACTAATGGCATACAATTCAGGGGATAACTGTGTATTTTCTTGACCAAACTTCATACTTTATGGACCTGGCGTTTGTCTTGTTGCCGTTGCGGGAAACATGTAGGGAGTAGGAATTGCCAACTTACCAAGTTGTTAGACATAGCCGAGAGGTGCGCGTTCTGTTCCAGCCCTTGCCCGAAGAGCAGCTCGTGCCCGTTGCGCTCCGGGCTGCCCTGCGCTAGGAGCTGCTCCGTCCTACATCCGAAACGGTTACGGGATCATTAGTATGAATGTTACGAAGATGAAAAATCACTGGGCAACTGTCATGATAGCTGTAGCGTTATTGTAAATAAAAAATAAAAATAAAAACTGGAAAAGTTCTCAAGGATCTTTATAGAAACTTTTAATAAACCTTATTGAATTGAAAATATATTTCAGATTTACAACCATCCATATTTGTTAGTATAACTTAGGAACTAATGTTAATTTTGTACATAATATAATATTACAACGAAATACCTAATCGATTTTCTAAATTTCAAAAATCCTATAACTTGGCGAATCCAATGCGCCAGTATAGGATTCTCAACCCTCTCTGCAATTACCTCCAGAATGCTGTTGGTACTGCCCCTAAGCCTGCCCATCATCGAGACGATTCTCTTTCGTATAATCGCGTGAAAATCGTCTGTATGGGCCTCGGTGAACATGCGCGATGCACTACACCATGTGGGCAACCCCAACAACATTCTGAGTGCATTATTGTATTGCACGCGCAGGGCATTTAAGGCTTTTTTCGAATACTTCACCCACAGGCTCCTCGAGTAAAATGATTGATTGAATGCTTTAAAATGCTTTATTGAGCTCAGATTTAAAATTGGAGTTCTTGATAATCTAAATGCGGTCCTCTCTCTCACACCAATAGATGAGTGCCAATAACGTAATGCATTATCTTATTTTCTTATTTTATAACGTTTTCAAAATCTGAATGCAACTCATTGACTCTTACGTCCAATAGCAATAATCAAATGTAAAAATGATCAGACTTTAAGTTACCTTTAGATGCCTACAAAAAATTAACTCCTCTGGAGTTGCAGGCGTACATAGGCTACGGAGACTGCTTACCATCAGGCAGGCCGTATGCTTGTTTGCCACCGATGTAGTATAAAAAAACTTAAATATACACCATAAAAAGAGAAATAGGACTATCCTCACCTAGTCTTCATCTGCGCCTGGTAGAGGTCGGAGGAGCGCGCCCGCTTGGGCGGCGGCGTGCCGGCCGCGCCTTCCTCGGGCCTGCGCGCGCGCCGGCCCTCGCGCGCCTCCCGCTCGCGGCCCTCCCGCGACCCGCCCGACCCCGTCTCCGTCCATGACGACGCCGATTGCTAGGGAGAAAACGTTCATGTAAGCAGAGGAAGTTTATACTAAAGGACCTATTTGAGGCTTCTTATTCTGAAATTTACCTAGAAATTTAACTTCATGTTGGTCCCGCTCCATTGTTGATTTTTAGTACAAAAATGGGCCAAGAGCATGTCGGGCCATGTTCAATGTAGGGTTCCGTAGTTACCATTCTGTCAGAATAGGTTAAACGGGGGCTATTAGTAAGTATCACGTACATTACAAGCATCTTACTTACTATGAAGGGAAGATTTTTGCAATAATAACTCAAAAACGGCTGGACTGATCATGTTGGCTATAGTTTTCATTGAAAGTATTTATTGAGCTCTATTTTCAGTACTTTCGTTATATTTTTTGGACAAATGGTTCAGAAATTAGAGGTGAGAGGAGATGGGTCAGTGGGATCCGATGAGAGGCGGGTTAAAAGATGTAAGATCAAAATTGCTTCAAAAGCACGAACAAAGATCCTAGCTCCTCAAACGTCAGGGAAGCCCTACTGGCAATACGTCTAAGATGGTACTTGGCTGATTTTACTCCAGCTTACAGTACAGGGGAGGGACACATTTTTTTTTTCTTTCGTAGCGATTATAACCGAAAATATTCACGATCAAACATCATCATATCAAAAAATTTTGTATGGGAGGTAAAAAATAAAAATGATTATGTACTTTTTATTTTACCGTTCTGTTGCCATGCTTAATTCATGTATCTATGCCAAATTGCAGCTTTCTAGCACTGACGATCACGGAGCAAAGCCGAAAACCATGCCATGGCGAAACTATTAAGGGTTCCTAGTTGACTACGGAACCCTAAAAAGGAGGCGAATTACGGTCCTTCGATAGTTTACTCTAACAAGTTAAAAAAAAAGCAATAATAAGTGTTATATTTCAGCACGAGGTTAAAAGTAAGCTTAGAATACTTGTACTCACGGCCTCTGTCTCACAATCCAGATGGGATTAAAATTGTAAGCTTCGCAGATGTTTCTACTTGTACTACGAGTAAATTAATTTGAGGTTAAAAGTAGATTGTGTTAACGTGGGGTTGTCGGGTCATATGAAGGAAAACAAGGTCAAAGATGGGATCTAGGTCGTGGAGTTTTGATTTAAATCTCAAAAAAATAATCTTATCAAAGCGAGGCACTGGTGAGGCCTTCTGGTCGAGCGTGGGCACTAGCGCGGTCGGAGGGACGTCGGTCGGACCCCGTACCTGAAGCAGCTGCGCAGCTCTCAGGAACTCCTTCAGGTGCTGCTACCCTATGTGGATACCTTGGTACACCTGGTAAATGTTCCAGTAAGGTACTCACTGGTGAGGCCTTCTGGTCGAGCGTGGGTACTGGCGCGGTCGGTGGGACGTCGGTTAGACCCCGCACCTGCAGTAGCTGCGCCGCTCGCAGGAACTCCTTCAGCTGCTCCTGCCCTATGTGGACCTCACCTTGGTACATAAACCTGAGGAATATTGCATTATTAAGAACACTGTTTTGACACAAAATGTTCAAGGAGGAGATTCTCAATCCATCAAGGTTTTTTATATGAACCTATATGTTCTTCCATATGAAACTGACACTGACTAGCACAGCCAGAGAGAAGCCAATTCTACGGGGATTCCAGGAGGAGGATATTCTCTCCGATTTGCCAAGATGGCTTTACCAGTCTGAAAACAATTTTTTTTATTTGAAACTTTATTATTCACTGTTAATCTCATTGATATAACGATCGACTGACCGATCGGATCCTTTTAAAACTGACAGATTTAGTACCTGAGTAAGCTCTCCATGTCCTTGTCGTGGACATCCCTGAGTATGACGATGGGATGCTGGCAGGGATTCGCCTTCAACAGTTTCCTGAAGTATGGGCTGCACGCTGATAACACGACCTTGGCAATAAAATCTAATATTAGTGTTAATAGGTTAAAAAAAAATGGCTTAATTTTTATGACTTTTATGAGTCTGTTGTAAGGCATTATCATTTTGATAGCATGAAGAATCGTGGTAGTTGCCTTAAAACTGTTCGATAAAAAAAGTTGACTATCCCGTTCAATTTGCTATTTGAACCTGTCAACAATGGAGAAAAATAACAAAATAGGTCAGTCTGACTAGCTCTGATCCTCTCGTAGGGTAACAGATACTTTAACCACTTGTCAACCTTACTGCAATTTCATAAGATCTACCAGTGGTCCGTTTTTAGTAGGTACCTTATGGGCAGTAAAGGTGGCGCCGGCGCAGGCGAGCGTGACGTCGACGAAGTCCTCTTCGTCCCGGAGCCGGCGGAAGGAGGACACCATGGCGGAGTGGAAGTCGTTCCAGCGCAGCGAGTACTGCTGCTCGCCGCCCGCGCCTGCTGCGCCCGCGCCGGCCGCGGCGCCGCCTGGTGAGAACACTGCTACCGTTATTTACATGTACTTCTTTTTTTTTACTTTCTTGAAGATCAGACAAAAACACAAAGACAAATCTTTTAGTCACGAACCACAACCTGTTTGGTCACAGGGGAAGCTCCTAACCTCCTGCTCTTGTAACCGATCAAGTGTATAAATAAGTAAATAGTTTTTATGAAAACTATACAGATAAGAGGGCTAGTTGCTAAAGTCCGTGTGAGCTAACCTTGCACGGATTCGAATAGAACGAAGTAATAAAAGAGTGTCATTATAAACGTCATATTTTCGCAGGAATTTGACATTCACAATGACACTGTCACACTTTGTCATTGCTAATGCCATGCAGAGTTACCTTATTTAGATTATCATTGCCTAATGCACTCTAGTTCATGAAATGCCTGACGATCAATAAGTTTAGCGCGAAAAATTATGACATAACAAGGCGTTTGAATGCATATTTTATTAAGCTTGCATCAAAATAAATTTACTATACCAGGATTGGTAGGTATACATAATTCTACCTACTCATAAATAAAAGATAATGAGATATTTTTATTGATAAAAGTTAATGAGAGGAATTACATTTGAATGTGTTAATCGGCGTGTGTGACGATATACACTACTTAAAGATTATAATCATATACGATACATAGCAAAAACAATCGCTGATTCAAAATTAATGCTTCGGTTTTCCATCATTAGGTTTTAAGTGAAACAAACTTTTAAAATCTAAAATACAGTTTCGTAAGATTGTAAACAAATTGAACCAAATGGAATTGAATACTTATTTAAATAATCGTAATGCGCAACATTAATGGAAAATACCAACAAATTCAATATGAATGATGATATTAACAGTAAAACTGTCTAATAAATATTAATTAAAGAACAAATAAAATATGCTGACTGCAACATCCCGAAATAAGCAGTCGTCGCAAAGTATCCTCATTATTGTAATGAAGTGGTAATGTCAAGGCGTCGAGATCGCAAGATTGCGCCAATTACGGCGGCCATCTTCTGAAGTGAATTATTGCAAATGGCGGCGGTCGGTTGGGATCCACGTGAGACGCGGTGTGCCATCATCGACACTGAAGAAGTAAACCTTATTACAAAGATGTAAGGGCCGATGTCAATGATCATTCAAGAACTGCTGTTAGTACTCACGTGTCACCTAAAACCCTACTAATCGAGCCGAGTAGTAAACAACAGACAATAGACATATGATGAAACTTGTGCTTTTATAGTAATAGTTATTTGTTTTACAAGGGGGCAAAATTGTTGTTTAACCGCTCGTGCTAATATTAATACCCGAGCAAGCGAAAGATTCCAAAATTGAACCACGAGCGTAGCGAGTGGTTCGAGAAGTGGAATCTTGAGCGTTGCGAGGGTTTCAATGCACGAGGGTTAAACAAACTTTGCCTCCGATTGAAACACAAAATTTTTCACTACACCAACATGACGAAACTACTAACTATGAAATACCAAAAAATTCAAATGAAATCAAATCCAAATGAACGTAATAAAAAAAATAATCATTCAAAATGATCATTTGAAAGTCAATTCTACTAGCTAACATAAGGAAACAACTCAAAATTTGCATCTGATTAAAAGTAATCAGAATTTTGAATTTTGGATGTGGGGCAAAGGCCCCACATGTGGATAAACTGCAACTTTCTGATTCGTTTTTGAACAACCAAGAGGGCCTTTACCAGTTGGTGTGGTGAAAAGGAAATTGTGTCACCTCAATTGATAATAAGTTACGCATTATAATAAGGGGGCGCGCGCGAGATTTCGATGACGTCAGGGCTATTTAATTAGTGTACACTGCGTTAGTCCGGAGTAAACTTGAAGCCGCATCGGTCGTTTGGAACCCGCATGAGGACAAGTACGTCTTGCTTCTGGAAAAAATCCAGAAAGCCTTTCTGCGATTCTTATACAAAAAGGTTTACGGGTATTACCCATATTTGTACCCATCAAAATTCCTGCTTGGCGTTTTAGGGTTTAATTCCTTAGAGGTGAGGCGTAACTACGGGCTATTGACTACTGTATGTAATGTCTTACGGGGGAACTCGGACTGCCCTGAACTGGTTGCACAGCTCGTACGCCTGTTCGTTCCATCTGTGGCTAAGGCCCAATTTAATTTCCGACCACGAAGTCGTCACCTATTAGCAGTGCTTAAAACACGCACTATGTCCATGGCAAATCACCACTTGCCCGCGCTCTACAATATATAAACGCGCTCCTCGCATCAGCACCGGAATGTGATGTATTTGCAAGTGGTAGGATGGATCTGAGTGAAGATTGTATCAAATTCTGTGAGACGATGGATAAGCGAGAATCTTCTTACATTTGTTCTATTTTTCCTTTATCATGTACCAAGGTTGTATAAATACTGTCTATTATAAATTTCACAGTGTATTACTTCGCTCTAATGCTGGGTACATTTTTTGAATCAATAAAAAAAATCGCCTGATTAGTTATACAATTATTAAAATTTATTTATAAATTAACTAAACAAATCAAAGGCTTATACTTATTCCATTTTAAAACCGCAAACATTAAAGACTCTATAATAGTATAATTATCTTCAAGTATTAAAATTACAATGAAAACTACAAGCTCAGGGAGTGTAAATATATTTATTAAGATTTTGATTGTAGACCTAATATCAAGAAAATAAAGTATCGCAACGCCGCGACTTCGCCCGCTAGAAATCTTTAAAACTTTCAAACCCATTTTCACCTCCTTAGCGCAGCCTAATAGGTAGGCAACCCCCCAACCTAGGCTGTGCGTTGTTTGTCAGTAGGTATCTAGGTATAGGTATCTATATATTATAAGGCAGCAGCTTTATATATTGAAATGTGTAACCGCTAAAATGTTCACAATTATAAACTAATCGGCCGGAATATAAGCAAAGACGATCCACCATATAGTAACAGATATAAATAGTGAGAGAACAAAACCAGTGGTCAGTAGCGTAGAGCCCCAAATTTTCCATTCGGCCGTGTTTGCATACTCGAAATCGGTTAGTTTGGAGTGATTCCATATTACAATTAATGCGGGGGTCCTTTGATCCCAGTCCCAGGGCCCACGGCCGAGGCTGACCCCCACAAGCGGACTAAAGCGGATGCTTACTACACAGATTTACATTCACGTAGTTTTTTTGCTTTTGACGACCGGTTTGGCCTAGTGGGTAGTGACCCTGCCTACGAAGCTGATGGTCCCGGGTTCAATCCTGGTAAGGGCATTTATTCGTGTGATGAGCATGGATATTTGTTCCTGAGTCATGGATGTTTTCTATGTATTTAACGCGTTGAACGCCATGGGGGGCACCGGCGACCTCACGAAGTCAACTGCAACACGCCATGGGGGGCACCGGTGACCTCGTGTTAAACCTGTTTTTAAGACGCTATCCTGCGCCGCGTGTAGCAGTTATAAGCAATGCGTTGTATGCAAGGGACCGGCATGGCGCTCGTTAGTAAAACGGTGGCTTGGGACGTGGGTGCAGTTAGTGACATAGTAGATTTGTTGAAAAAATGAAAAAAACAAGGCATTTTTTTCAAATCACAGCTTTAATTCTATAATTTATATAATTAAGTATTTGCAATAATTATATAATTAATAGAAATTAATTTCAATTATCTGGAGATACACGACAATTATCAAAAAATAAGAAAAAATAAATTTCCCAATGCAGACACACACCTGATACATGCATTCCACAAAAAAAACATCATAAAAACCCAAAATTAACAAAAATAAACAAAAACAGCGTATCTTCTTGAACCAGTAGCAGGAATTGCCAAACCAAGCTATTGTCACACAATGCCAAAGCAGTTAAATTTTATAGTATAAGCATATTTTAGCGGGTGCGAATGTGACAGTATAATGACCGGCACAGTGACCGGCGTGGCCGGCGGGGGGACCGGCGTGGCGTCATGGTAACGGTTTTTGAAATATGAACTTCACAGCGCCACGGGGGTCATCGGTGACCGCGAGTTTTTTTTTTTTTATAACTTTTTAACTAAACCTCCAATAACAAAATAAAATATATATCTATATACATATCAAAGTAATAATTGAATTTACATCAAGTTTTTTTTTAAGAAAAAATGAATATTTTGGTCTGGCGTTTAACGTGTTAAGTATTTATAAATATTTATATATTATATATATCGTTGTCTAAGTACCCTCAACACAAGCCCTATTTATTTATTTATTTATTGCTCCGTACAAAACTTTATCACTTCGGTTTTGCAAATGGGTTTCTTTAGATATAATATAGATTTGAAATTTTCTGTTTACAATTTGCTGTTGTTTGCGGAAACTAGTCGGAAGGTTTGGAGAAATCTACAAGTATTAGATTTTTGGAACGAAATTCCTTATCGCACATTACGGAACTGGCGGATGGAGCTAGGCGAAAGAAAAGTGTAAGAGTTTTCCGTCACAAGTTGTCGTCACGGCCCTTTCTTAGCTTCGTTCCAACCGAGTGTTCCACGACACTCACGCATTTGTTCCAATAAAAAAGATTTTGTAACATACGTATGTCATGAGTTAGCTTTTAATATATTATCTCAGACTTACATCGACCGGGATATAAACCGTGATTACCTTTTATATTATTTTTATTGCGCTCCCGATATTTCGACGCAGTTACATGCATCTTGTTTTTGTTTGTTATTGTTGTTGTGTTGTTGTTGTGGTTTTGTTGTTGTTATGTTCTTGTTGTGTTTGAGGCCTATTAATTTGGAGCACAATGGGGTAACTTTGCGCTCCTATGTTAACTATAGGTAGGAGCAAAAATACTTTATAACTAAAATACCCCAATGGGTATCTTTTGCTCCTTATTAATTGCTTCAGTACCCCTAGTGTAAATTTATTCGATAGCGAATACGCGTTTGCGTGAAGTCTCATTTTGTATGGGATTTTGAGTTTCCAAAACGTCCCGCTTGGCGCGCTGTTTCTAAATCCCATGCAAAATGAGACTTAACGCAAACGCGTATTCGCTATCGAACGTCACGCTATCAAATAAATTTACACTAGGGGTTCAGAAATATAAAATAATATTTCATGACGTCAATTTACCGATAAAAATATGTTAGATAAGATTTTCTGCTTATTATCAATTCGGCTGAATATTTAAGAGCCCTTAATCCTTGGAGCGTTCTCCGATTTCACGAAATAACGCTCGATAGATGGCGTTGGCGCTCGGTACGCGAGCGCCGGCAACGCGACGCGCGTTTCAATGCAGACTAGAATAATCTTGATAGTTTTCAATATAATTTCAAGCAACATTAATTTTAGTGTCATATGATATCATATGGGCACTCTTTATTTTATTGTATATGCACAGTAGTTTTTTTTTTTATGTACACTACTACTAAGTGTACAGACTACAGAGTGTACTATAACCCTTGCTCTTTATTCTGTCTCTTTCACACCAATGGAAAATGAAGAAGTTACTAAATGACTGCAGGTATAAATAAAGTATATTAGTGCGATAGAGAGACAGATAGTGTTTCGTTGTCGTATCGTAAACGATTGGCATGTTGGCCACACACTTGCTTAGTGCCTAGCCAAAATACCAATCGTTTGCGTATATTAGTGCGATAGAGAGAGAGTAGTGTTTCGTTGTCGTATCGTAAACGATTGGCATGTTGGGTACGCACCCATGATACCTAGCCAAGAAGCCAATCGATTGCGCATATTAGTGCGATAGAGAGACAGATAGTGTTTCCTTGTCGTATCGTAAACGTTTGGCATGTTGGCTACGCACCCATGCTGCCCAGCCAAGATGCCAATCGTTTGTGCATATTAGTACGAGAGAGAGACAGATAGTGTTTCGTTGTCGTATCGATTGGCATGGTGGCTACGCACCCATGCTGCGTAGTCAAGATGCCAATCGTTTGCGCACATTAGTGCTATAGAGTTTCAGTGTTATTTGAAATCACGTTAGGGTTTGTATTATTATTTTTGACCCGAATAATGTCCATCCAGGTTCTTATGATGGAGTCAGGAGTTGGTCACCAGAACTCCTAATCTACTCATTATAATTCCATCGTGCTTGGGCTCAAAAGATTTGCCCTGACGAACACCATCGATCTAGATGAGGTCCAGGGTCTCATGACGGAGTCAGGAGTTGGTCACCAGAACTCCCCAGAACTCCTAATCTACTCATCATAACTCCATCGAGTTTGGGCTCAATAGATTTACCCTGATGAGCACCATCAATCTAGATGAAGTCCAGGGTCTCATGATGGAGTCAGGAGTAGGTCACTAGAACTCCTAATCTACTCATTATAATTCCATCGTATTCGAGCTCAATAGATTTGCCCTGACGAGTACCATCGATCTAAATGAAGTCCAGGGTCTCATGATGGAGTCAGGAGTTGGTCACCAGAACTCCTAATCTACTCATTATAATTCCATCGTGTTTGGGCTCAAAAGATTTGCCCTGACGAGTACCATCGATCTAGATGAAGTCCAGGGTCTCATGATGGAGTCAGGAGTTGGTCACCATAATTCCTAATCTACTCATCATAACTCCATCGTGTTTGGGCTCAATAGATTTGCCCTCACGAGGACCATCAATCTAGATGATGTTCAGGGTCTCATGATGGAGTCAGGAGTTGGTCACTAGAACTCCTAATCTACTCATTATAATTCCATCGTGTTTGGGCTCAAAAGATTTGCCCTGACGAGTACCATCGATCTAGATGAAGTCCAGGGTCTCATGATGGAGTCAGGAGTTGGTCACCATAATTCCTAATCTACTCATCATAACTCCATCGTGTTTGGGCTCAATAGATTTGCCCTCACGAGCACCATCAATCTAGATGATGTTCAGGGTCTCATGATGGAGTCAGGAGTTGGTCACTAGAACTCCTAATCTACTCATTATAATTCCATCGTGTTTGGGCTCAAAAGATTTGCCCTGACGAGTACCATCGATCTAGATGAAGTCCAGGGTCTCATGATGGAGTCAGGAGTTGGTCACCAGAACTCGTAATCTATTTATCATAACTCCATCGTGTTTGGGCTCAATAGATTTACTCCGACAAGCACCATCAAATTACCATTATGATGAATAGATTAGGAGTTCTGGTGACCAACTACTGAGTCCATCATGAGACCCTCGACTTAATCTAGATCGATGGTACTCGTCAGGGCAAATCTTTTGAGCCCAAACACGATGGAGTTATGATGAGTAGATTAGGAGTTCTGGTGACCAACTCCTGACTCCATCATGAGACCCTGGACCTCATCTAGATCGATGGTGCTCGTCAGGGCAAATCTTTTGAGCCCAAACACGTTGGAATTATAATGAGTAGATTAGGAGTTCTAGTGACAAACTCCTGACTCCATCATGAGACCCTGGACTTTATCTAGATTGATGATGCTCGTCAGGGCAAATCTATTGAGCCCAAACACGATGAGGTTATGATGAGTAGTTTAGGAGTTCTGGTGACCAACTCCTGACTCCATCATGAGACCCTGGACCTCATCTAGATCGATGGTGTTCATCAGGGCAAATCTATTGAGCCCAAACACGATGGAGTTATGATGAGTAGATTAGGAGTTCTGGTAACCAGCTCCTGACTCCATCACGAGACCCTGGACCTCATCTAGATTGATGGTGCTCGTCAGGGCAACTCTATTGAACCCAAACACGATGGAGTTATGATGAGTAGATTAGGAGTTCTGGTGACCAGCTCCTGACTCCATCATGAGACCCTGGACCTCATCTAGATTGAAGGTGCTCGTCAGGGCAACTCTATTGAGCCCAAACACGATGGAGTTATGATGAGTAGAGTAGGAGTTCTGGTGACCAACTCCTGACTCCATCATGAGACCCTGGACCTCATCTAGATCGATGGTGCTCATCAGGGCAAATCTTTTGAGCCCAAACACGTTGGAATTATAATGAGTAGATTAGGAGTTCTAGTGACCAACTCCTGACTCCATCATGAGACCCTGGACTTTATCTAGATTGATGATGCTCGTCAGGGCAAATCTATTGAGCCCGAACACGATGAGGTTATGATGAGTAGTTTAGGAGTTCTGGTGACCAACTCCTGACTCCATCATGAGACCCTGGGCCTCATCTAGATCGATGGTGTTCATCAGGGCAAATCTATTGAGCCCAAACACGATGGAGTTATGATGAGTAGATTAGGAGTTCTGGTGACCAGCTCCTGACTCCATCATGAGACCCTGGACCTCATCTAGATTGATGGTGCTCGTCAGGGCAACTCTATTGAACCCAAACACGATGGAGTTATGATGAGTAGATTAGGAGTTCTGGTGACCAGCTCCTGACTCCATCATGAGACCCTGGACCTCATCTAGATTGAAGGTGCTCATCAGGGCAACTCTGTCGAGCCCAAACACGATGGAATTATAATGAGTAGATTAGGAGTTCTAGTGACCAGCTCCTGACTCCATCATGAGACCCTGGACTTCATCTAGATCGATGGTACTCGTCAGGGCAAATCTTTTGAGCCCAAACACGATGGAATTATAATGAGTAGATTAGGAGTTCTAGTGACCAACTCCAACGAAAAAAAACTACTGTGCATATACAATAAAATAAAGAGTGCCCATATGATATCATATGACACTAAAATTAATGTTGCTTGAAATTATATTGAAAACTATCAAGATTATTCTAGTCTGCATTGAAACGCGCGTCGCGTTGCCGGCGCTCGCGTACCGAGCGCCAACGCCATCTATCGAGCGTTATTTCGTGAAATCGGAGAACGCTCCAAGGATTAAGGGCTCTTAATAACGAATAGTTTAAAAATATTAAAATTGTCCTTAAAGTGGAACAAATATTGGAGCAAAGTATGAGCACGGTTTTACGGTATTTCTTTTCCATTGCATTCCGTTTAAGCGTTATTTTGTAAGTAAATAATAAAGCTCGGGCTGGTGTAAGATTTTTTAAAATTGTAATTCGTCTTGGAAAATTATGATGTTGTATTATTGACATATTTGAATTATTAATTATTTTTTTATCATTACTTTTTGTATAGATGCTAATAAGGTATTATGTATTGTAACTAACATTTTTAAATGGGCCCCCGCCCTGAAATAAACGTATATTTATTTAGTGTTTTGATGCTATTCGACGTTTATTTTATCTACAAAATGTAAGTTTTTCTTGGCTTCCTATAAAACTACCACAATATCCATCTCCTATAATTTAAATCGTAGTGCGATAAAATCGTTTTATTTATCCCGCTAATCAAGCTGCGACAGTAACGAAGTGGCAAGTGCTCAGTTGTCGGCGACGCGGCGCGGGTTTGTCGCGATGAGTAATTAGAGGGGGTGAGGGGGAGGGGAGGGGTTAGGAAGAGGGGGGGGGGGCACGTCCGCGGGTGAAAGGCCAGTCAGCTAGACGTGCGGACAATTTATACGTTCACGGTTTGCCAAATTGACACGATCGATTTGATTATTTTGTAAGTAAAATTCGTTACATTGCGTTAAAAATCAGTTTATACAAATCAACAGGTATCTCTCTCTAATAAATATAGAAATATGTAGATATGTAAGCACAGATTATAGAACATATGCATTTATAAAATAGCGACAATAATAACTATATTAGCATACGACAGTGCAAATAGTATGGGAAAAAAGCGGCAAGCGGATCGAATAGGATAATACTTTGGATTCAACTCTTTAAAAAATCGATAAAATTAAAAGGACTTTCTACAGTATTAATCTATGTATTATTAGTGACAGAAATGTGGAAAACATTTGCCTAATAAATATTACAGATGTATTTAATCTAAAGTTTTTTTAATAACTATACACCTAAAAAGCGACATTGACGTCCGCCAGTGGTGCATCGTTGATTCTCGCCGTGCGCTTTCATATCGCGGACATATATTATGCATCATTTGTTTTTACACGTATCTCTAAGACTAGCACACACGACCCGAATCGATGACCAGTGTCCCTATAGTCAACACAGGTAAACGACCGGACCGACACCGCGTTCAAATTGAAATTCGCCGTTTGCCGTTTTATTTTGGCGTGTATTCATTACAGTGTTGCTCCCTGAACGCATTTGGGTTTCAAATTGCGAATTGATTTCTTTGTGTCGTGAAAATATATGCGCAACTATTACTAGATACGTTAACGTTGCTGAGCACACAGAATTGCAAGAACATTGTGAATTTGTTGGCGGTAGGACAGGTCCATGGTATTTTTTAGCATTTCAGTTAATAATAACGTCGCGTCTTTACTTTGATTAACACAATATCATAATATATCGTTGTAATTAATTGTCGTTGTAAGATTGAAAGTATGCCCCATTGCATTGTGCCTCATAATATTACTTTAATTTGAATTCAACACAATTGACCAAAAGTTAAAACAGCGTTTACAATCATGCATTTCATTATTACAGATAATTGTAAATAGATTACGAAGTCAATTTAATTCAAAATCTGTTCTACTTTAAAAGCTAAGAAACTCCTGTTTGAATTTCTAAATTCCCTTGATTGTGCCGAGACGGAAACCATCGAACAAAAATAACATATATAATCTAGTTTGTATTTTTTAAAATATTTTAATTCCAAATATATTGTATTGAAAGAAAATCCTAGTGCGTAGACCCCTCCCTGTACGGATGTATGACATTGATATATTCGCTAGAGTGCGCGTCACTTACTTTCTATATATCTCGCTCGCACTAATATGCGAGTGCAAGCGAGATGCATCGAAAGTAAGTTAGGCAGACGTTAGCGAATATGTCACTTTGACACTGCTAAGGCATGTCTATATTACCGCACAAAATAAATCAAAACAAAAGCCATATTCTTTTTTTTAATGGTAATATTGTGTTCTTAGCTCTTATATACGTAAGTTAACTGTAGATATTCTTTATAACGTTAATTATTTTACATTCTGTCTGATTCGGTTTATAGAGATTGTAAGTACCTACCTAAAACATACATTGTTTTCAAAAACGTCATTAGTTCAAATTTAAACCATAGACTTTACAATTATGATCTTTGCTCAATGTCGCATATGTGAAATATCGATTAGCCTACCACAGAAAAAAATAATAACACCCAATAGTTTCTAGTAAGTACATATTAGTAGCAATGAATAAAGTAGTCATTTTCGTTATTTATTCAATATTGCATTGTCATGTACATAATCAGGTGTTACATTTCATATAGCCTGTTCATGACAACCTGTAAGGGCACACAATAGTACAGTTTTATTGTATTAGTGCTAGTCTACATATAATAATTAAGGTAACATAATAAAATTAACGTATCAGTAGTTTAGTAACCTGTTAGTGAGTCTCATAAAATAATTTAGTAACTTTAACAAAAGCAACGTTAACTATGCACCGTTACAATAATGCTGATTGAATTAACTTGTCAAATTATTATTAAATATTTATTTAATGAATGTCAATGAATATTAAAGTGATGGCAGCAATATTATATGTCAAATTACAAGTTTAAAATTCTACATTAATTCGGTCTTCCAGGAATGATTCTACTGTATGCGAGAGTAGTTACCTATCTCTCGCGTGCCCGCTAAACACGGCTACATATCTATCATAGGTACCTATTCAATACTATTCATAGATATCTATAGTGATAAAAACTTAGTGGTAAGTGTAAAAAAGTAATAATTACTTTATGCAAAATACCTATTATATATTATTCAACGCTGCTCAACTTTTGATTGTCGCCACACAACACAAAAACAACAAATTTCCCACAAAAGTGAAATGCTACCGAAAAACAAAATCACACCGTATAAAAGTGGAATAAAAGACAGAAACGTCATTAAACGAGAGCCGTGGCGATCCCCCGGGGGAGGAGGTTGATCCTGCAGGGAGGGAACCCCCTTTTGGGGGGTGAATATCAACGAACTCATGTCCCGCGCCGCGCGTATGACGAACGTATACATTCTGTTAGTAAACAATTGCGGGGTTGTTCGCTCGCCATTTGAATACGCAACGTTTTTTGCGTTTGTTTCGGGGCTGCATAAATATTGCATTTGTCTGCGTGATTGAGGGCTTCCAGTACAGTCGGCGGCGGAAGTGCGAGGATGAACAGTTGGCTATTTTATTGGAACACGCCGACTCTAAGTAAGACATGTTTCCGCGTAGGTAACTATTTTCCGCCGACTGTATTGTATAGATAGATGTTAAACTCAAACTAATGGCCTGTTTTTACATTCAGTGTTAAGTGCCAGTACATAAACTTGCTACTAAACGCAAGTAGTAATTGTATGAACATGTGTAAATAGGCCCTAATGACAATTCCAGTAAGTAATGTGACAATAGTTACTTCTACTTACTTTTTTACTGTTACCGTTTTTAAGGTAGCTATTTTTATTACATAACGAATAAACTTCATTTTATTTAAATGTGTATTACATTTCCATGTTTACAAGATCATTGTTACCTCCCATCTGACGTAAGTGCTACATAATAAAATCAATTTTTGAAATAATTCATAAATGGAAATCGATTGCGAATGTAACAATATATTTGCGATAAAATATGCGGATTTGTCCTGGATACGTGTGCTAACAGCTTTATGATATAAATTAGCTTGGTACTCGTAAGTTTAATTTCCGCAGTAAAAGCTCGCGTGTAGCTCGGCCTTTACCGGAAGCTCTTTCCCGGCGCTACGGAGTGCTCGTAGCACTTCCGGTGTCTGCACTATGGAGGAAAGATACCTACATTCTTTCGGCCCGATTCGATAAATGAGATACGATAACGATAAGTTCTGGTTAGATAAGTTCTCATTTAGATATCGTTTACCTATATGTAGTATAATTGACAGAAGCAGCTCGATTCGGGCAACCAATGTCACTTTGACGTTAGAAATATCGTAGATAGATTTTATTGGGATCACAGCGAAATCGAAATAAACGTCAATTTTGACATGTCGTTTAGCTATCGATCTTTTAAAGATCTTTCCAAGAACTTAAACGTGTGTTAATCATTCTTCGAATCGGGCCGTTTGTAACGATGACTATAGTCACTAATTATAGTTTTTTTAGTAGAATAACTAAATAAAGGCCATAATCATTTTTAAACTCTATGAAATTTTAAGTTTTGCAAAACTATAAGAATTAAAAGGTATGTCTAAAGTTTGAATATTTTTTGAAAACATGTAATGTTGTTAAATTAAAATAAGTCAGTGGCAAATATAAATATCAAGTTTTTGAATTACTGTTAATGTTTTAATTGAAATAGTATTTTGTCGTAGGTACGTCAAAATAGGTTCAAAGATTTATATTTATTTTGAAGAAACATTGGTCCGTGACTGCTTTGATGATTCTAATGTCATAATTAAATATTTACACACATTAATCCTTAAATGGTCGGATATGTTATTTTCAACAGTCAAAACCAATGCTTTAATATTGATGATTGTCAAGGTTCGTACCATGGTATATAATATGCCTGTTGCATGATTTTAAGCATTAACATGCATTAATCTAAGCAAAAGTAACTCACCAGTCTCGGTCGCCATGGCCGGCAGTTCGGAGGGCGGCACGGCGGAGTCGGGGCGGGCTCGCGCGCTAAACTCCACTCCCGCGCATTCCGCGCGCGTCAACAACGCCGCCACTTTCACACCTTCGTTACCCCCTGGCCCCAAACAAATCTGACCACTTCTTTTCTATGAGTCTTCTCAATACGCTTCCGTGCTCCGTGTGCGCGTTCCAATTTCAAAATTCTAATTTTAAAGCTTCAGTTTTCTTAAATAGCGATCCTGTTTTGTTTTGTTTGACGCTGAAAAAGTTTTGACGTTTAGCACTGGCTGAATAGTTTTCGTTTTCGATGACTTATCATATCAATTATAAATAAAAAAAATAATATGAAAACTTTGTAAACAATTGAAGTAGGTAAACAAGTATTTTTTTTATAATTCGTATGCATCGACATCGAAAACTAGGCGAGTCCGGGTGTAGGGGTGGTTTTCCGGCATTTTCCGGGTGCGGGATTACGTCTGTCCGCGTGTCTAGAGCTACGCGCGGGGCTGAATATTACAGTCAGGACAGTGACACTTTATTGAATATATTTTTATTTGTTTCTATGACTAAATTAATTGAAAGTAATAATTTAATTATTTCTAAGTAGGTGATTACGTATATTATTTTATCGCAGGTACTTATACATATTTCTATATAAAAAGAAGAAATTATTTCTTAACGGAAAAATAGTTTTTAAAACTTGAAATGTAAATTGCGTATTAAGATGTTTTTAAAACTGCCTTAATTGACAAAACAAATAACATGTAACCAATTGTCCGACATCAAGTTAAATCATTTTTAATAGGCAAATCTATAACACAATTAAATCCAATACGACAAGCGATTAGTAAGTAATTATTATTTCCACAATTACGCGTTCAGAATAACTCACGGCAACTGCATCCGTGACGTAAGGCTATCAACGCATTAGGGGACAGCGGACACACTCGTGAATCAAGTCCGGTGCAGCGATCGATACGTGCAGTACAATAGGGGAGGCGCGGGCAGATAGAAATCAATACGATGTCCATCATCGCATGCACCCTCTCCCCGCGCGCCGCCCGCCTGCGCCTTGCACTCGGGAAATGCATTTCCACGTACCCCTGCACCCGTCTCACATTTAACCAAATTCCTAATTAAAACTAATACGGTGTTCTAAAAAAGCACAATTACGTTTTTTTTGTAATGTCCGGTATCGAATGCACTCTGTCGGAGCGTGCGTCGCGGGCGCGCGTGCGGCGGTGTCGGCGGGCCACGGGCGACTGTCGCCCCGCCAGTCGGGCTGAGAATAAACAGCGTGGGGCGCGCGGGGGTGCGGGGCCGGGCCGGGGCGTGCAGCCTGCACCGCCCACCGCCCGCCCACAGTCCGCGCCGTCCGGCGCCGGCACCGGACCCGCCGGACCGGACGGTCACGCTAGGACAACGCACTCCTTGTGCGAATAACATTACACTTTAAAATTACATCCATGTTTAATTTATCGATCCTATTGAGTAAATATTAACATGCGATATTTTTCCTTTCCCTATTTGAATTATTAGCGCGAACAGAGTCAGCTTGAATATTCGCGAGTTATCTGTCGGCTTTCGTCGATTCAATATTGGAGTGTCCATAAAGACGCGGGTCGACAATCGGCATTAAACAATCTCGTAATACACCGAAATAAAAATATAATAATAAGATACGTGGTAAAATTATTCGGAAGTAAGTACTTACATTACCTGATTTGCAGAAGTGATTTGTAGATGCTTGCTATGAAAATGTTTAATAAAAAAAAATTAAAGAGAGAAAAGCAACGAATAATAGTCTTATTATTGAATTAAGTTCTTTATTGTTGTAATACGTTTAAAATAGACCGTGTCGTTCACGAAGACGCGTGCGTTGCCTCGTATCGTCATGTTGTTAAAGGTTAGATTTGAGAAATCTGCGCGTCATCGTGGATGGCACGAACTATATTAAATTAATTATAGCTGCTAAAAATAAATAAAAAATATTAGTTTCAATTTGTTTTATGAGAACCGGAAATAGGTTTTATAGTAGTTTAATTAACACTTAGCTAACCAATTCACAGTATTTTATGGATTTACTTAAAGAAAATATTTAAATATCTATCTTTTTGTGACAATGGTTATCGTGTGCAGCTT
The DNA here is from genome assembly GCF_033807575.1 of Cydia pomonella. NCBI lineage: Eukaryota > Metazoa > Arthropoda > Insecta > Lepidoptera > Tortricidae > Cydia > Cydia pomonella. The sequence goes on along the minus strand of NC_084707.1, from coordinate 26,282,470 downwards.
TGTTTATTGTGCGCTGATGTATAAACATACATTATTAACAACAATATCGTGATTAAATTCAAAGTATTGAGAAACAAAAGCTACTTGTACCTAATTATTCACTTTTGTTGTCAAATGTACTGACTCATGGGTGTTTTCTATGTATTTAAGTATTTATAAATATTTATATATTATATATATCGTTGTCCAAGTACCGTCAACACAAGCCTTACTGAGCTTACTGTGGGACTTAGTCAATTTGTGTAATAATGTCCTATATAGGTATTACTCCACATTTTTTAATTTTACGATCGTTTCTAACATTTGATATTAAATCTTTTAATCGAGGTGTCAGAACAAGCTGTCTGCCCAGCCATTTAGAATCCTAGAGTAAAAAGGCCTTATGTTCAAATAAATCCAATATAGAGTTACTGCTTTTCACAGCCGTTGAGTTATCTGTCAGTCTCTTAGGGATTTCATTAACTATTCCATTTTTCAACAAACGGAATAATTTATTCTGAGATTTACATTTTTATTGGCTGATAAGGGATTACATTGATCTTCATACGAAGTTTGTTGTGTGTTATATAATACCCGATGGATGATTACCATGACCTATGTTTATGCATACAAGAATTTGTTTTTATATCACGTGCATCCTCGCATCAAGTCGCAAAATTCAGAATTGATTTCAATATTTAAGCTGATTTTTAATTTGATGTCGTTTTTTGTATTTCTTCGGGATGAAATTTGCCTGGTTTGAGGAGCTCCAATTCACAAGTTATCCAGAAAAAATGCATGTAATATGCCGTTCAGTTACGAAAATACTATACTTTTTCGTAACTTAGTGGAAGATTTTTTTTATGTTATACGGTGAAATTGTGATTATATTTTACAGAATAGGGAACCCAATCTAATATTTACCAAAGTTTATCGAATACTGACAAAAAACCTGGAATAAAATAAAAATCGGCCCATAGAGTTACAGGCTGCTTAGCCAACGTGTCAATCGTTAACGTTCCGTAGCGTAGCGTAGTCGCGTTTCGTTCGCTACGGAGCGTTAACGATTGGCACGTTGGCTACGCACCCTGGTTACACGTAAAAAGATTTGACCGTGGTTACAGTCAGCAGCAGAGGTTGCTGAGCAGACGAGGTGTTCAAAATGATCTGAGCATAGCTTTTTGTTATATGTTCAGTTATACTTGTTTATGATATAAGAGGCAAACGAGCAGATCGTCGCCTGAAACTAAGCAATTGCTGTCGCCCATGGACACCTGTAACACCAGAGGGTTGCTACCGCTGCGTAAAATGTGTTACTTACTAGTCGGACGGACGGTTACGTTACTTACGGAGCGGTTACTTGTGTTGCTGGCTATATCTATGCTTCACCGAAGTGCGCTCTACTAACTGGGCTATCGAATTTCAGAACAGACGTTTATGCTTTATATAATTTTTTTTTTTTTTTTTTTATAACTATAAATCTATTTATTGACAATAACAATATACATAATGGATATATACAGATGAATACTATAACTAGCTTATATATAAATTACATTTAGCATTTATGAATTTAATGTGTATTAACATTAGACTTAACTGCTGAAGAGTTTCATTTCACACCTCAATAAACTATACAATTTACAGGGAAAACAACATATAAAACTTTCGCTTTTGGAACTCATGTTAAAACATAATTTTATTTCCTCGGATCTGTCGCGAATTTATTTTATTACATTTGTTTCACACGTTTCGACGCAGGTTACACTAATTGTGGTCGCGAATGATTGAAGAAAAATAATTGATTAAATATGGAAGCACCTAAGTTCGTGTTATTATATGATTTGTAGAAAACACCCGCCCTTATTACTCGTCTAGCAGGTGACTTTACCTAGAATCTTCAAATGCTGTGTGGCAGCGAATTTCCTCATCGATGGGCATTCCAATAGCTTAACACGACATGATCTCTCAGTTAAACCAGTGATGGTCAAAGCGTCTAAATACGCATAGGTCTAACTAACAGCAACACTAACTGACCAAAGGTAGACAAAGGTTGTAATAAGATTTAAGGATCATCAGTTAAATGTGTGGTCGATGTAAGGTACTTGGATCATGGTATTATTTAAGTAACCTGCCCCACAAAGCCACCCCCATACAATTGAACTTCTATTGGCGGCTTCGGTCGCTCCGCACGTGCAGGCGACGGGAACGTGTCCAGGACTCCCGCCGTCTGGCGCGGGCCTCGGGCCACGTTCATAAAACTGCCCCGTAAAATGATAACCTTATGTGAAACGTGCGCCAATCCAACGCTGTGTCAAGGTCTTGTAAAGGCGATGGGGAAACTTATGGAATAAAATATATTTTAGAAAAAAAGTGTTACTATTGTGTATCATTATTATGTAGTATATTTACAAAATAAAAATAAAACTTATGCTTAAAGTCGCCAGACAAAATAAATTAATGAAGCAAATCGGCAATAAAAAAATACACACATGTAATTTTATTGTTGTACACAATTAATAAAATTGATTTTTATCGGTCAAGAAAAAAAATATGGATTCATATATTAATATAGTACGAGTATACATGTTCAGCAAAAAATAATAGTGCAAACCGTCTGAGAGTATAATGGTTAATTTTTGGTTGGATTTTCAATATTTATATGCTTTTTTTTAATTAAATTGTTTTTATGTTACAGGTATTTATAATAAATAAAGATGTGTAACAAAGTCTAAGAAACTATTATCGGAAACCTTCTTATGAAAATCTCTCCACAACGGTCATCCCCGTCCGACAACTAAAGCCCGAGACATCGCGAAACAAAGGCCGGCAATCCGTCAGCCGGCCCGGAAGCGCGGATTAGGAATCAATAGTGCCGTAATGATAGTTGTACAGTAATCGTGCGCTGTGCGCGGCGCGCATTACCCTGCAATCGTTACTTCGCCGCGCTGGCCCGGAATGACTTATGTCCCGGCCGCTTTTACTACTTTAACGCTTTTTGGATTAGGGGCAGTAGTTAGAAGCTGCGATTGGTTGTAATGTAATGACGGTAAGGTTTTCAGGCTGCATGGGTAATGAAACTTGGCTGGGTTTGTGTACACTGATCACTTACGGTTTTGGACAATTTAGGTGAAGTAGGTACTCGTACTTTTTATTATTATTACATTGACAATGTACAATACCTGCAATCGTTACGCTATGGCGTTGACTCGGAATGACTTATGTTATTATTAGGGGCAGTAAGACGACAGTAGGCGCGATAGGTTGTAATTAGTGTTGTTAAAGGACTAGTCTTGAAGACTTTGAAACCTTAAAGACTCGCAAACCTTGAAGGTTCAAGCTGTGATGAGTTAAGCGTTGAAGGTTTGAGCTCAAAAACGGTTCAGAACCTTAACGACTCAAGCTTTTTACGAGCTCTTAGAGTAAGTTTTTAAGACTCGGGACTCATAGAGAGCTCAAGCTTCAAAAACTCAGGCCTATTGAGAGCTCAAGCCCCGAACCTCGAAGGCCTAAGAGCTTAAACAATAAGCGTTCTAGGCAGAAAGTAGTATTATGTTTTTTTTTAAAGAATATTATGAACCTAACTGCGCTGCCCCTTTGTAGTCTTTTTTTATACTACGTCGGTGGCAAACAAGCATAAGGCCTGCCTGATGGCAAGCAGTCTCCGTAGCCTATGTACGCCTGCAGCTCCAGAGGAGTTACATGCGCGTTGCCGACCCGAACCCCCCCACCCCTCGTTGAGCTCTGGCAACCTTACACACCGGCAGGAACACAACATTATGAGTAGGGTCTAGTGTTATTTGGCTGCGGTTTTCTGTAAGGTGGAGGTACTTCCCCAGTTGGGCTCTGCTCTAGATCTGGAATGACATTCGCTGCGCTGTGCCCTACCACACAAAGCAAGATGACATTCACAGTGCCCACACCTCTCTTTTCGACGTAGTTTAAGGGCGTACCCGGGTCCAAAAGTCATGTCTGGGTGTAGTGATTAACAGATCGCAAAAAAACTGATGTCACTCATAAAATTGATCTGCAGTTGAAATAAATCTTTAACTTTACGTTCAGAGGGATTGTTTAATCCACTCTAATTGATATTTTACAAACAAAAATGCGATAAAGTCTAAATATATTTTTCTTTTTTCCCCTATTTCACAAAAATTAATATAATATTTTTTAATTCTAATGACATCAGAATTACGCTGTTAAAATCGCTCGGGTTCCTCACGGGCACCTTAAATAACTATAAAATATGGCATAGATTGATCTAATTTTTTAGAAGCTTTTAAGACTTAAATGCTTCAAACTTTATAGACTTAAACCTTCAAAGCTTAGGAGGCTTTAAAACTTGAGGCCTAAAGACTCGAGTTTTCTGTGATCGTAAGCAGCAACGCGAACTTATTAATTTGAGGCTTATACGTTATACGGTCGAGGCTTTTAGGTTCAAGGCTTCTAGACTCAACAGTCGAAACTCGAGTCTTGTAGTTTACGCTTCGAAGCTTAAATTCACAACACTAGTTGTAATGTAACGTTGGTAAGTGTACCTATGGTTTTCCAGGCACGGAAAATGAGACTTGCTTGGGTTTGCAATAAGCGCTTATGATTTCTGTAAAACACAAATGGATTACCTAACAAAGCAAGTTGTTTGTCCATAAGTACCTACTTATGTGTATAACTAACAGTATACGTGTTCCAACTTTTAGAATCGTATGTTGATAAAATTAGATGCATTGAGAGTAATGTAACTGAAGAAGTATACAGATAAGTATTTGGGTTTATAATGATTCTTTAAATAGATGGTATACATACTCTTAAAACAAAACAATTTGGCTTTTACTCTATAGTATATTCGTTATTAGATATATCGGAGCAGCCAAAGTACTCAAAAACGTCTATGGATGCCTATTCAGCGGTGTAGAAATCAAACTCGAAGATCCATATACCTGTAGTTTATAATAATTAAGAAATGGAAAGGTTACAAAGCGAACGTGCGAACTCACGGTCCATGTCACGGTACAGCGTCGACTATCAGAATAAAACAGAATATAGCCTTAAACACATCCTCATTCTCTTCAATTAAAGCTATCACATGCCCATAAAAGTACTCGCTTAGGCATCCTAAATCCTCGTATTCCGCGCGGCACTAGTGACCCCGCGTTACGGCGCAATAATCTGGGGTCGCTCGTCCCCCCACCCACCGCCCGTCCGTCAAGGAGTCTGTCGCTGCTGACAAATGTCTGTGCTGCCAGCCTGACGCTTTATTAGGAATATTAAAATTTACGGAATGTGACACTTTAGTTGTGCGATATTGACTTGTGGTTTTGATATTGACATTTCGTATTCATGAGTTGATGAAGTTATTTCCATGGATGGATAAAAAATAAATAGCAAACTGTCAGAGGCGCAACAGATTTTCGCTCCAATAAATCGCAAAATAATTCAAGCTGCACTAAGACATGTATATTTTGTACGAAAAAAAAAACTTTTCGTAATCACACAGTATACACGCATAGGAGTCGAATTATTTTCGTTGTCTTGTTCCTGTTGTTGTCTGTGTTGTTGGCCACTTTGTAATCGCATACAGTTTTTGAAAATACGCAGTTTTTTAAAACACTATAGATAATTTCGACTCCTCCTAGGTACTTTTTATATTAATATGTGTATACCTACGAGTATATCAATATTCAATATTAATCACGTTCATTTGCAACACGTTTATATGTAAGTCAAAGATATATCCCTCTATTTCCGACCGCGGTATAAATAGTTTTGTAGGAAATAGAACTTCACTTAGTTCACGCCCCCCCTGTACGTGACGAGGGTGGAGGGGGGAGGGTGTAATGAAGCTGACTTGTTCTCCCTGACTTAGGAGGTGTGTTGGAAAAATACGATAGTGTACACTTGTACAGATCGGGGGGGAAATCGGGGATGATCGGCAATGTTCGGTGGAAGATTTTTCATTTTGTGCTATAAAGTGGAGATAGGTTTTGTGCTTTTGGTTTTTCATGTCTGCACTCTGTAATACAATATGAATTAACTTAACGAAGGCAGGCTTTCCTCCGGTTCCTTTTATAGGAAACCCTTTTGTTTTTGCCATGTCCGTCTGTCTGTTTGCAGCTTGACTCTTGATTTAAGTAGGCACTTGAAATAATTTGGACATTTAATGTTAATTTTTTATTTTAAAGGAAAAATTGAAAAATTTACATCTTTGGTAAGTCTCGAACTTGCTACTATTAGAAACACCGGTACAATTGCTTCTACCAGTCGAGCTACAGAGGCTTAGTTGTTAAAATATGTGTAATTGTGTATCAGTACCTATGTATAACTCAAGACTGTTTTATACACTTATATTATATTCATATTCATTTATTGGTTACACAATAATCATTACACTAGATTAATACAAAGTAGGCACAGATTTAGAAAATATTCCTTCCAATGATATACTTCTAATGGTAATCCTAAAAAGTTGAGTTTAATGTCCAACTAAAAGTAGGTACCTACCGTAAAAGCACCCAACTATACTCCAAGTAACCCGAATATCTTCGTTTTGGTGGGACTATTATTTAAATGCCATAGTTCTTTGCCACACAGCGGAGGTGGCCGAATGGATCTGACGTCCGACTTTCAATCTGGAGGTCGCGGGTTCAAACCTTGGCTCGTACCAATGAGTTTTTCGGAACTTATGTACGTAATATCATTTGATGTTTACCACTAGCTTTTCGGTGAGGGAAAACATTGTGAGGAAAGTCAAAGGTGTATGTGAAGTCTTCAACCCGCATTGTGGGCCAGCGTGGGGACTATAACCCAAACCCTCTCGCACATGAGAGGAGGTCTGTGCCCAGCAGTGAGTCGTATATAGGCTGAATTACTATTATTATTTAGTTCTTTGCCTAGATATTTCTATCAATTGAAGAAAAAATTCAGATAAAAGCAACTTCCGGACCATAGTTGTAGTACTGGATTATAGCTGGGTGACTTTTTACTGTACCTACTTAATTTGTAGCAGAGGTGTGCGTGAATCAGCGCCCGGCGTTGTGACTCACGCGGTACCATCCGGCACCACGCCACTGCGTTTGTTTCCAACTCAAGTGTTCATAGGGGTGCTCTTTCACGGTACTATTGTGTTTTACTATTTTATTTAGACAAATTACAAGTGTTAAACGTGTTTCAAATGTTTGTATAGTAATGCGTTCTCTACCGGTTTCTCAAGAAACATATACAAGACACGAATTCGTTTAAAATCATTTTTCTTCAAATGTGCATTGTCAAGTAGATTATTAATAATTAACCTGCCTCTGGTGATTTGTTTACAATCGAGTGTTTTTAGGGTTCCGTACCCAAAGGGTAAGGGTAGGGTCTTCGCTGTCCGTCCGTCCGTCCGTCTGTCACCAGGCTGTATCTCACAGTTGACTAGACAGTTGAAATTTTCACAGATGATGTATTTCTATTGCCGCTATAATAACAAATACTAAAAAGTACGGAACCCTCGGTGGGAACACGCCCATTTTTTAGTATTCGCACTTGTCCGATTTTTTTTAAATGACACTTGCTTTTTCCACCAAGTTACTTGAAAACTTGAATAAAGCACCTTCCTGAAGGTCGATTCTAATGTAACAATTGGTTCTGGTTGTGAACTGGTATTGTTAGTACCTTGACGATCGTCTTTTCGCATGCACCCATCGGCGTGAGCGATCGTATGAACATAAGATCAAAACCGTAACAACTTGTTAAATCTGAATCGAGCTCGTTGTCTGCGTCAAGTAAACGTGCATTTGTCATTGACATATATCTAAGGACGGGCCTTACGGGCACTAAGAATGGTGCTAGTTCAGTGGTGTCACTCACGAGTTCGAGCCAATCGTGCAGTCTAGCGCAACTCGTTGCGACCAATCGTTGTGGCGTTTGGACTGCACGATTGGCTCGAATTGTGTGACACGAATTCGAGCCAATCGTGCACTGACCCAATGGGTGGGGTAAGAATGCTAATTGCCCGTAAGGCCCATCCTTAGATATTTGTCAATGGCATTTGCTTTAGAAATGGGCCTATTTGTAAGTGTGTAGAAAAGTAGTTGTAATCGGTGATCTCGTTGTGATAGCGTTAATAAAGCCATCGTGCCACGGTTGTTTGTTCCCGGCGCGTAAACACGACTATTTGTATCAATAGTCGTAAATAAGCATTCAAAATTATATCTCCTGCCTCAAGAGTGTGTTGAAACTTGAAAGGACGTATGGATAAGTTAAGTAAAGACAGATAAGACATTCTTTAAGACTGCGATTGTGGTCAGAGAAATAGCGTTTATTGTGTAGATATTTACTGGGTAGTTAGTTGGGTACTCGTAGTAAGGTTATAGTGCACTTTCCTGGACACATTAAGTAAGTATTTGTTAAGTATTGTTTTGAAAAAGTAAAGTAGAAAATATAAATATTTTGTGAGCTCAAAGAGAGCTCTAAATTGGTAAGTTGCTAGTGCTTATTTTTAATCCTGAGCAAGCACAACAGTTTATTAAAATCTTGAGCGTAAATCTTCTTCTCCAGTCGGTCCCTCAATGCAGAGGATCGTGACATCGTGTCCTTCCGTTGAAGACCAGATTCCTCCATATGCTTCTATTAATCGCCAAGCCCATGGCCTCGTGCAGTTTTAATTGCACAGGTGCAGTGATTTGAGCATCTAGTAGGGGGAGAGCCCTGAGGTCTGGTGCCTTCAACTTTGCCCGTCATAATAACTCTCTCTAGGCTATCCGGGGAGCGGCGTGAGAGATATCCAAAGTATATGAGAGTCAGGTCCTGGCATATTGTTGCCAACCGGCGTTTTATGCGTAGCTCTTCCAATGTGGACTTATTAGTACGCATAGCTTATGCGTAGCACTTATGAATAGTAAGACAGTATTTACATACTCGTATAATTATCTTAAGCTAATTATCAGAGCTATTTGTTGATGTAAATATTATTCCACAATACTATTGAATGATTATACAGATCAAATTTAATACTAAGAATTTCACAAAATATCGTCAAACATAAAACAAAATTATAAAAAATACTAGTCTACAATGTTTCTAGAATAAATGCTAAATGTCAAACAAATAAAATAAAATAAATACAACAAAGGAAGCCCATACATTGGAATATCCATTTCATCATCATTATTCAAATATAATAAATAATTAATCATTTCGAATCACAATTAATCCCACGTTATTTTATCATTCATGTAGTTTTGTGTGGCATAACGAAATGTGGCTTTAGAAATAAGTTTACGCTTTACACGATTCATAGCCGCCAGCATCCTTGGTACAATGCCTCAAGGGCCTATTTTAGATATAAGCTAGTTATAGTAATCATCTGTATATATCCATTATAGATGTATTAATTGATAAGTTGCATTGATTTATAGCAGGGAATACTATTAAACTTCTACATTTTTAGAAGCTTATGCTTAATTTCCATGTTTTCTCACACATAAAAAGATTTCTGCGGTTTTTGCCAAAAAGTTATAGTCGTGTAAAGAAAACTAGTGTGTTACTGAAATGGCCGTCTGTGGAAAGGTCCCCGCCCAATTTAGCCGATACGTTATCGGCTTTACTGGGCATAGATCACGAGAAGGCTAGGCGGATAGCTGTGACGTCATACACAATGTAACCACGTTAGAATAGGCTATACTTACGACAAATTCAGAAATACCGGTCTAAGTCTGGCAATCGTACACGATCTGACGATCGTGACGCCAAGCTTGACTTGAAGTAAGGAAAACAAGAAAATTGCTATTTCGAATGAAATGTATGTATTAATTTTCCAATAAAATGTAAGAAATCAAATGGTAATGGTATAATACATATATATATATATATATATATATACTATGTCGGTGGCAAACAAGCACACGGCCCGCCTGATGGTAAGCAGTCTCCGTAGCTTATGGACGCCAGAGGAGTTACATGCGCGTTGCCGACCCTAATACTCCGCACCCTCGTTGAGCTCTGGCAACCTCATTCACCGGCAGGAACACAACACTATGAGTAGGGTCTAGTGTTATTTGGACCCGGGTATGTCCTTAAACTACATTCAAAAGAGAGGTATGGGCATTGTGAATGGTATCTCGCTTTGTGTGGTAGGGCACAGCACAGAGGATGTCATTCCATATCTAGAGCAGAGCCCAACTGGGGAAGTACCTCCACCTTACAGAAAACCGCAGCCAAATAAAATGACAGCGAATATTTCCACCACATCACTCATATGCGCCTTAGGGAGGCACGTAGCGACATCTACCGTTAGAGCACAACACACACACACACACACACACACACACACACACACACACACACACACATACACACACACACACACAACAATGGTTTTGAAATGTTATGTTCACATTATAGTGTTATATAACTTCTACACCAAACGGTAAATTGGCTATTTTGCTAATAAGCAATCCGGCCTAACACCTGGGCTGATTTATACGACATCAGATAGGGCCCGAACTTACTAAACTAGAAACTAAAGGCAGCTAAACTTACTTACCCCAAATCTTATACGTTATTTTTCCTCAGTATGGAGTAACTTTCTAAAACTCATAACTTTTAACTGCTGATTGAAATGTTAACCTTATATTGTAAAGCTATAGGTTGGAATTCAAATGGAGTACCTATGAGTAGTATAGGGTAGGTTAGGCGATCGGGCAGTGTACTAAAAGCAACTGTCTTAACTGACCATCTTTGAGTCTTACGTCTTTGGAATAAGGCTTACATATTGTCAATGAATGTGGATGATGATACACGTGGAGTATAAGGAGGGAATTCACTAGATTACCGATCGCTTGTTATGAGGAGATCTTTCTAGCTCGGCTTTGACCTCTAACTAAATATCAAACGTTTGGTCTCATGTGGATGTGGCAGAAAACACTAAACTTGGCATACATGTAGCTTATCTTGAAACGATAGGAATAGAGTGGAAATTAATTGTCAAATGCTTATTTCTCTTCCCCAACGGCTGGGTCCATTAACAATTTTTTTTTTCAGAATATTGGTTGAATTTACTAACAATAAAAACCTCTACAATAGTTGCTTTTAAAGTATGATGCTAGTTTTAATTTTCAAATTATACTTCGCGCAAATTTTGAAAAGTGAAAATTGTAACGTTAAGAGCCCTTAATCCTTGGAGCGTTCTCCGATTTCACGAAATAACGCTCGATAGATGGCGTTGGCGCTCGGTACGCGAGCGCCGGCAACGCGACGCGCGTTTCAATGCAGACTAGAATAATCTTGATAGTTTTCAATATAATTTCAAGCAACATTAATTTTAGTGTTATATGATATCATATGGGCACTCTTTATTTTATTTTATATGCACAGTAGTTTTTTTTATGTACACTACTACTAAGTGTACAGACTACAGAGTGTACTATAACCCTTGCTCTTTATTCTGTCTCTTTCACACCAATGGAAAATGAAGAAGTTAGTAAATGACTGCAGGTATAAATAAAGTATATTAGTGCGATAGAGAGACAGATAGTGTTTCGTTGTCGTATCGTAAACGATTGGCATGTTGGCCACACACTTGCTTGGTGCCTAGCCAAAATACCAATCGTTTGCGTATATTAGTGCGATAGAGAGACAGTAGTGTTTCGTTGTCGTATCGTAAACGATTGGCATGTTGGCTACGCACCCATGATACCTAGCCAAGAAGCCAATCGATTGCGCATATTAGTGCGATAGAGGTCTCTCTATAGTGTTTCCTTGTCGTATCGTAAACGTTTGGCATGTTGGCTACGCACCCATGCTGCCCAGCCAAGATGCCAATCGGTTGTGCATATTAGTACGAGAGAGAGATGTTTCGTTGTCGTATCGATTGGCATGGTGGCTACGCACCCATGCTGCCTAGTCAAGATGCCAATCGTTTGCGCACATTAGTGCTATAGAGTTTCAGTGTTATTTAAAATCACGTTAGGGTTTGTATTATTATTTATGACCCGAATGAAGTCCATCCAGGTTCTTATGATGGAGTCAGGAGTTGGTCACCAGAACTCCTAATCTACTCATTATAATTCCATCGTGCTTGGGCTCAAAAGATTTGCCCTGACGAACACCATCGATCTAGATGAGGTCCAGGGTCTCATGACGGAGTCAGGAGTTGGTCACCAGAACTCCCCAGAACTCCTAATCTACTCATCATAACTCCATCGAGTTTGGGCTCAATAGATTTACCCTGATGAGCACCATCAATCTAGATGAAGTCCAGGGTCTCATGATGGAGTCAGGAGTAGGTCACTAGAACTCCTAATCTACTCATTATAATTCCATCGTGTTTGGGCTCAAAAGATTTGCCCTGACGAGTACCATCGATCTAGATGAAGTTCAGGGTCTCATGATGGAGTCAGGAGTTGGTCACCATAATTCCTAATCTACTCATCATAACTCCATCGTGTTTGGGCTCAATAGATTTGCCCTCACGAGCACCATCAATCTAGATGATGTTCAGGGTTTCATGATGGAGTCAGGAGTTGGTCACTAGAACTCCTAATCTACTCATTATAATTCCATCGTGTTTGGGCTCAAAAGATTTGCCCTGACGAGTACCATCGATCTAGATGAAGTCCAGGGTCTCATGATGGAGTCAGGAGTTGGTCACCAGAACTCGTAATCTATTTATCATAACTCCATCGTGTTTGGGCTCAATAGATTTACCCCGACAAGCACCATCAAATTACCATTATGATGAATAGATTAGGAGTTCTGGTGACCAACTCCTGAGTCCATCATGAGACCCTCGACTTAATCTAGATCGATGGTACTCGTCAGGGCAAATCTTTTGAGCCCAAACACGATGGAGTTATGATGAATAGACTAGGAGTTCTGGTGACCAACTCCTGAGTCCATCATGAGACCCTGGACCTGATCTAGATTGATGGTGCTCGTCAGGGCAACTCTATTGAGCCCAAACACGATGGAGTTATGATGAGTAGATTAGGAGTTCTGGTGACCAACTCCTGACTCCATCATGAGACTCTGGACCTCATCTAGGTCGATGGTGCTCGTCATGGCAAATCTCATGAGCCCAAACACGTTGGAATTATAATGAGTAGATTAGGAGTTCTAGTGACCAACTCCTGACTCCATCATGAGACCCTGGACTTTATCTAGATTGATGATGCTCGTCAGGGCAAATCTATTGAGCCCAAACACGATGAGGTTATGATGAGTAGTTTAGGAGTTCTGGTGACCAACTCCTGACTCCATCATGAGATCCTGGACCTCATCTAGATCGATGGTGTTCATCAGGGCAAATCTATTGAGCCCAAATACGATGGAGTTATGATCAGTAGATTAGGAGTTCTGGTGACCAACTCCTGACTCCATCATGAGACCCTGGACTTGATCTAGGTCGATGGTGTTCGTCAAGGCAAATCTATTGAGCCCAAACACGATGGAGTTATGATGAGTAGATTAGGAGTTCTGGTGACCAACTCCTGACTCCATCATGAGACCCTGGGCCTCATCTAGATCTATGGTGCTCGTCAGGGCAAATCTTTTGAGCCAAAACACGATGGAATTATAATGAGTAGATTAGGAGTTCTAGTGACCAACTCCTGACTCCATCATGAGACCCTGGACTTTATCTAGATTGATGGTGCTCGTCAGGGCAAATCTATTGAGCCCAAACACGATGGCGTTATGATAAGTAGATTAAGAGTCCTGGTGACCAACTCCTGACTCCATCATAAGACCCTGGACCTCATCTAGATCGATGGTGTTCGTCAGGGCAAATCTTTTGAGCCCAAACACGGTGGGATTATAATGAGTAGATTAGGAGTTCTGGTGACCAACTCCTGACTCCATCATGAGAACTTGGACTTCATCCGGGTCAAAAATAATAATGCAAATGCAAACCCTAACGTAATTTCAAGTAAAAATGCGTTTTTCAGAAAATCGCAGCCAAATAACACTAGACCCTACTCGTAGTGTTGTGTTCCTGCCGGTGAGTAAGGTTGCCAGAGCTCAACGAGGGGCGGGAGGGGGTTAGAGTCGGCAACGCGCATGTAACTCCTCTGGAGTTGCAGGCGTACATAGGCTACGGATACTGCTTACCATCAGGCGGGCCGTAAGCTTGTTTGCCACCGACGTAGTATAAAAAAAGGACCACTGAAAATCCATCAATAAGCGAGAGTCTGTTAAGCATAGTGTAAAAAATGAACTTTTATTAAGATTTTCTAATCGCAGTATATAGCACTCCTCGGAACTCCGTAGCTGATTACGATCGCAACGAATGCCTGACAATCGAGCACAGGTCCGTCCTCTAAGCGCGCTCCGCGCGGACTGAGAGCGGAGCGTCGCTGCTGCGTGATTTATACGTGTTTTAAAAAATATAAATTTATGGCAATGTAGGTCCCATAGTTATGATTTTTTTTTTATAGGTTAACATAAAGTTACAGTTTGCTATAATATTATTTTTAAAGCAAAATATGCGTACAATTTGCGGAAAAAAATATAATAAAACCCTGTTTTCGCCAAGAAAATGAAGAAAACTCGGAAGGTATTTTATCAGTTTTTTCAAATGAATCTTCGATTGTTAATCATTCCAGCCCCTCGTACGAGATATGTTGAATCAAATTGTAGTCATTCATGTACCAAATGATTCTTGTTTACAGCAAAATTGAGAACCGAAACGCCACATCTCACTGCAAAATTTGGAAAAGTCTCCCAAAAAAACTCATTAAAAAAGAGGTTTAAAAGAGAAAATGAAAATTTGAACTGTTGGAGCCGCTAGTTTAGGAAGCGATTATTTAAGTACGTTACCAGTTTTTGAATAAATACTAATAGTTACGTCGTAATCTTGAATGAAAAAGGAAGCATTTTACAAAATACGCTCGTCTGTAGGAATAAGGACTCTTAATGTACGTAACGTATGGGGCCTACGATTACAGGAACAAAAAAAATTAAATGTACAGTCAGCATCAAAAGTAGCGGATGAAACAACGCGCCAAAAGTATCTGATATTCCGGATAACTTTTCCAAATATAGATAAATTTCGAAAATTCCCGTTCAAAAGTATATCTTTTACAGTCTTAATTGTTCTATATTAAAGACATCACTTTTTGTTAAGCTGTTACAGAATGGTAGTTACTTATGAAACATTATTTGATCCGCTACTTTTGATGCTGACTGTACTTCTCAAACCGGCCAACATTTGTTCAACGAAGGTGTGTTGATCTTGTACTGGATGGGGCGCTTGGCACTGAAAGCGTTAAAGCGTGACAAGCAACGTCAATTACACGCAAAGATGATGATGATAGCGTCCATTGAAAATAATAATATGAGCAATAGGAAGTCTAAAGGCTTCATAATTTTTGAAACTTATTGAACAAATTGTAGCACCGCTCACAATCTCTCTACTTAGCCTTAAGGTTGTCTGGTAGAGAATGCCCCGTGGCATTAAGTCCACCTTTTATAAGATTGTTTTTCTTTCGTGCACTAAAGATTAAATAAATAAATAAATAAACAAAAGTGTCGTTTGAGGAGTACAATCTATGTTTTAAAATCGCTGACTGAACATTTATGTCAACAGGCTAATAATACTCATCGAGACAATTCTAACAACGCCAAACACTTAGGTTGCGTTGTTGTGGGGATCACAGAGTTCCTATGCCCATCTCCTGTGGCCATCATCAAATCACCGCGATGGTAGGTACCATAAAATTACCACGCAACTTACATATGTAGGTATGTGAAGGTTCAGCTCAATCAAATAATTGGAAGTGGGGTCTAACTTAACTTGCAAGATTTAGCCGAAAAAAATGCTTGTAGAACAGTTTTGCCAGTCCCAATGTTTTCCTCCAATAGTCAAAAAATTATATTTAAGGTGCGTACGGCCTCATAATGAATGTTGTGATATTACAATATCGCTATTACCCATTTCCTTCCCTTTAAGCAGAACCCCAAGTTGCGGTGTACTCGCGTGACGGGCGCTACCGACAATAATTTACTTATCTGAGATGAACTTTACGCCTTTATAATAAAGTTCAGGGTTCGTCACTTGACATTGCGGGCGCTACAGCCCTCGGCTTCCGCGGGAAATTACCCGAATTACCCGCGTGTACGGTGTACGCCACGCACGGTAATGGTGTACGTAGTTACGTGCATCGATCACGGGCACGCACTTTTAGTGGTGTGTAGTGTGTATGGTGGGTTCTAATAACCCAACAAATTTAACCATAGAGTTTGTAGACTAATTGAATGAATTCGTTATTAGTATCAGAAAAAAAATCGCAGAAGTATGCATGTGCAGAGTAAGTCAATAAATGTGGTAAAATTTTAATATTACGCAATCGTGCTGTTTGAGTAATTTAATTATAATCCGCCCTCCCTTGTACATATCATGTTATTATATTTTTTGAATATCTAATTTATATTTTTTTTTTCGATTTAACTATTTATACATTTTAGATATTCCTCATATACCCTGTTTTAAAATAATAAATCATAAGATTTCTAGGCAAGTTGATCCTAATCTAATACATTTCATTGGACATGGATTTTTTTTCAATTTCATGGCTGCCCAGTTCCTATGGTTACTTTGTATCTCTAAAGCTTTGGTATGTAATATACCATAACCTTGAATAATCTTTGATGTCACGCAGGTATATATGTTTTTATATCCGAGCTTCATTAAAGTCAGGATATAGTGTAACAAATTTTATTTGTAAGCTTTGGTTAAAACAGAATAAAAAAAATAAGAAAAAAACTAATGAAATTAGTTTATTCTTAAGTTTTCACCAAAATCAAAACTGTGTATACAAATCCTCGATAACCACTAAAAATGTAACAAAACTCCTAAACAGTCAAACCTTCAAAGTGACAGACAGGGGTAACCAACCAAATTATACATTTTGGAGTCGCACAATTACGCCAGCACGCCACCACGCTGTAACCCTGCACATAAGGGCGCAAGTGCCGTGTGACTTGTATGGAGACAAGTCGTTTCGTGGAAGGAAACATGCCGTGATTGCGCCATGGTAATTGCCGACCTATTGCAATTATTATACGTAATCGAGAAACGAAATTAATTTCACGTTTTCAGGGTACCGTTGGATATGTTACATGTTTAGGAGGGGTAGGTATATATATATACCTACAGCGTGTTTTTTTAGGGTTTTGTACCCAAAGGGTAAAACTATTACTAAGACTCCGCTGTCCGTCCGTCTGTCCGTCTATCACCAGGCGTCTATCTCATGAACCGTGATAGCTAGACAGTTGAAATTTTCACAGATGATGTATTTCTGTTGCTGCTATAACAACTATTACTAAAAAGTACGGAACCCCCGTGGGCGAGCCCGCGCGACTTGCACTTGTCCACTATTTCCAATAAAAATTCCTCAAGGGTGCATTCCTGAGCAAAAATTTAGTTACTTTCTCAAAGACACCGGTACTCTAATTAACTCCATTTCGGAGATAGACAATAATTTATTTTTATTTGATAAGGCCCCTACGAATGGGTACACTTGCCTTAGGGCCTGTTTACAAATTGGTTAGTGTTTAGTACGAGTTTATACATTTGCTGCTTAACGCAAGTACTTTCTAGAACGATCGGTGTTCGAAATGTCATTGTTGTCTTAGTTGTAAATTGTCTGGTTGAGTGAAATAATAATGCCTGTATTACAACAACGCCATTTAATGACTATTAATGAAAAAAAAATCTGAAAAAATACAAATTTTCGAAAATTACCTTGAACGTACTTAGTTATACCCCGAAGTTAACGGAATTCAATAAAAACACGGTGTATAGGATCTAAATGATTTCACTTTTATTTCAATAAATCCATTTTTTTCGATTTAGCCTCCAGGCGTGTACCGTAAAAGTATTATTAGCGTTGCCTTCAGCGTTAGTCCACATTTTATATCACCGGTGAGCTATTTTTAGTCGACCGAGCGAAGTGAGATCTTATGGTCAGCTAGTGGTGCACTTTTACATGTATACACCTTGATTGTTTTGTGAGACGATAATTTTCGTAATCTTTAACCAATATTTATGAAATTAGGCAGGAAATTAATTCAATTTTTAAGTTTGAATATGACGATGATCGGTTTGGTGGTTAAGTTCAACAGAAACACGTATGTAATATGTATGTGTCGCTAAATAAGTTTATGTTCGAGGCAAACTACTAGTATAATAAAAAATATTATACTATATATTATATTCAATAAAAGCAGTAGTTTAAAAATCTATTAGTTTTGCTAGCATATTAAAGAAAAAGGCATCCAAGTGGAAGGGGGGAACCCTTCCACAAAAGTGGGGGATGTTTCAGAGCTTGTGTCGGGTATAAATTCACACCCTCTGTGTACTCTCCCTGTTACAATATTCGATCAAGGCCTTCCAAACTAGGTCGGACATGTTTATGCAATTGGCATTTGTATATGAAAATTGCTACAAATTACTGACCACGACTCTGGATATTCTCAAGGCGTTATTTTCAAACGACATCCGAATAATTAGAAAGGTGCAGTCAGACCAAGATAAGTTAGCAGTAATTTTGACAGCCCAGACAGGCAAGTGTTATTTTAAACGTCAAACTTCTATGAATTAATGACGTTTACTTAACACTAGCACAGGCTGGACTATCAAAACCACTGCCAACTTAGCTTGATCTGACTCTAGCTATATAATAACTCGAATGGTGATTTTTGAGCTAGAGATTGACTCCACCGGCAAGAGCCACAGGCTGTTTTGTTATTAAAATTATGATGATAAGTAGTTGGTAGTTAAGAGCTCTTTTTCAATACGTCTTAAAAAAGTCGAACGAAATAAGTGAGTACAAGAAATGAAGAAATGTGAAATAGAATAGCGAATGGAGGGAGTGCCGGAGATGCTATAACAATAAGTCGGCGTAATCTCGATGTGGAACTAGGCCGCCAGGGGGCTATTACGTCAGAAACAATGCAGTAAACGCTACTATTTCTGTCATATTTATATATTAGCGAAGCGCTGTTGGGGTAGTAGTAAAAGTGTGTGATTTGTAATCCGGAGGTCCTGGGTTCAAACCCCGGCTCGTGAGTGAAACCAATGAGTTTTTCGGAACTTATGAACGAATCATTTGGTATTTACCAGTCGCTTTTCGATGAAGGAAACCATCTTCAAATTCGTGAAGATACCGGACTAATCCCAATAAGGCCTAGTTACTGAAGTTAGAAGGTTAGATGACAGTCGCTTTCGTAAAAAATAGTGCCTACGCTAATTGTTGGGATTAGTTGCCAAGCGGACCCCAGGCTACCACGAGCCGTGGTAAAATGCCGGGACATCGCGAGGAAGATGATTTTTACCAGTCGCTTTTCATTGAAGGAAAACATCGTGAAGAAACCGGACTAATTCCAATGAGGCGCAGTTTTCCCTCTGGGTTGGAAGGTCAGATGGCAGTCGCATTCGTAAAAAACTAGTGCCTACGCTAATTCTTGGGATTAGTTGCCAAGCGGACTTCAGGCTGCCATGAGCCATATATGATACGTCATGGAAAATATTCGGAACAAAGTTTAAAGCCCCTGTAATATTTTAAATGAAGGTAGTCTAAAAAGGCGCGTAAAACTAGAAGTGCTATGTCATACTTAGCTCTCAGTCTTACAACCAACCACGCAACCTGCATGATGTGGACGCGATTTAATTTACCCACCAAAACCAATGTGCAAAAATAGTGAACAATTTAGTAATTTATAAGACTCCCTATAGTTTCAAAAAGTTGGAGTGGTTCCATATAGCGTGACGGTGACAAACGTTAAAGTAACCTACCCATGTGTTAAACTGTGTAAAACAAATAACTATTCGATGGAAAACATTCAAAACAATCTACTTTCTAAACAAACGCAACAGTACTTTGCAAACAATCCTCATAAAAGCGACCAACACAAAACATTCCGCATAAATCTATCAGCAAACTTCACTCGCAACCTCAAAGCGGAGCAACTACCGATCAAACGTCGCAATAAAGTACGTACAATTACAGAGGTGTCGGTGGGATGAGCTGATTAGTAATGGTCAGGTGGGCCCCCCCTCCCCCCCCAACTAACCCCCTGCAATAAACAGGGAGACGATCGCCTGAACTTAAGTATTGATTCGCGCGAAACGTGATTTGTACGCACTCATCTGGAGGTTAGCTTGCGGCTTGCTAACTTGAAACGGACTCTTTACATATCGCTAGCGGATCTAACCATTGCTGTTTTTATAGGAAAACTTCTCCAAATATTCCTTAATTACGAAACAGTGTATGTAGTAGCTCGCGTGGTGAGTGTATTGGGTGAGTTCCGGAGCGAGCCGTGGTAGGGTGCGGTGTTTACGCGTAAACCCGCGGTCAATAGGCCCGAGCCGCACCTACCGTTGTCTTCAGTAATGCCCTCCCGTCACGGCATCTAGCGAGTTATTGCAAGGGTCTTGCCATCATTCTCTTAAGAACGTCCTAACTGACCTGCTTCAAGGAGCAATCTTTGACGTTTCGTCGAGGGTTTTGATGATGTTTTATTTGCTAAGTGGTCGTAGTTTCTGGGCGGTGCTAGAAAGCCTAATTGACGTCGTGATATTATTTTAATGGGCGTTATTGGAGTTTGCGTTTAATTTGGATGATCCGCTTGTTATTATGGGGGGGAATTTGAAATTGTAATGACGGACGTTATTGTTCGTTATAACGAACCGCTTTTGATATACTTACCTACATTATTATTAAGCTTTGTTCATCAAGGGAAGAAAATACTCCCTAGATTATACCAAAGAAAATAACAATTTAACAGGACACAAAAGATAATATACTTGTCAATGAATAGAAAGATAAAGAAGTGAAAGGCAATAACAACAGTAAGAATGCTTGTGGATTGGAGCTTAGTAAACATCCATAAGCACCCTATATCATTTGATTCAAAATGTACCTGGTTATTTGGATCACAGCAAACTCTAAGAATCATTTATTATTCTTTCCATAAATAGTTTTCAAATTCTCGCAGCCTAATTACAAATTCATCGATCGATTAAAGCTAATAAAATACTTCATACCGCTAATGAAAACACGCGAGTGTGGGAACACTTACTTGCAGCATCGATATCGGCAATTATACTTGTATTAGAATGGTCGGAGCTAGGTCTGATGGACCATTCTGTCGATTCATTAGCTACTGCGCGGGCGCACCGGATACATATCTCAACTTTATGAATGATTGGATTGATATACTTTATAATTTATTAGGTATACAGTATTTTAACTGTCTACAAATGCGTGACGATGCAAGAAGTTATTTTTAATCGTGAGTTGAGACTGAAGAAATTTCTTCAGGGGTTCGATCGCTATCTTTCTTTGACTTGACTCGATTTTAGATAAATTTTGAAAGTGAATTTTTTTTTCAGGATTTCATAAAATGAAGTTCTATTAATCCATTCATTAAAGGCTTTTAAGTAATTTTTAAGAATATTCTATTTTATTCCTGTGAATAGAGCTTGAGTTTTATTTACGTTTTATTTAAGGTTGAATTATTCTACAATAGGACAAATCTGCATATTAAATAATGAAGAAATATAATGAACACTCAATCGCCAAGTCATTCGTGAGGCCGGTGCAAATTAATTCGTGAACTACTTAGTTATACCAAAATTTTCGGATCTAATTATTTTTCTTATATGCGTTGCACAAATTGTTGCGTGTATATTGTTCTGAGCTTCGACGATATTCGTAATATTGATAATTATTTATTTTAAGATCTATGTAAATTTAACCAAAGCACCTAACTTTGGTTGCAGAGCGTTTTATACAAATTTAAATCTTCTTTCAGAATCTTTAGTCATTTTTTTGAATATTTGGCCCTTTATTCTGCCCGGCCGAGGTTTCAACTCACGATTTTTGACACAGACGAAAGGTTGAAATACTGTAAATGCTTAGATTGTGACATATAATCGAATGGTAATCGCAGGAGCAGCTCCGTGACATGTTTCGTTGCTGGTAAATGGTGATTGTCTTTCGTCGCCGACAAACATGTTTATCGTCGTTTAAGTTTTATCACGATTACTCTTTGTGGGGTGGCCGACCGGCCGACTCTAATTAATTATAATTAGATATTAAAACTGCTTCCGAATCTAAAGAAATATCGTCAAACCACCCACTATAATCGAGGAGGCGTATTCTGATTGTAATAACAGGTTATGGATTTAGATTTGTTATGATCTGGCACTGTCAAAAGTGACGTTTCGGGTTAAAGAAATATCTTCTTCCTCCTGCCCTTATCCCACGTTATGTGGGGTCGGCACAACATGTTCTTCTCTTCCATTCTCCTCTATCTTTCGTCACCTCAGCACTCACTCCTTTCTTTCTCATATCCTCTTTCACACAATCCATCCATAGTTTTTTGTGTCTACCATCCGCTCTCCGTCCATCAACTGTTACAACTGCACCTAAAGGCCACAACTTCAAGACGTTATTAAATATAAGTCAATGTTCTGTTTGGTTTAGCCGGAGTTTTTCCTTCCATTTATAAAAAAAATATTTCAAGTCAATGGAACTACTACTAAACAACGGTATTTGAGGTAATTTTGGTCCATAGTTGGGAGCCTTTGTACTATAGTTTACAGGTTTAGAGTCAGACCAAGATAAGTTGGCAGCGATTTTAACAGCCCAGACAGTGCAAGTATTATTTTAAACGTCAAACTTCTATTAAATTTTGACATTTACTTAACACTTGCACAAGCTGGGTTAAAATCGCTGTCAACTTAGCTTGGTCTCAATCTAGTTTTACGGTATGAAAAAGGTGATTTTGGAATATCTGACCACACCTTCAGAGGTAAATATGTAAGTCGTACTGAACAACTGATGTACTATGAGGCTGACGCCGAAATCGCAAATTGTTTGCTGTTTCATACACTCCGGCTAGACATTATTTTAATTACACACCGTGGGCTTGTAAACCCCGACAGATTTTTAACCACGCATTCCTGTCCTGAGGGCATAAGGAGAAAAACTCTTATAAAAATTACGAGTTTCTTTTAAAACTAAAAGTCCTGCCAGTAAGTATATGTTTAAACCAACTACCAAGTCACGTAGTGGCAGTGTCGCAGCCAAAAAGAGTTTTTCACTAGTTATTACAGAAACATTTTTTTACAAAAATTGACATTATCTCTAAAACAAGACCGATTTCAGAAACCTTGTATGACATTTTAGTCAAGAATACACCTTTTAAATATGTCGGGGTTTACCAGCCCACGGTGTATACATCGATGTTTTTCTATGGAACAGAGTTTATACTTTATAGTAAATACGTATGAGTTGTGGACTGACTGACAATAGTATGTATCTGAATAATAGGTATGTGATAAATATGAGTCATACTTCTGTTGAAATATTTATAAATTAAAATTAATATAAATTTCAGGTGTTCCAAATTGATAATATTTTTATATGTTTCGTGCTGTTATATATTTTTTACACGGTTTTATTTAGTTTAACCTGTCTTTATTGTCTGTCTGTAACCAAATCTTGCAAGGTATTTGACCCACTTGCGGGTTTCCGAAGAAGCTGACAGGAGGTGGCCATAGGAACTCTGTGATAAAATAACGCAACCTATTTGTGTTTGGGGTTATTAGAATCGTCTCGATGAGAATTAGTTATCTGTGTAAAGGAAAGTACAGTCAGCAATAAAAGCTTGTACCAAAAATGATTATTTTCACAAAAACTTATTGCTTTTCGGAAGCTCTTAAGGGCTCGGATAAAGGTCACCTGTAACATTTACAAAAATGGTTACTTAGCGGTACCTACTTATACATAGTGCAGCTACACCCCCGCAGTTCGGAGGAAGCGCTTCGTAAAACAAAACACTAAGTACCGCGTTAATATTTATGCGTGAAGAGCCCTATTCTATCAAATCGCCTTCTTACTCTATCAATCTCCTATTTCACTTAGCTTGTCAATCTAAAATCCACCTAAAACTTTCTGTAATAGAGTTCAATTTCAAGGGAATGTGTCATAGGAGTTTTCGGAAGTAAGTAGTTGAAATGGCCAAATGGGGGGTCCAACCTAGTGGAAAGGGCGGGGTTGGGAGGGGGTAAAGAGGGAGAAGGGCCGCGAATGAAAAATTGCGCAATTAGCCCCTCAGACAGTGAAAAACAAGTGCACTCGATCTGGCCAGCCGATCGCCGATGGATAGCCCCTTTGTGATGTTTACGACAGTGCGTTGACTAGTTGATTTTTTGTGCCTATGATTTTTAACCCACTACGGAATAGCTAGGAAGGTTATGCATGCAAGATCTTAGCAGTTTTTGCATTAGTCTTATGTCGTGTGTTCTACAGTAACGTCAAGAGTACTGAACAGATTAAGATAAGATTAATTAATTAAGATTTTTAACCGACTTTTTAAAACTTTCAATCTTTTTCGTCATTAAATACCCTGACATTAGAACTCAATTTAAAATAATGTAATTGAAATTGTATTAGTTTGTGACCACACGCCAGCTGAAGCTAATAGAAAACTCTATCTATGTCTATTACTGTTTGTGAATAAAACAATTTCTATTCTATTCTGTTCTATTCTATTCTATTCTATTCTATTCTATTCTATTCTATTCTATTCTATTCTATTCTATTCTATTCTATTCTATTCTATTCTATTCTATTCTATTCTATTCTATTCTATTCTATTCTATTCTATTCTATTCTATTCTATTCTATTCTATTCTATTCTATTCTATTCTAATACCTCGAGTGTTAAATGCTGTTATACTAACAGCAACATGCTTTAGTCCGGAGGAAGGTTAGATTGAAATTGAAGAAAATTGGCCCTGCATTGATTGATGCTGTGTTCTACCGAGAAGATGGATGATCGAACGGTTTGCTTTAGCTTAAAATTCTTTTAAAAGTTTTAGGAGACATACCTATATAATTAGTATTTCGAGATTTCACATTTCTGTTTTTAACACGGTCCACGGATTAGCGATAGAAATGGTGATGTGTATATGTGCCTTAGTCTCAATTTAGAATAGAATAGAATATAATCATTTTATTCGTAGACACAAACAAAGACACATTAAATTACATGATATATAACAAAAACAAAGGAAGTATAAAGTGCCACGAAATGGCCTCATCTCAGCATGTTGCTGGTGGCTTCCAGCGCTGATCTTCCGATGAGACCATCAAGTGAGAAAAATCACGAAAGGTAAGAGACAAGAAGGAAAAATACTTAAAATAATATAGAGTGAACAAATTGAAAAATAAATAAAAGATAACGACTAAATTAAATAAAGATTTTTTTTGAGATATATTAAGTCCTTTTAAATTATAGTATAAACAGCTGCACCGTTGTTAACTAAAAATGGACCCAGTCGCGTATAAAATAAACTTAAAACTACCTCCGACGTTTTGGGTACGGCTTTGCTCTCATCTGTGTCCCCTGAAAAATACTGACTCAGCGAAAATAAGTTATGATGAGTCATCATTGAATAAATAAATAAATTAAAGTAGCGAAAAGTTTTAAAAATAGTTTGCCAATGACAGAAACAGTGAGTTTTAAAAGTTTAAGTTACGAATGCGACAGTTATACCTACGACACGTACGTGTATATCCGCCACATGTGAGCTACCACGTGGAGTCATAAAGAGGACGCATGCCGCAGGCTCCTCGGGGAACTCCAATCAATCTTTAATTTCGCCGCAATAAATCAATAAAATCGCCATTAATTCGCACCGCACTCTTGGATGGAGGCTGCTAAATAATGGACAGCCATCAGCTCTCATTAGCAGGCGAGGGCGCCACCGGCGACCGGCGGCCGGGCGCCGACCGCGCCCGATCAATACCCGAACCTACCCCACGAGCCGGCCCGAGGCGCCCCGGCGCCGCCCGAGCGCGCCCGACGCCGCCCGAGCGGCCCCGAGCGCCGCCGCACATGACAAATGTCAGCGCGCGACGTCCCTGCACCAGCAGAGCCTCGCTGAAGCCGTGGAAATCCGTGGAAAAGTGCATCGGTGGTGTGATGAGACGATCAGTGCGGTGATATTTGCTATTGCTATTGTACGTGACTACTGTTTTTAACGTGGATATTTGTGTGTAGTGTAAGTATTCTAGAGGGTTGTTTAGAATAGAGTAACTATAGTTTTTGAATGAATTTTGCATGTTTTCTTGCATGTAGGGGCACAGTTGGTCTCTAGCATCTCAATTTGACCACTAAAAGTTATTTCTTTCTTCAGTTTACTACGACAGAATGAAATATCAATAACTTTTAGTGTTTAGCATCTGTCAGACTTGTTACATACATTATCTTCATAAATCTAAATTTTTATTTCAATTGACTGCAAGTGACCCTTCAGTTTTTAAACCTTTT
Source organism: Cydia pomonella (assembly GCF_033807575.1). Taxonomy (NCBI): domain Eukaryota; kingdom Metazoa; phylum Arthropoda; class Insecta; order Lepidoptera; family Tortricidae; genus Cydia; species Cydia pomonella. The sequence goes on along the minus strand of NC_084707.1, from coordinate 26,256,172 downwards.
CTGTTTTCCGTGGTAATTAACCATGGTAATTGTATAAAATGTAGAAAATGCTTTAATAGAATTACAGGGAGTTTCCGCGCGCATGCGTGCTAGGCCCGCTTTGCGTCATGTGTTTTCTTACATTTAATGGGTCGTGTGGCAGATTAACAGGTGTTAATTAACTACCCACTCAAATAGGAATTAGTTTAAGCACTTGTGTTCATGCTAGATTTGTGTTCTTAGATTAGAAAAACTTTTTAAGTTTCGAATACTTATGTTTTATTCATCTCACGGTAGAAATTGATGATTATGATTTCATATGGAACTAAAATAATAATAAGACGACTAAAAAGCAGCTCCGAGATAAATTTAAATATATAACACATCTACTTATTATTTACATATGTACTTATTTAAATAAAATGTCTATTTACTGGAAAACATTAAGAACCCGGTAAATAAGTATCAACCAGAGTTCTAAGGAGAAGAGTTACGCATAAAAGTGCTTTATAGTGTTTAAAAAAGCCATTTGAACCGTAAACTGCAGCGATTTTCGCTATAACGGCGGTGACCTTGACCAATTTCCCCGCCAGGCTGCGCGCGGCGCTGCAGTCGCACCGGCCGCCATTACAACAAGATCCGCACACGTCACAAACTCAACCCTCATCTCATAAACATAAGGCTCAAACAATATCGTCAACAGACCAGTTAAGTCTGGCGAGGGTGCGAGATGGCCTATCAATGTGACAATTTCGAGGTCACCCGTGTGACGAGGACGGCATGATGGAAATCGAACTATGAAGTTTGAAAATGGAAGGAAATTTGAAATTTGAGTTCGTGAATTAGAGAAGGATGGTGATAGATGACATTTCTCGGCGGGTTGAATGCACTTTTGCAGACATGTGACCAATAATTTCTGAGGGTTTTGGAATTGGAATGGAATCGGAAAGGTTTTAAGTAACGTACTGTTTTTGCTAGAATACTTACTCATTACTATTTATTCCTCCGTTGGCTCAGCGACCCAAAATGAGACTTGGCCTCCGTCACAAGACAACGCTACTTTTCTCAGTCCTGTGCGACTTTTGCTAAAATGCTTTTCAAAAAGAATAAAATACTTGTCAAACCTGTTTAACTTCGGCTAACAAATTTCATGTCGCCCTGCATTATGCACTGTATACATCCACTATAAAATAATACATCGATAAATGTTTACGGGACAAAAAACCACGAAAATTGCAATTTTAATAACAATGCGAAAAGTAATCAATCAACAAGATTGACATCTTTGAGTCAATGATTAGACAGATCATCAATATCATCATAAAAAGATGTTATTTAGGTAACTAAGTAGTAGAAAAGGTTGGTTGCATTAAGGATATTGCTGTCAATCTGTACCTCCTAGTGAGTATTATATTCTTTGATCTGTACCCAATCAAACTTCAACTAGCGAATATCAGTTTGACATTTCTGTGTAAATTGTAGCAAGTTGAATAACAATTTCTTGTCCATTTTTTGTCGATGAGAATATGAAGTGTGCGGAGAATGAAAGTTCCGTGGTGAAATGAAACAACCACCCTTCGGTTATGAAAGTTCCGTGGTGAAGTGAAACAGCCACCCTTCGGTTATGGAAGTACCATGGTGAAGTGAAACATCCACCCTTCGGTTATGGAAGTTCCGTGGTGAAGTGAAACAGCCACCCTTCGGTTATGGAAGTTCCGTGGTGAAGTGAAACAGCCACCCTTCGGTTATGCGCTGAACAATTCTTATAACTGGATTATGAACGTGCTGGGATAAATTACAGTCCTACTCTACATGAGTTCCTTCCAGTTTTTAGGGTTGCGTAGTCAACTAGGAACCTTTATGGTTTCACCATGTTCGTATGTGTGTCCGTTCGCGGCTTTGTCAAAGAAAACTATAGCGGACCTAATCGGTAGAGCCGTTATAGGGTTTGAGCAAATAGTGAAAATAGTAAAATCGACTTCAAAAAGGGATAAAATAAAATATCATCCCGTTTTATATGCACTAGCAACTGGTACCTTTGAAGTCGGTGCCAAACCAAATCTTAAAAGCGTCAACACACCGTTCAAATGCCAACCCTGGTGTAGTTTGATAAGAAAGAACCAGTATTGTAACTATTTGGCGTGGCACCGACTTAAACGTATCAGTTACTAGCGCATATATCATTTTATTCTTTTTAAAGTCGGTTTTACTTTTTTTTTTCTTTCCATTTTTAATTTTTCTTACGAGTGACATCATTCTACAAGCCTCGTTCCTGTCTGGCCAGAATGTCATGGCACTGAACATTTTTGCGCTTTAGGTATGTTTCAAGGTCTGGATCTGAGGCTATCAAGATTTGAGGAGTTGGACCTCCTCAGCTAAACCTTAATTAACACAAATGTTCCTTTAGAACTTAATTGCTTAACAAAAATACCAAAGAGGACAAATCACCAAAAGTGAAATATGCGTTTTTAAAGAGGAAAGTTCTGGAATCAGTACATCAGTAGTTCCACATCATGAAATAATAATGTTTTGGATGAAAATGTTTGGTTTGTTGATGTAAATACTAAAATCGTTATATGTACTTATGCTTATAAGATTTGAGAAGTTTCCTGGATTCCTCATGGATCCCATCATCAGAAATGGGTTTTGATAAAAACGGGACCAACTATGGGACTATATACAATTAATCAAAAAAATATTTTTCCAAATCTGTTCAGAAATGACGGAGTTCTGAGGTAACAAAGCAAACAAAGTACAAAAAGAAACGGTCGAATTGATAACCTCCTCCTTTTTTGAAGTCGGATAAAAAAGGTACTCCCTTTTGCTTATTATACACAGGATACTACCTAAAAGTCCCCGGTCAAGGCAGCTTATTGTGACATTCAGGTAACTACGGAACCTTACACTGAGCATAGCCCGACATGCTCTTGGCCGGTTTTATTTCAATAGCAAGGGCGATTATAAATCAATTTCGAATTTTGTATTAAAAATATAAAAGGCTGCAGGAAAAAAGGTGACACATACAGGGAGTAAATTAAGTCACCTGCAATAATTTACGCTGTGGACATATAGGTCATACTGAGCTACTTTTATTATTGGATTATTGGTCACCCCCCCCCCCCCCCCCCCTTTATTCGCGATTTCGGGGTTGGCCCCACAGTAAAAGTTGCTCAGTATGATCTACACATTCACACCGTAAATGATTGCAGGTGACTATATTTACAACCTGTATGTTTATTAATTTTATTAGTAATATATTAAACGACCTTTTTAACATCGCAACAAGACACTGCTATGAAATCATGCATGTTTTTAAAAGTAGTACTGGCCACAAGCAATTGAGCATGTACTTATTATTTATACTACTGCATATGCATGTGATACCATAGTAACAACACCTACCTTGTAAAACAATTTATTGTAGGTACAAAAATAAAACACAATGCATAGCTTGCTGAAGCTTAAGACGTTTTAATGTAATATAAACTTAATCAACATATCTTTGAATGTGAAAAGGTATATTTTCCAAGAAAGTAATTACAAAATATGATGAACTTGACATTCACTTTAGGATGTTAGGTCTAAATTACTAGATACTGAATAAAGTTATTTAATAAAATAGTTTAATACAAATTTTGGGAGCCTTAGGAGATAAATGATTCCTTGTATTGCCAAACAACTCGATGTAGAAGAAACCCACCATTAATTACAATGGCAATACCAACAAGGTTTGGTGGATCAGACACTGGTAAAAAGACATTTTCGGATTTTTAACATGATTTTACAAAAAAAAGAAATTCAAAATGGCGGCCATTTTTTTACAATTTAGACAAATTTTCAGATCCCCAGATATCAATTTGCATCATATTTAGAACAAATTTTCCGTCGGATGTATCGTTTTTGATCACAAGCAAAAATGAACTAAAAAAAAAGAGCAAAAATGTATGCACATGGAATAGAGCAAACTCGGGTTACATACATTTAGGACCAAATGAAAGTATCAAAATGATTTCCAGCTTGCTGGGCGTTAATTCTTCGATCTAAAAAAAAATTAATTTGATTGACCTAAGAGTCTGAACGATGGATCATATTACTTATCATATGTTTTTTATGTTTCCTGCATTTCGTGTGAAAAGCTCAAACAACATCCTCATTAGCCGAACCTAACCTCAAAATGAAGATATCACAATAATTCTGCACTTATCTAAAATTAAACTTTCACGCTCCATAGAAAGCTAACTTATCTTATAGCACTTCCAACAAAATACTTGTGATATATCTGAGGTGACAAGCACGGGCGACGAACCTACACTCTTGCTCGTAGGCTGTTCATCAGATAATCCAGTATAACCCTGACCCCCGATCATGTACAATTTCTATGAGTCTACGGATCTAGTTATGCTAGAACTGACCATTTATAGTGCGAAGAATACATGAGGCCATAGGTTAACAGCGGTGCGTTTTGACCATTCGAAAGTTGTCTTTCCGCTCTGCGATACTATCAAAAATACTCGACTGACTACTAATATACCGTATTACATTCATATAAGGCCTATTATTAAGTGAAGTGTTAGTTTGTGAGTGTCACCGGTCTCTGATTACCGGGTCAACTATTTCCGAATAAAAATGAAGCTATCCGTTGGATAAATCACGCATATACCGGCTTATCAATCAATTTGGACTTTAGTTACTTGAGTTAACGCTCAATTTACTGTGTGCATCTAAAATTATACGACTGTGCGAAAGTTGCTAATGTAGTTTTCACGAGCGTCCTCATCCTCATATCCCATTAAGAATTAAACTGGAAATTTCGACTATGTTACCTTTATGTAAGGTTGAATTTTCAAATAAGATGTAATATGTTGTATGATAATGCGTAAATTAGGAAAGTAATGTCCACATTGAGGCTCTTGTGAACGTAAGAGCGTCATTTGTATATGTATTTCATTATTTTCCGATTGTTTAACGCTTTGTCGACGATTTGGATGCAAATTGGACGTTTTCTGTGGACATGTGGTCCGTTTTATGGAAATAAATGATGCTGGGTCACAGTTGGAGGTATTCAGTACATACGGGAAATAGGAAACGTTAAAACTTAAGTTTTGTGACAGTGAGAAATGTTTCTACTTGATTTGATTTCGTACAAGTAACTATCACATTCCACAAGTTGTAAAAGTACAAAGTTACAGTTAAGCAACGTTTGGACTAGCAAGAACTTGCATGCAGTTTTTTATAACATTGCAGTTTACCGTAGTAGTCGGCATCGTAACGTAAATTGCATGCCATGCAAGTGCTTGCTGGTCTATGCCTCGCTTTAGGGTGCGTTTCCACTAGAGGTGCGCGAGGTTGCTAAGCGAGGGATGTGTTTTTAAGAACCAATAGAATCACTGCACGTTGAACGAGGAAAACAAAATGAAGTGATTCCATTGGTTCTGAATAAACGTCCCTCGCTACCGCTACGCATCCTCGGACATCTCTGGTCGAAACGCAGCCTTAGAGGTCAATGCAGCCAAATTCGTCCGAGTGAAGTGTATTTTTATTATATTTTTCATCCGTAGGCTACTACAAAAACTACTTAAAGAACATTACCCATCTCTCCCTTAGTGTTTGAAATACATAGTTATTTTTTACTCTGTGGTTAATATGTTGCTGTTATATGTTGGTATACCTTGGTTTGGGTCTTATATATTTATTATGTAAGTTCATGTTCATATTTTCTTATACGTGTATGTTTATGTGTGAATAAAAGTAGGCTTCATAACGTTTTTTTTTGCAACACCTACTCTTTTTAATTGGTTTTGTTTCCGCTACCCAAAGGTTTTCTGGAAGATATCTATCTTTAGCGATAAGACCGCCTGGCCACGTAGCCAACGTGCCAATCGTTAACGCTCCGTAGCGTATCGTAGTCATCTCTCTCTATCACTCTTTCATATTAGTGCGACTGTGACAGTTGCGTTTCGTTCGCTACGGAGCGTGAACGATTGGCACGTTGGCTACGCACCCAGGTCACCCAATTAGCTAAAATTAAAATAGAATCAATAATCAATACCCGGCTCCAGCTACAGTTATTTTCAGGGGTCTAAAGTTGAGGCTGAACGGTCTGATCATATTTAGGTCATATTTATTTTGAGTTATTTGGGTTAATTAGGTTCCATGTTTATGCAGTTTAATTTCCAAGAAAGGCTACGTTTACTAACTTTGAGCTTTAAAAAAGGTTTTTAGGTATTTTTACGATTATTTGGTAAATAACATTCAAAACCCAAAATAATTAAAGCGAATTTTGGAAACATAGCTATATTAACTGTGTACGTAAATATTGCACTTCTGATACGATCCGATCCGACCGGACCGGTACAGACTGATACGTTCGTTTCGTCCGTGCAATTTTATTTAAACTTAGTGTTATGTATGTTCGTCATGTTTATTTTATGTTTCTTTCCTTTTTTCTGTTACCTTCCGTGATTATTTCGCACTCGATGGTCTCATCGGAAGATCAGCGCTGGAAGTCGCCAGCAACATGCTGAGATGAGGCCATTTCGTGACACTTTACTCTCACTATGTTCTCTTTTATGTCTGTCTATTACTGTTTGTGTGTTTATGAATAAAACAAATTCTATTCTATTCTATTCTATCTACTGGCAAATCCATCCGCTAATGAAGTTTTCGCTCTTTTTCCTGCTAGCCAAGAACAGTCTTCAAATTTTGATGAGTACTAATATTGTCCACTGTTCATAGTGACCACCTACCTAAGCTAACGTTGTATTGACTAGGCAAGCGTCACTACCGTGAACGTCAAATTATCGCCGCCTCGTCGGTGCAGAGTTGTATTAGACCCGTGGCCTTTCAGTGGCAATGGAAAGTTTTGTCAAGCGTTTCCTTTTTTGACAAAATTTCCTATTTTGACAGGGGCCACCAGCTGGGAAGCGTATCAAAAAAGGGATGTTCTGTTTATAAATTTGCGGATTACATTAGATGCTTCCAGGGACCACTGGTTAAGAACCACTGGCTTAGACGGATATTTGTACCTTTACCTAGTAATCAATATTAACCTGCCCACAGCCAAGCGTCAATATACATGGCCAGTAACGACGATTGCCCTGCCCACAGCGCGGCGCCCGGGCCGCGGCGGGTATGCGGGGCGGCGCTGCGGCATGAGCGTGGCGCGCCCGGCCGAGCCCCGCGACCCGCGCCACCACCGCTCTCACCGGCACCAGGTATGCACAAACTCTTGAGGTTTTCTAAGGGGATCTCGTGACTGTGACAAACTGAACGAACGCTCGAGTGGCGCGTGCAGCGCAGCGTCGAACGGTGACACCTCAGTGCTGGCTGTTCAAAAGCTTGACGCCACGCTGTACGCGCCGCTGGTCGCTCGCGACGGAGGCTGTACACTGAGCCTGGGTTGTTTGGCGTTGCGTGATGTACGTATTCTGACTGAACATCGTGACGCGCCTATTCTGTATGCAGATCGACTCCGGCTCTCTTGCCATGCTACCATATCGTAATGTGAAGAGCATGTGGTGTGCTACATATGCAAGAGTGCATCAGATATAAACTAATTGTACGGAATTTGTGCTAACTATACAGTCTACCTCTGCCTAAACAATGCTCTGAGCGAATCGCTTGACGCTGACGCTGGCGCCATCAAGCTCCATACGACGCTGCCAACATCTGAATGTTTTATTTGAGCCCTTTGGGTATCATCCGTAGGTAAATCGTTATGGAAGTTAAATTTATATGTATGACTCTTGGTCATTTGGCTTACCAACTGACAAAGTGTATAGGTACACTTGTATATGTACATATAAGTTTCTCTAATATGTTTGAAACATTTTACGTATGCGTATCTACGCGTTGATACATCCAATTATTTAAAAAACTCGTCTAAATCTCAATCAGTCAAAGAAAACACGCGTCACGAAAACAAAACTTGTCTACAAAGTAATTGCGCTCAATCAATTTGAATTGCAGACGTTCAAATAAAACTATGAGAGATTAGGGGGAAATAAGTCGTAGGACATTGAGGTAAGGTCCACAAGATTTTATCCGGATAATAGTGACCACACGTCGCTAAGGTGTTCTTCCAAACGCATGGTAAACGTAGACGAATCTTACTAATGGGTAAGGCGCTGCATACCTTGAGTCTAGCCAAGATGACAATCGTTAATAGAAAATACTAATCGAAACTAAAACTATGTATGGAAATAGTCACGTAACTGTTGGTAGTATGTGTCACGTTTACTTCGTTTGTCATTTGTCGATGCACGATTGTCATCTTGGCCTGCTGAAGGATTTTCGAGCGCAAGCGCAGTTCATACCGCGCTTGCTTTGGTCCCATACCTCTGGTTTTCGTATTAGAGCTGGAATTAAGTCAAAGTACATCAACTAGTGTACTTTCGGGACTCGTATTTTAAGGCTATACAAAGTATACAAAGTTATAATGACATAATCTTGAATTCTTTAATTTGTGTTTTTTGCAAAGACTCTAGTTTTCTCTAAGGCCGTATTCACATTGCACGCGGTTTTATGCACACTGCCACGGAAGAATCTCACAGTAAGATCTTTTAAAATATATACTCAACGATTCGAGTTTTAACTAATAACACAAAGTTTAACTGGTTTACTTGAGCCCGCGACGCTCCTATGCTCACTGGACAAAAACAATGCACGGTCTTAAATTGTCTTGTCCAATGCGTACAGAATAATTGGCTTGCGCACGCGCCGAGCGAGTCGTCTCGAAATTGTAGAGGACACCCGAACATACTTACGCGAACAGCTTAATGTACATACCTACCTGGTATCCTGAATGAATCCTGAATCTGCACTTTTGGCTTTCTATGGCCACGTTATGTCCAACCTTCGTTACGGTCTCATTTTATGGGGGAACACTACATTTGCCCAACAAGCGTTCGTATTACAAAAAAAATGCGTCAGCGCAATCTCTGGCGCCAAAACGATGGATTCATGTAGACCGTTGTTCAAAAAATTAAGTCGATGGCTCCTACGTAAATTATCGTAAGCCACAAAATTACAAATTTTGTATTATTGCAAAAATGAATAGAATAATCTTAGTGCCCTTAGGATTCAAAAGTAAAAACTCAAAAATCAAGCTCTAAATAGGTTTTTTTAAACGTAAACTATTGTATGTTTTAAACTGCTCCGACGCATTTTGTCGTTAGTGCCCGGTCGACAGTGTACGCGGGGTGAGGCGGGGGCAGCCACCCGCGCTTACGCATCGTATGTATCAGTTGCGATTGAGTACGCCGCGCGGACTGTCATGTTGCCGTCTAAACCACTTCATAGCAAAAATAGTTATATAGGCGACCTAAAATGGAAAATTCTACTAGAAAAATGGTTAATCGTGTCAATAAAATACCGAATGTGTCGTCTAGAACACAAATGTTACTTGATAAGGCCGTTGGACACAATCGCAAAAACGAGTGTATTTCAAAAAATTACGGTTATTTGGATGAGAATTTTATAAACCGGAGCTATATGGATCAAACTCCAAAGGATATCTCTACAAAATCAGGTAAGTAAAACATAATTTTTAATTTTTATAGCCTAATATTTGATTAAGTAAAGTTACCGACGTACATTATGGGTTGTAATAGTTACGACAGTTTACAATGGAACTCGGCATGTAAAAAATATTGTATGTGGTATTTACAATTATTTACGTTGGAATTTATATAAAAAAAAGTATGCTATAATGACATACGATATTTTACTTTGGAAAGCATACATGTATATATATTGTATCTTTGACTTACCATATTCTACGTCGTACTAGTAATAAACTTACGATATGTTACCGATAAAACCTTAAGTGGATGGGTGCTTTTTTTTACTTATCCGTGCCGTTCCACGGCAACCACGGCAACGGCAAACGTCACGGTAAAGTGGGGGACCTAAGTGTATGGAGTTGTATGCAGACTCTTTTAGTTTATCATTGACGGTAACGGCATACCGTGACGGTAAAAGTTTGCCGTTGTCGTGGATGTCCACGGTAAAGTATACGTGCTCATTGAATCCTATTTTTTTATTTAATTATAGAATCTCAGAGCAGACAACCTTTCAATCCAGGAACTACTACAGACCGAAATTTTGAGCGACAGTGATGAGGAAATATTTGATTACGGACCTCCAGGAAAATATCAGCATGCAGTGATAGACCTAACCATGCATCAAAGATAAATGACTGCAATGATACTAACAAGTCTCCAGTTTGGAGTATTATTTGCAACGAAAAGGATTTGGTATTAGACTATGTTGAAGAAGATAAAAATACCATGCATGATTTGAATGATTTGCATACGGATGGCGAAAATACTCCGGTACCGAGTAAGCTTTGTTTAGTTTTCTTTTTTCCTAAGTATATGGAAGGGGGTTCTTGTTATTATTGAATGCAGTCCCATCATTTTGCTTTAGATAATATGCCATCTCTCAGGTTATTCGACATGCTAAACTGTTAAACGTAGACGTCCACTAGATATCGCTAGAGAGCAATGGTCATCGGTTGCTATCCATGCGATAACCACACGTTCTGTCACATTTAGCACATGGAATTGCTTCTTAGGTTTCACGCTAACAAACATTAATATTAGAAGTAATATCACCAAATACATCTACGTATCATTTCAGGTCCTGTAAATGAATGGTTGGATTGTGATCATAGCCCTGTTTCACAAGATATCACAACGGAGATTAACGTGCCCCTTGATTCACCGTATCTAGACTCAAACAGCATTATGTCAACACCTCAAGCGAATAGCCCATTCACTGTTTCGACAAACCCGTCAACACCAGCCTCTATAAAAAGTAGAAAATGCAAACAAAGGAAAGACAAAGGTAATGTAAGAAGACGGCGTGAAAAAGAGTGGATTGATAGTAAGAGAAAAATAAATAGAAGAATTGGAATCAAATAAAACAAATTGAAATTAACGCTGATGATCCATTTAAGCTACATTTCAAGTACAACCTAGGCGATGAATATTCAACTATATCGATTACTAGCAACACTAGAGCAAGAAATAAGTGTGTTTCGTTATCCCTATCGCTACTGTACCCAAATATGCTGCCTATTCCGAAACGTAAAATGGACGACTTGATGAGCTTATGTAACAGCGGAATTATTCCTAAGCTTTGAAACCAACAGACATTGAAGAACCCATATCCGATAGTGGATCGGAATAGTAGTTTCTTACTTTATAAATCAGCCGAAATGGTTACCAATGATTATTGATATTAAGCTAATTGTATTTGTGCAGAATTTAGACTATTTTTTGTTGAGCAATGACTGAAGTTAATTTTTATTATTTTTAGTTTGTTATTATTTGTTTAAAAGACTGTTATATTTAGAGTTTCGTCAAAGTTCTCGTCGTGCTAATCTGTAACATTAAAGTTAGCTTAAAATTGATTTATATTGTGAATTATGATTTAAACTGATCTCATTCATTACTACTGTAAAACTGTAATTTGATTTAGTTAAAAAATTAAATTTTTAATGAGAATTAAAGACTATTAGTTCATTTCAGGCGGAGACTTGTCTTTTATTACTATTAGTATTTTGACGACCGGTTTGGCCTAGTGGGTAGTGACCCTACCTACGAAGCTGATGGTCCCGGGTTTAAATCCTGGTAAGGGCATTTATTCGTGTGATGAGCATGGATATTTGTTCCTGAGTCATGGGTGTTTTCTATGTATTTAACTATTTATAAATATTTATATATTATAAATATCGTTGTCTAAGTACCCTCAATACAAGCCTTATTGAGCTTACTGTGGGACTTAGTCAATTTGTGTAATAATGTCCTATAATATTTATTTATTTATTTTATTAAATATAAGCCAATGCATTATTTTTAATTTTCTGGTACTATTTCATAGCCATTACTTAAGCAAAAATATTATTTGGCTATTACATACAATATTATTTGGCTTTAACTTTCCAACGTATATTATGGTATATCTTACATACCATAAAAAAACGTTAAAGGTTTCCAACGTAATGTATGGCAAGGGATAGTTACAACATCTTACCAATAGAATATTCCAACGTAAATTATGGTTAGTATGACTTACAATAACTACCTGCGCCGATTTTCCAATGAATACTAACGTAACAACAATTCCAGCAAATCCAAGCATATTAGTAGGTATTTCATAAGATGGCTAAACAAAGAATATTATTGTTTGTGTACATACCAAATTTGAACAAGATCGGTTAAAAAATAAACTTATAGTTTAAATTTGCAACTTTAATCACTCTTCCTGTAAAGTTGTTCTTTTCGTGTTACGATACTTTACGCAGGGGCCATCGAAGTCCTTCCGTTGCCAACGTTGTACATTTACGAAACATGTCTCTTTGTGAAAACTCATATTAGTCAGTACAAAATTATGAAATCTAACCCTAGGTCAACTTCTAAATTCATGGACTCAATATTAGTTACCCATGTCATAACTCTGCCCATTTTGAAAAATCTGTTCTTTTCATGTCTGTCAAAATCTTTACCCACTTGCCAAATGACCTAAAATCCCTGGATTGTCAAGGATTCAAAAGCAAATTATTTGAGTGGTGTTTACAAAAAATGTTCTACAGTCAATGAACACTTTGTATCCACCAATGCTTAAAAAAATGTTATTCAATCGTCCTTTTGCTTGGAAAAGTGGTCGTCTGGTCTTCAGAGCAAGTGTCTGAAACCATTGAAAGACTGTTAAAGCTTATTTTTTTCGGGGACACATTTTTTTGAATTATTTCGTTTTTGCAACTTTTCAAGTTTAATACTTTGGATGGATTGGCAAGCAATAAATGTTTTAAAATTTTACAACTCAATCTCGTTTATCTAACGTTGCATACTCTAAAACTTCTCCTTAACAAATAGTCAGAAAATGATCAATTAGAATATTCGCGATCTCCCGCCCACGCGGACGTGTCAACGGCATCGATTACTTGTATTGTCCGAAAGTGGACGCGCCAGTGATCGGGTTGACTGTCATGGAAGCACAGCTTGACGTACTTTTCTATTATATAACTGTAATTTTTTCAGAGGTCGAGATTCTCAAAAATCTTCAGTGATGTTACACACTTTATTTTCCACTTGCTTTCTGCTCGTCACTTTGTCAGCGTGTAATGATGATGATGATTGTAAAACCTATTTTATGCCCTTCCTCAGGCCTCAAACTACCTCCATACCAAATTTTATCGAAATCGGTTCAGCGGTTTAAGTATGAAGAGGACATATTCACTTTCGCATTAGGGATGGTACCCTTAACCTCCGTACATTTTTTTTGTAATTGGTACAGTACTAAAGTGACAGGAGTTGCTTTCATAATCCTACGAAACATAGTTCGTATACAAATGCACCGTACACATCTAACTTTAGGTAAACAATCTATAGTATAGACTATACTATAGCTACCTATACAAGTAAGATGGAAATTCCTAATTGAGCTTAGTCTTAAGCGAGAATTACCTTTCCGGGATAAAACTATTAAAATTCCAATACGCACAATCGCAATTACCACGTGCAAGTCAAACAAGTTTAAAACGTATTAAATACCACATATATCAATAAATGTTATTACTTTTATATACAAGGCAGAATAGTCAATATACGGCCATACCCAAACTTGGTGTTCTTAGAAAAATAAACACGAATTAATTGCTTTTAGGTTTGAGTTAGTCATGAAGAAAATTGATCTTGGAGGTCAACGGTTTATCTTGATTCACAATTTATTGAATACTGCGAATTAAGAACGGGTGACTTGAAAATAAAGCTATTAATTAATGTACAAGTACAGAGTATTTTAGACCCATACTATATTATGTAATGTATACTTCATCAGATATAATCAACAATTTGAGAACCAAAGTATCGATGTATGTACCTACGCATTGATAATGATTACTTAACTTTACTTAATAAACAGAAGCACAGATTTATTTATTCTGCCCAATATCAATTACCAAATATTTATACGTCAAATATGTATAACGTTTAATTCTAAACGGAAAGAACATAAGCTATACACTAGATAAAAACAATTTTATAGTACCTATAATATTAGGTACCAATGTCCTTGCATATGATCGCAGACAGCATGTGCTTTTAACAACACCAACTAGAATTATTCTGTAAGAAATGGCTCAAGTATTTCATGTACTTACACTCTCATCTCTTAGAACTCTTTATCGTCGCATTTTTAAAGTTATGAGTTGACTGTTGTGTTATACTTTACTCACCTACTTAAAAAGACGTTTACGCCATGAATGCATATAAGTCGGCACATTAGCTTCTGTCCGCGATTTCATCTGCGCGGAATGATGGTTGGGAAAAACTACTTTCCTGGACCGTAAACTATTTTCATATCAAATTTCATCGAAATCAGCGGTTTAAGCTTGAAGAATTAACTGACAGACAGTGACTATTTAATTTAAAATATTAGTAGGGATTTCCCTATAATTAGACATCTCAAGAGCAAATATGACTTGTTAGAGTTTCCTTATTGTACGTCCATACACAATATATGTAATATTACTCATTACGGGGAGGGGTCGGCGGGAGGGGCGTGGCTGCGTGGGCGCCGCTCTGACCCACTGATATCGTTCCTTCCCTCTTTAACAATGACTCAACTCCCCTATTATTTAGTACACACTTACACCCTTCTAGAATAAATATGCTATATCCACCGATTAATGAATGACTTAAATATGTTTACATTTAGAAGGTATATACGACCTTTTGGCGTAGTGTTTGCTCATTGCGCATACGCTGATCCATTCATTGAGATGAGTGAATGGATTGTGAATGGTGAATGGCGTTTAGTGAATATTAATGTTTGTTATATACGGGTTTTATTTAAATAGGGCCTTATGTGTTAGGGATGTTAATGAACTCAGATCGGTGATTCGAAACTGGACTTGTACAAAAATAGATATCTAATATTTTGATCTAAAATTGTGCGCATAATACAATTATAATACCTCTTGTATTCATATTAAGATGTACAGTCGCGGACTTTAATTGTTGAGCCGTCTAGGGTTTACTTTACATTGGACATTTCATACCGTTAGTATTGACTACCACATTATAGGTACTTGAACCCTCGTACCAAGGCAAGACTCGTGGGTTCAATCTCGGTTGTATGTACACCAGAAAAAATAGTTCTTGAATAAAATGCAAAAAGATGACTAGACATTCAGTCAGGATCCTTATTATATACTTACGCAAGAGCAGTGTTGCCAGGTGAAGTTTGTAGAAGTCTGTAGGGGGAGACTAAAAATCTGTAGAATTCCGTGAATCGCCATTTACAAAATCCGTAGTTCTACTTGATTTAGCTATTATAAAGCTTAAAATAGTTGAAAGTTAGCAAAGGGTTACAAAATATAGTCTCATTTATCACTAGAAACAGGCACGAAACTAAAATTTCTATGGGACGTCGTCCTTTCACCCCTATACTTTTCAAATTTGTGCCTTTTTCTATTGACAAAATAGGATGGTCAATGGGGATGCAACAAAAATCTTTCTTCGTTAATCGCCGAAAAATTACACGTTTCAGTGAACAGTTAGTTTAGTTCGAATATCCGGAGGTTTACCAATAATTTCCGTAGGTCACGGCACAAAGCCACCCGTAGATCTACGGATTTAACGTAGCTCTGGCAACGCTGGAGGATAGGTTGTAGTTATATGTTTTACAAGGGGGCAAAGTTGTTGTTTAAACGCTTGATACCCGAGCAAGCGAAAGATTCCAAAAGAGGAATCTTGAGCGTAGCGAGGGTTTCAAGGCACGAGGGTTGAACAAACTTTGTCTCCGAGTGAAACAAAAAAATGTTCACCACACCAACGCGAGGAAAATACTAACTATGAATTACGAAAAAATTTAAACAAATGAAATCCAAATTAATGTGATAAGAAATTTATCATTCAAAATCATTATTTAAAAGTCAATTCATAAGAAAACAACTCAAAATTTGCTTCCTTTTAATCTGATTACTTTGCCTCACATGTTGATAAAATCCAACTTTCTCATAGTTTTTGAACAATCTAGAAGGTCTACCAGTTGGTGTGGTGAAAAAAAAAACCACTATTCGTCAAAAAGGTAAAAAAATCAATCCCAAAAAATGTTTTACGATTAGTAGTTACTGTCAATAAACACGTAATTAGTAATTCCAGTTTCCGAAATACTTAACCGTTTGCAATTAAACGCGTTTCAATGGGCCATTGCTTATTTATCCCGAGCCCTGCCCCGCAGCATCCGCAGATAATGATCCTATAAAACCCTCACTTATCTCCCATCGGCTTCTTACGTAACAATAGCCATAGGACCCGATACAAGGCCATGTACAGGATGCTTACAATTCAATCAGAATGGGGACATCATTATAGAGATCTATCTAGTCCCCAAACTAAGCAAAGCTTGTACAATTGGTACTAGGCGACAATATACATACTTATCAAGATAAACTCATACTTGGATACATATATAACATTCATAACTCAGAAACAAATATAAGTGAACACATAAATAAATACTTTTACAGGGTATCGATCCCGAGTCGTCCTGCTTCGTAGCAAACCAAACTGAACTAGTATAATGAATAGAACTGAGACTGAAACCGCAAATGAGGACTCCCATTTTCATTTCACTTCAGTCTCTAACTAAAATATTTTATGTAGAAATTCCGTTAACTAATCTTAATTAGGGATTTTCTAAGCTTGCTTATGTGGTTATCTAAAATGTGATCAAGCGAAGCTATTCAAATTAGATCTTTATCGTCCTCCTGTAGATAAAAGCCAGACCTTTTGTATTCTTTCCCTCACAGTTACACGGGAGCCGACAACAATCCTATTTCATCAACATACTTTCTCTGTCCCTCTCCCTCTTCCGTTCCAGGCTCGACCGCGAGTGAGATAGTACAGGTTTGTTTTTAGAAGTTTGCGCGGGCGCATGGCATCCGCCGCGAATTATTCCGCTGTTCTCGGAAAGGTAAAGGCTATGTAATAAATTTGGCAGACTCATTATGCGGTACTCCTTCTACATTCCGGCCAGTTAGTCTGATAAAAAGTCACCTATTGTTCGGGCCTTAGGAAGGTCAGAGTTTTATTTTGTGGCGAACTGGACTTAGAACATTATCCTGTAAATGTCTTCTTAGAAATTGAGCCGCTTAGTCGATTTCCGAAGGTTAAGTTAACTGTCCTTATGTAAATTTATCGAGTAGGAATATTGTTTTGATAAAATCGTTTGATTCGTGCTAATATATGTTTTTTTCCTATTAGTTTTCTTATTGGTACCTATAGTATTTTTTACATAGCTTAAATACGGTGACAGCTATCATCTCGCGTTTAATCGCATTGCGATTGCACAATTTCGTGTTTTTGGTTTTTAAATTGTAAGGTAAAAGTACTAGTGCTCGACGCTGCACTAGTCACCGACATGGGCACTTTATGTCATAGAAATATAGGTTAAATTTGAACAACGAAGATTTTTCTGTATTCGAACTTAATCCTTGTCACTTTGACATAAAGTGCCCATGTCGAGTACTAGTGCAGCGTCGAGCACTAGTACTTTTACCTTATGTAGAATGTACTTAATGAAGTGTACCCAAGCTATCCGAAACATATTATAAAATCCGACTGAATTTTCATTCTTAAATTTTATTCGAAAGTATAAAAGCGGCAATCTTGGTTTTTTCATACAGTTTTTCAATTAGGATAAATTATAATTATACTACTTATTGATACACCTAGAAACCCCATTTGTAAGTTAGTAGGTATAGTGTTCACTGATGCAGCCTCGCTCAAACTTCCATATCATATATATTTTTACTAAACTGCTGTCACTTCTAAACGTTTCATTATATTATGGCCAAACGTATTTCTCGAAACAATCCGACGCGGAAACGAGACAGTGTGACACTCGCCAAAAAAACTAAACCAAACAAAATGTATAATACTCAGCAGTCCTTACCTCACTCTAAACGTGACCTTAAATAGTAACACCCAACGTCCAATGGTGCTTTCAAAAGCTAGCTAAATATTCTCCCATAGACATTATTCCGAACATTTTTCTAAGTCAATTAAATCCGAAAATGGCGGTCGAAACGTGGATTGTTTTTTAGCGGTTTCAAATGTTTAACTGTTATTAGTAATGCTATGCGGACTAGCTTTGTTCGTTTTTTGATTTACTGTAATTTTGGCACGGAATGCTCGCCCGCCTTTCCTGGGAATAGAACTGAATAGTTTAATAAGGATTTCTTAAATATTTTAATGACAAAGATTTAGGTAGGTACTTACGAATTTACGAATATGTGCGGTGTGGTGGTGGTACTGGACAATACGTTACATAAATAATGATCGTGTAATCTAATGAGTTTTTAGAACTTATGTACGAAATATCATTTGATATTTATCAGTCGTTTTTCGGTGAAAGAGAACATGAGGAAACAGTCTAATTCCAATAAGTCGCTTTCGTAAAAACTGGTGCCTGCACCAATTCTTAGGAATAGTTGCCAAGCGGACCTTAGGCTCCCACGAGCTGTGGCAAAAAGTCGAGTCAACACCTGTGATGTAATTGTGATGATATAATATTTAATCATATGATCGTGTCACAACACTAGGTTAAATCTTAATATAGTAGTAAGTAGTAGATAATTTGGCTCATAATCTAAAATCTCAAAAAGTAATTACACAAATTGCAAAAAAAAAAAAAAAATTATGTCAGTACCTCATAAGTTTAAATCTATTACGCTTTTTGAGTTTGTAGCTAGACGGAGGCCGGCAGGAGTTGTTCAATATTAATTAAGCACAATGATGCTTAATTAATGAAGATTCGATCTGTTTATAAATCAGTGACTCGCCGATTCCGATCGGAGTCTAATCAGAGGTTTTAAAATTAAGAATGCCGCATTGTCGCATTTTAACAATCCGATGGCTCATGAAGTTAAATAAGATTTTTGACAACAATTAAATTTTTGATACTAGCTTTAATCACTGAGTGTCTATTTCTATTAATGGGCATATTTTAATTCTCAACGAGACAATTCTGACAAACCCGAATAGAAAACAGAAATAGGTCGCTACCCAAAGGTTGTCTGGAAGAGATCGCCTGTTGTCTGCCTCTACATTTAATCAATTGTTTATTTTCTTGTATCTTTTAACTGAGGCGTGCCAATAAAGAGTTTTCTATCTATCTTATCACACAGTTCCTGTGTGGTCACCTCCTGTAGACCATCAGATCAGCTCAATGATACCTACCATAATCCTGCAATTGAATAATGGGAAGTGGCTCTAATTTACCTTCCAAGATTTGACTCGAACATACATGCAAACATTATAAATAATAAGAAATTTAAAAAAAAAACAAATATTATAGGACATTTATTACACAAATTGACTAAGTCCCACAGTAAGCTCAATAAGGCTTGTGTTGAGGGTACTTGAACAACGATATATATAATGTATAAATATTTATCAATACTTAAATACATAAAAAAACACCCATGACTCAGGAACAAATATCGGCTTCGTAGGCAGGGTCACTACCTACTAGGCCAAATTGGTCGTCAAAACATTGCAAGTTAAGTAGAAGCTTGTAGAATAGGGTGTGTAGATCTTTTGTACTAGGTATTTATATTTTTGTCACCAACAAGCTATGGACCTATTAAATTGACTGAAAATAAACATTTTTTTTATAAAATTCTATATCAGTTTTTAAGAAACTGTGTGACTGGTAGATAATGCTTTTTGCTATTAAGTCTGTCTGCTTGCTCAATTGGTAGAAAGGTGAAGCCAATGTTATGTATTCAAGTCCTACTCGGGTCAAATATCGGGTCATTTTCACATTAATATCAACTTACTAGATTACAGGTCAGAACAAAGAGATAATCGTTCGTTTAGAGAGATCGTTGTATTATAATACTAGCTACTGCCCGCGACCACGCTACGTCTGTGTAAGTTAAGGCTCCTCTTTCCGCAAAATACTGTAAACTGAGTTACTTTGAACCATTTTTTATATTAAGTATGAGACTTTCTGAGCAGAAAAAAATAAATAATAATCTACAAGATATGAGAAATGATATGGTTTTTCTGAAAACCTTTTTTAATTTAAGTCACTCCTATTTCTTTCAGTTGTATCTTTATTACTACTGCAACTTTTATAGAAAATATATTATATGAAACTTTACAATCTTTCTCACAAAACACTATAAAATGTTTTGGTTGTCTTGCTTTTTGCAAATTCGTCAAACTGTGCCGTAAGTCCTGAAAAAATAAATCATGCCTAAATCCTGCCTAGGTTCTTATCCTTACCCTGCTTTCGCCTGCGTAGGCAGGGCGGGGCAAGTCGTGTTGCTTGACGGACTGTGCTGCGATGCACTTGCGCGCGCGAGCAAGCAAAATTCTATTTTGAAAGCAGAGCTATCGAAGGGCGCTGCGAGCTCGATCTTTTGCAGCAGGTGGTGCGTTGAGAGGTTTAAGCTCCGCCCACACGCGCGAGGTCGTTGGCGTCGGGTGCACCCTTAACTACTTCCATATCACACTTTCATACATATAGTCAATTCCTCCCCCCTTTTCATTTCCTTAAGAGGTGGTTTCAGGCATAAAATTATCTCATATCCTTTCCAAAGACTGACAAATATCAAGCTTTTAACTTTAAGCGTGAAGAGGTAACCAAGAGACAGGGTTACTTTTGCATTTGTTATGTCAGTAGGAAAATATTGTTATAGTTGACCAATGGCAAAGAACTTGTCCTACCAATAACAAAAGTAATACGAATCCAGTCATTTTCGGCTAATTTACCATCACAAAGCACTGAACGAATCCATTGTCACAATCTAGCGCGCGGTAAAAAGTGTTTCGCCTTTTAAGTCCAGCCATAAAGGTGCCCACACACACGCGGCTAATGAGGCCGAGAGATTTACGGCCTATAAATAATGTTAGTTACGTGTAATGTCCAAATGCGTGTGCGCACCATGTGTACACGATACAGGGTGACGGCGAACACTATTATTGATGGGCGGAATAGTATGATAGTATCATTGTCACCCTGTATATTATACAGGCTGACATCGAACGTGATCGGAAATAGTTTTGTATTAAACAGACGTCTGCTGACGACACCACAATGCTTAAAATTAAGGAAAATAGAAAATTCACTGTTTCGGCTTTTGGCAATTATCTGCATACCAGCAGCGAGAAGCGAAAAGCGCGAAGAAGTAACAGACAGACAGGCAAACAGAGTTAATATTAGTAGAGATGATCGGTGTTGAACACAAAATCGTGAACATTTGTTATAAAATAATATTGATATAAGTACCTATGTATGAAAATTATAAATCTTGAACATGACCAACAGGCTTGTTAAATTTTTAGTACAAAAAAGTTAGGTTTAATCATAATTGCATGTAAATACGAGTATAACCCAGATAAGATAAACATTATATTTAAATCTAACACAACATTTTGTTTGGAGAGATCATAAGTAGAGCGGAAGTAGAATTTGTGTCATGCAAACCTTGAATATAAAAATTGCTTTATGTATAAGGTTCTCCTAATATTTGGGCCATTTAAATGCAGCACAGATCGCATTGTCGGCGTGGATTTCTTGAAGTTAGCCCAGAGATTAGACATAACAAGTTTGTCCATATTATTGGTGTTATTCAAATGATGACAATGATACTGAGCAATATTATGTAGGCTGCCCAAAACATGCCACGTGAGTGACTGGAAACACGTGTGTAAACCGTAAAGTTAGTTTACCTAATGATACTGAGCAAGTTTAAGGATGTAATATATTTACAAACAATGTTACTAATACTAGTGTCCTGTGTTTTGTTTTTATTATTCACAAAATAATATTAAAAAAAAGAGCGCTATCGTCCTTTTCCTGTCTTTAGTTGGCCAGACAGGAAAGAGGTATTTCTGGACGGATACGACCTTGAAACCTTGAAGGAAGCTTGCATATTTAAGGCTGGCAACGTACTTGTAACTACTCTGGTGTTGCAGGTGTCCATGGGCAACGGTAATTGTTTACCATCAGCTGATTCGTATGCTTGTTTAACTCCTAGGTTCAACATCATCAAAATTACTATACAATTAAACTTATTTGTTACTTTTTCCCACAATTAGAGATGTGTAGGTGAGACATGTTTTATGATATTTAGAAAGTTTTGAAATGATTGTCGCTTAGAAATTAGATGGTAATCCGTAGTTGGCGCCACTGATCACATCGGTATTGGGATCACAAGTGTTATGACCTTAGCTGCTCAGAGACTTATAAAAAGGCCTTCCTTCCAATAGTATTTTCACTAATCAAAATTGCATTGGTCCTGACAAGTTTTTGTCTGTGGGTGGCTAGAGCTCGTATGTGTAATGGAGCTTTAACTGGACGTGACAAAACATACTCGTTATTTCCCGTTGCCGTCGTTTCGTTGTTTCTCGTTATTTTGGCGAGTGTCATTTATACTTAGAGGTAATTAAAGTGGTTCATTTTGGATGACGATTCTATAGCTACAAAGTGTAAATTTTATTGAAATTAACTCTCATTTATCTCACATGTTACATTTTAGCTATATTAACAGTCAGGCAGTTGGTCTCTTTGTTATTTATTTACACTTTACTGCACACCAGAAAAGGTATAAATGGCGAACTAAATGCCTCTTGGCATTCTCTATCAGTCAAACAGAAAAATGTCAAGGTGGGTGCAGCGAGAAGCGATTCGGAGCAATCAAGTAATACAAAATACTATATAACTTATCTAGATATCCCTTTCTTTCTTTTCTTAACTTATCTAGATATCCCTTTCTTTCTTTTCTTTTTTTCGTAACTTATCTAGATATCCCTTTCTTTCTTTTCTTTTTTTCTTAACTTATCTAGATATCCCTTTCTGATTTCCTCTGGTATTTCTCGGCAGTTTGGCTCTATCACCGCTCAGACATTTTTTTGTCAAACGGCTAGGCTAAGTGTTTCCAAACTTGTCTTCAGCTTGTTTAACGAGTGCTAAGACGACTAATTGCCGAGATAAGGCGCGCGAACTACGAGCACCACCGACGCGCGACGCCACCAGGCCACTGACCCCGCCATAAACTTTATGACAGATAGCTGCCCACGTAGGTACACAAGTTTCTATGTAGCTGCTCCAGAATAGACCTTTAGCTGACACTTTATATTACTACACTTTATATAAAACAGTCCCCCGCCGCGTCTGTCTCTGTGTATGTATGTTTGCGATAACTAAACTACTGAACGGGTTTTCATTCGGTTTTCACCAATCAATAAAGTGATTCTTTATAGGAAGGTTGAAGTGTATAATTTATTTGCCTAACCCGTGCGACGCTGGGGCAAGTCGCTAGTGTATGATAAACCAAATATGCGATTGTTGCAAATATAGATTTGTTGAAAACACAATTTGATGAAAACTAGTGCCTACACCAATTCTCGGGATTAGATGCCAAGCGGACCCCAGGCTCCCATGAGCCGTGGCAAAATGCCGGGACAACGCGAGGAAGAAGAAAACACAATTTGATGCTACCTTAATATCGTAAGTCTCAGTGTACTTTTACAAGTACAAATTAAATTCGAGTATTGATCTCTTATAGAAATATAAACCGGCCAAGAGCATGTCGGGCCACGCTCAGTGTAGGGTTCCGTAGTTACTTTTCCGTCACAATAAGCTAAACTGGAGCTTAAAGTATAGTAAATTGTTAACCAAGGGATGAAACGGTACCTTTCACCCGAGTTAAACAAATAGGCAAATTTGCATAATCAGTACCTAATTAAAGTAAGTATTTTTACTATGAAGGGAAAACTTTTTGCGATAACTCAAAAACAGCTAAACTGATCATGTCCGCTATAGTTTTCATTTAATGTCTTTCTTAAGCTCTACTTCCACGATTTTTTTCATATTTTTTGGACCTATGGTTCAAAAGTTAGAGGGGGGGGACACATTTTTTTTTTCTTTTGGAGCGATTATCTCCGAATATATTCACTTTATCAAAAAATGTTTCTTAAAAACCCCTATTAGTTTTGAAAGACCTTTCCAAGGATACCCCACACTCTAGGGTTGAAGCGAAAAAAAAAAATCACCCCCAATTTACGTGTAGGGGAGGTACCCTAAAAAAAATTAAATTTTTAGATTTTATTGTACGACTTTGTCGGCTTTATTGATTTATATATCCATTCGAAATTTCAGCTGTCTAGCACTAACGACCACGGAGCAAAGCCTCGGACAGACAGACAGACAGACAGACAGACAGACAGACAGACAGACAGACGGACATGGCGAAACTATAAGGGTTCCGTTTTATGCCATTTGGCTACGGAACCCTAAAAAGTACAGTAAAGTGCAAAAATATGTAACGAAAGAAACGTCTCATAAATATGGTACTACGCTCTTATTACACTGGAATAAGATGATATGGTACATATTTTTGAGTAAGATGTGTACACCTATATTTTTACACTTGACTGTACCAAAATTAAAGGCACAAACATCGGCCCGGTGATTTCATGTCTGTATAATTTTGTATCATTGTTGTATATCTGCCTTGATGTATTCAATAAAATAATCATTATCACCGAATCTCGATTCGATTGTATTAAGTATACTCAATATATACATGAGAGGAAATTATATTCCATGCATACTTTTTAAAAACAGGTTACTGTTTTCTACACAGATGTAAGTGCAGTTTCACTATTGCCAATTCTGATATGATGTTAAAAAACTGAATTTTAACAGTCATATCTATTGATTAACATTTAATCGACTAAATAGTATTAATATTAAAAATATATATATTAAAAAAATAAATATATTAATATATTTAAAAATATTAGTGGTAACACGTTGTAAAAAAAAAAGAAAAAAATCTAGTGCTAACCACCAATTATCTGTTAACCTGTTGCTACCGGTGGGAACCTATAATTGGCTCTTTGTTATCTATATATATAACTATTGTACAATTTATAGCTGTTGGTTCTCCGAACAATAAATGAATAAAATCCGATGTCTTGTATTTATATTTTATAGGTACATTTTGAAATGTTTCCCATTCAACCGTTTATCCTTTTTAGCACCCTAATTTATGAATATAAAATAAATACTAAGTGAGAAATAGAAGTATCACATTTGGTCGAAGCAAAGCGAATCCAGATTGAAGCCCTCAGCCCCGACGCCGAGCAAACTGAAATTAAATCCCTTCCAAAATAAATACAAGACTGTATCCTTTCGTCCTTACACTTTACTTGAATAAATAACGCTTGATTCGGCGTCCGCACTCGAAATAACCTCGCCCTGTCTGTCCTCTACCACTACACACCCTTCAAAAAATATAATAAAAAGATTTCTTTACATTTTACTTGTACATTGCTTCCTTCAAGGAGAAATGTCCAAGCAACCCCTGAGCTAAACGCGTTTTGGATGTAAAATGAAACTATATAAACGCAGATCGATTTTAAAGCGTTAAAGTAATTTAATTTTGCTTATACAATTTTTGTTCGTTTTGCACTAATGAATAATGTAAGCTTGCAATTTCATCTCACTCTACAATTATAA